>NC_086452.1:84855048-85159548 GCF_028390025.1 Pseudophryne corroboree
ATTAAGCTTTGCTGGTTGTCATTGGCTAGCCCTGGAATGCCCATAGATGTCTATTAATGTCTGCCATACTGTTCAGGTATATTGGCGGTGTTGTTATTAATTTTTTCCTTGAAGATACTTTTATTATATGTACCTAGTGATGCAGTAATGTATCGCTGATGGTATCATGGATAAACGGTCACGTGATACTGTGAGACGTGTATGTAGGAGTCCGGTATCAATATGCGTTTCATGCCGGTGGTTGAGACGCATAGATCACGTGACCGGAACCGGAACTAGACGCGGATGCGTTCCACTTGGTGTTTGAAACGCACGCCGCGCCTGTGATTGATTTTGGCGGCATTCAGGGCACATAAAAGACAGCCAGCAATGGGGTATGACACTTCCGCTGTGAATAACTCTGCTGTTGTGGATTCTAAATGGGCATACTTTGCTGTAAAGCTTGAAAATGGTCCGGATGGACCGAAACGTCGCTGCTGCTACCTTATTGCCATGCAAGTGATTACACCTTGCATTTCTATGTTGTGAGTACCAAATAAAATCCCTTGTTGAAGCTTGTATAAGCCTGGAGAGTGCCTACTTTTTGGACAATATATATATATATATATATATCTGGTTTGGCATTTGGAATTGCCAGGAGGATGGGCAAACTGGGCTGAGGTTCCTAAGGTGATGTAGACTCCAGTGACTGATCTTAATATAAAAACAGTATTAACATGCAAGTGGTGGAAGCTTATGAAATATGTATGAAGGTCTAATATATTTTGTTCCCTGGACATTCGTAAATATGGTTTGATGTTATGTGTACTGACTAATAAAAAACAAAGGGATGTCAAATCCCATAGCATAAACCTGTCTGACGACGCATCATACGCAACCTGTAAACATGAAGAAAGCTCTGAGTATATGAATGCGGTGGGAATCAAACCATACAGAAATAACCTTCAGACTCAAAATTGTGTGATAGGCATGGCAAAAATGGAGTCAGCCCAAGGGAACCACCACTACAAGGATCCACACTAACTAACTGCCCCCACCACCCCACACACACACTGACACGTGCCCTCCACCACCTCCGCATGGTGTGGCTCTATTCAGAGGGCTGTGCACAGTTGCTGCCCAGCACTCTGACATGTCCAGAGATGGGGGGAGGGAATTCCAGAGTAAAGGAACCTATTCCCCTACCAAATATGCGAGGCTAACGGAAAGAGATGTGAGGGGTGCTATGAAAAAGAGTAAGGCGATCAAGGAGGAAAACTAGTGAAGAACAATGTGAGGGAATTTATTCGAGACTAGTTTGAGCCGAGAGGCTGTTACTGATCCCCATTATACAAGTCTACGTAAGTTTTGGACTCTAAACAAAAGCCAGGGGCCCTTAATAGCACTTAAGCTCTCCAAATGTATCCATGCCAGATTACCGCGTGTTACCAGATGCGCCCCGCTGCCCAAGCAAAGCGATCAGGCTCTGGGTCTCACAGGACCTGGCCAATAGGGGATTTCCTCTTACCATCAGTAACTGCCTGTTACTGACTCCACCCACTGCACAGTGGGCGGGTATGTTGCTGCCACCACCAGGCTCCCACCCCCAGCACCTGGAACCACTTACTACTGTGTATGCGTTGACACGCTGCTGACACATCTTCTGACAGGCGTCAGCTGACCCACTCTGGTCACTGAACCTACCAGGCCCTGTATTGTAGCTTGCAGAGGGGGGAGCTTAGAAATGCTGAGCTCAGCCCAGAACAGGCAGAGGCACGGGACTGTGTGTGTAGCATTCCTGCTGGTCGCAAGATGAAGGCAGCGTCTTGAAGGCAAGATTTTATTGCCCAAATAATCTTAAAAGTCTCCCCCCTTTCGCAAGGGGGATACAGCATACAAGATGTTACAGCAGTTCAATACTTTTTGACATCCAGAAAGTATATATATTAAAATAAGATAAGCATGCTCCTATGCTCATTCCACACACAATACCACAGGGGGAAGTTCCTGTCTTTGCCCAATCAATCTAGTAAAGTGCATGGATTTTGCATGCCCATGGACAGTGGGGAGTGGTCTCTTCTCTATGCCTTGTCCCACCTGCCGTGTTAGTCACAGCCCAGGTGACGTGCCATCTGGGGTGGGGGACAGTTCTCTCCAAAACCACTTACAGGAATCTACAAAGGGACAAGCCTGCAACCTCCAGCCTGAATCCAAGCTTCAGAGATGGGCAACCAGGGTCCCTAGGCAGATTCTCCTGTCCAAGTTGGAGTTTTTTGGGGCTCCCTGAAACAATTTAGCTGGCTGGGTTTGCTTCTCATGCTACTTTCACAGGGGAGGTTGTGAGGCAAATGACTCCAGTTCCCTTATATGGGCTGGGGAAACTGGCAGCCAACTAAGGGCTCCATATTCCCCCCAATACCACCTGGGAAAGGGTTAGAGCATTTCACCTTTAAAATACATTCAGGCACTGTAAATATAAATACGTTTAAAATACATAGTTTGTGCCCAGTGCACTTTTTACACCCAGAAACAGCATTATGGCTTACATTATATACTTTTATTTTAAACGTTTTTACAATTGCTCTTTTTACTGTGCCCGGTGCTGAGCTTCCCTAAAATTACGCTGCAGCAGCTGATCATTTACACTTCCATTAGCTGCTGCAGCATACTGAGGGTTAAGGTTTGCATTTCTTCTCATCTTCTGAGCACCGCAGCCACAACCCTGGATGCGGGGGCTCCATTGTGCCCACTCATAGCACTGGTTGGTACCAGGAGTTGGACTTCCTGCTTCCACTGTGCTAGTCAGTCTACTACATAGCCACAGCATCCGGAGGTGATCCAGGGCTGTGGCACTTCACAATCCCAGCATTGCTGCACTCAGCACAAGGGAGTATGGGGAGCTGGCTTCCCCTGTTCCCTAGCGTGTGGCCACTGACTGCATGGAGCAGTGGGATCGTAACCCTTAAAGTGCTGGGGCTCCGGAAGCAAGGCTCCTGATCCCCAGAATTCTGTAGCTGCTCTCTCACCGAACTGTGGATTCTGAGAGCCTCCAGACACCAGTGAGCTACCACCCATTGCAAGTCCCGGCTGCAGTGGCTACTTACACTCGGGGATAACATTTATCGCTGCAGTGCCGCTAGAGGGAGCGGCTGCTGTGGCATATCAAATAAGTAACTAAAATTTTTTTAAAAATCAATATTCGGCGCCTAACGCAGTTAATACATTTAAGACAGGGTGCCTAGCGCAGATTATACATTTAAATATGGAACCGCGGCACGGGTTAACTCCTTCAGTGCTGCGGCCGCCATTAGCCACGTGTGGGAAAGCTAGGAGTCCGGACAGACCGCACTATAAACCGGGTGTTTTGTCATGGCAAGCAGCATTCTTCAACTAAAGTAAGGGCCGCGATGGCAGAAAACAGCATGGCGCCACTAGTTTGGTCAGATTTCTGCTCGCACTTCAGGAGGGCTGCGAGAAGAAATCCTCTGGTCGGGCCTAACAGCGTGGTCTATTGATTAACTCCAGGACCGAACCTCCTTCCTAACGCCATTCATATTGCGTTAAAATTAATCCCCCCTTAGTGTTCTAACCAAGAGAACCACTCCTTAGTGGGTGGGGACATGGACCTCCAGTGAACCGCTATGACAGCTTTGGCTGTACTTTGAGGTCTTTAAGGAGAACTTTCTTATAGGATGACACAGATCCAGAGACTTTAATAGACAAAAAGTGGGGTCCATAATTGCATAGTGTCCCAGAACCTCCCCGGAAAGTGACTGAACCAAATTCAAAAACCAGGTGCAAGGCTGCACAATCCCACCAACTGCGGAGTGCTCACCAAACAAGCACATCTACAGCAGGTATTAGGAGATCCCGGGAATATTTTAGCAAGGACGGTAGGCTCTATTACTGATTACCTGACCAAACATGACAAGGTGGTTTGAATAATCTCATGCCAATCTTCCATCTTCCAATCTGATAGATTTTAATTCCACCCTGTATAATAGTAATACAAATCCCTCAACATACCCTTAAATCAGTTTACATGTATTTATTTCCCAAAGGACTATGGTGGTCATTTCGAGTTGATCGCTAGCTGCATTCGTTCGCTGTGCAGCGATAAGGCAAAAAAACGGCACTTCTGCGCATCTGGCGCAATGCGCACGCGCGACGTACTATTACAATGAACGATGTAGTTTCACACATGGTCTAGCAAAGCTTTTCAGTCGCACTGGTTGCCGCAGAGTGATTGACATGAAGAGGGCAGGGAGTGTTCGATAAAACGCAGGCGTGCAAGGAAAAACGCAGGTGTGGCTGGTTGAACGCAGGGCGTTTGTGACGTCAAAACAGGAACTGAAAAGTCTGAAGTGATCGCAAGCGCTGAGTAGGTTTTGAGCTACTCTGAAACTGCACAAAAAAACTTTGTAGTCGCTCTGCGATCCTTTCGTTCGCACTTCTGCTAAGCTAAAAAACACTCCCAATGGGAGGTGGCATAGCGTTTGCACAGCTGCTAAAAACTGCTAGCGAACGATCAACTCGGAATGACCCCCAATGTGTGTTTAAGCTTCCTGATCTGGGGGAGAGACTACGCCCATTTAAGGGTGTGTAAGCAGATCATGATAGGAGGCCTAAACTGTGTTCATTTCCATTGTGAACACAAAAAGTGAAGGTTAAAAATTTTAAAGAATCTCCTTAATATTTAGAGGTCAAGGAAGTATATATTATCACCGAACCCTAACAGTCCTTTTTTTGCAGTGAAAAGGGTGTGTACAAAGGGATAAGGGTGTAGCCAAATATGCCCAACTTTCTGTTTGTGAATGTTGAAAGGTACAGTATGTGTACTGGCAAGTACAACTTTCCTGAAAAATTTGAAAGAACCTTCTCCAAATTGAGGTCACAGGTGACAAATTGCATCGTGAATTAAACTATTTGGCCAGAGCATTGAAATCTTAAAAACTCAAATTTAATATGTAATCAAAAAAGTAGAGGACCCGTGTGCAGACTCCGTGCCCCATCCTTTCTGGCAGTGCAGTAGACTCTGGCTTTGTCTATTGAACATGCACAGATTTCCAGGAGTGCTGGGCCCTTTTCCCTGATTAGAAAACACCCTTTTCACCGATTAGAAGCTGCACCATGTTAGGAGGAATGCTAAAACTGCTACATTGGACTGTTTTACTTTTTTAATCATATGCGAAACATTAATATTTGTAAAAGATACTGCAAAATGTCCAAACCGGTGTACCTTACTCGCATTCAGTATCTACTTTGAAACATTTCTGGGCATTTCTACAGCACAAATACATCAAACTACAGCCAATCAGGTAATCGCAAAGTTCACAGTGGCACAGATTATTTCAGGAAATTACTATACTGATGTTGTGGGAACTTTTGCTTGTATTATTGAGTGTGCCAGTTTTTGACACAAGGGGGAGGCAAGTTGGAATAGGCGCCACACATATCACCCCATCATTCCTAATCATCCCCTCCTCAAAAATCACTTTTTTGGCTTCATTGTAACAGCCTGTGCACCAAGTCCCATCACCCCTCCAAACACCAGTAACCCAGTCCTCCGATCCAGTCACTAGCACCTCCCTCCTCTCACCAATACCTCCACTTCTCACCAGCACCCCTCCGCCTCTCACCAATATCTCAACTTCTCACCAGCACCCCATCTCCTCTCACCAGTACTACCTCCTCTCACCCGTATCCTCCTCTTCTCAACAGCACCCTCCCTTTTCTCACCAGCACCCTCCCTCTCACTAGCTCCGCCTTCTCTCATCATTGCCCTCCTCTTCTCACCAGCATCCCACCCCAAGCACCTCCTTTCTCTAACCAGATGGGAACATTAAGATGAGCCACAACATCATGACAATGACATGACAATCAAGCTGCATCTCCACTGTCATCCAGGAGAGAGATGCAGCATTGGAGATGGGGAAGCAGAGCCAATCTCTGCACACCAATGTGGTGTAGTCAATCTACTAGCCATCACATCCAATGCTATAACCATCTATTGTTATATTAGGTGCAAGTGTAGAAGGACTCTGTGTTTCATGCATTCGCACATTAACTGAGCTGCAGACACCACTTCCTGTTGTTTGGAGCTGCACAGAAGCTGTCAGCCATAGGAAAGCTGCATAAGATGGCTGGCAACCATCAAATACCCACAATTTGATGGTAAAAGTACTTCCAACAAGCATCGATGGTTGTAACCATCGGCTTTCAACATCTATCCCTACTCACTTCTTAAAAACAGCACCTTTATCTAATATGCAGAATTTTCCACATTTCACCAGCAGGGGGAGTAGTTACTGTCCCTGCACCCCTCCTGGCTAAGGCACCAGTGTGGATAGGGCAGCCTGTGGCAGACACAATGTCATGATGTAAAGAGAGACATAATGGAAAGCAGGAGTTGGGCTGTGGATGAAGTAGGGCTCTTCCACAGCACAGAGTAGTTTATGAAGCTTCATTCAAATTGATGTATCTCTATAGGAAACAAAGATTACACATGAAGTCACACATGAAGCTATCATAATTATGAATGACAAAAAGTATTTTAGAGTTGGGGAGCCTTACTGTTATCTCACAGTTTGTGTGCTACTGTTCTATGTACAGATGGGTCCTCCGTTATCTTGGCTGTTTCTGCGCCTAGACGGAGGTTTAGTCACACCCAGGCGATAGCTTAGGTTGCTAAGTTTAATCACGGACAGGGGCGTTGAGGCACGATTACATACTCAATACTAAATACCGTGTTTTGTTATGAGCGTCCGAGTCCCCTAACGGCATAAACGAACACCAATGGGAAGGACTCGCTGCTTGCATTACTTTTACACATAAACTTGTGTATCTTCCATGCAGCGATCTGGGCAAGTGGTGAAGTCTTCCGCTTCCCACGCTGAGAGTCCCGGGTTCGATTCCCAAAGTGCCAATCTAATTTCTCCCCCCCCCCTGACATTCACTTTATTATTTTTTCTTTGTAATCCATTGTAATACATTTAATGGAAGAGTGCACACAGGTTTCACATAAATCAGGGTACATCTGCATGAGCGTCTGATTCCGCTATCTAAAATACACAGCGGTAATGAGCACCCATAGGCATACCAATAAATATAAATCAGTGTATCCTGACGCAATTAACTGTTCAAGTAACACAGTACTGTAGATCATCGGCGATAGAGAATCTGTATTGTACTTTATGAGAAGGGATCACTGCTACTGTACCATTTACACACCTATCAGCGCGACTGCAGTTCTCTATGTGATTTTCATATACAGTATACTGTAGTATTGTGTTGCACATTTATTGTAACCTGACCTCCATCCCTGTCTACTGTATGAACTGTGTTGGCTGCCAGGGGGGAAGGAGAATGGGGGTGGGGGAAGGCAGTGGATAATACTGTGTTTTGCGGTATGAGCGTCCGAGTCCCCTGTACTGTACATTACTGTATTAATCAAATCACAGTTGTGCTTACATTTTTCAGTATAAGACTGTATGTTACACGGTTATAAATGATGTGTGTATTTGTTTTTAATTATTTTATGCAATAAAAAAGAATTTGAGAACTTTGCATAATTGTACTGAGTGCTTCCTTTATGCAGTGGAGGGTAATTCCTCTCCACACATATTCTGATGGTTCATACAGTACAGTAGTTGCCTACCCTCACGGATATTGCAGGAATCTCCAAATTGCAATTCTTATCTCCTAATCACCTGCATCATACAGTACAGTACATTAAATCAAATCTCCCAGAATGTTAACCGCAGCCTGGGTTACAACAAGGAATTTGTAAGGACAGTGATTTGCGCAAGTCAATACAGGTACAGTACAACTGCTACTGTACAGTATTTGTGCAAAGCAGTCCTGACTCTAAGAAACCCCCCCTAGACCCCCTGAGGTAGAGAACCATCCTTTGTACCAGCAAGCTTCTTACTGTACTGTACAGTATCTCAATGTCTGCTAATACTCGGAAGTATGAGGTGCAAATGTTTTATACAGTACTGTACAAAGAAACAGATTTTGATAAAAGATACTGTAAGAACCACATGGACCATCTAGTCTTTAGTTAAACAGACAAAAGACTTTGGACAAGATTACTATAAATTGCATTTGGAATTTAATGCATACAGTAGAGATCTGTCCATACAGTACTGTACAGTATCATCTTTATCCTGCCATGTACAGTATGGCACGGCTTGAAATCTTAGACTATAGTAAAGTATAGTAGCCATGCTTTGTGATTTTTCTTAAGTTGCTTCTTTAATATGGAACTTTATACATAGAGTATTCTACTGTATTATGGCAAACAAAATTTCTGGGTGTACAGTGGGTTGGTCTATACATATACTGTACAGTAAGTCAGTTTCCAAAGAAACACTGTTCAATACTGTACATCAGGGATGGGAAACCCTCAGTCCTCCAGCTGTTGTTGAACTAAACATCCCAGCATGCCCTGCAAGTTTTAGCATGGCAAAATAGCAAAACTAGCAAGTCATGCTGGCAATGTATGTGTATGTGTAGATCGTTCAACAACAGCTGGAGGACCGAAGGTTCAATGTACAGAGTGAATAATTATTTTTTTTTTTAAATGGATCAGTAAAGAAAATGCTCAATGTACAGTACTGTACAGTCTTTTCCACAGGAAATGTGTATTAGAGGTACTGTATACTGTAAACACATACCAATTCATACCAGACACATACAAACATACAAATTCATACCAGACGGAAATCTGCTGTACACAGCAGGCAGCTTATGGTGACAGGACTCACTTACTGTATCCCCACCCACAGCCGTGGTATATTTTAGATAGCGTAATGAGACGCTCCTGCAGCAGTACCCCGATTCATGTAAAACCTGTGTGCATACAGTATCTCTATTGAATACAAAGTACAGTACAATAGAAAAAAAAGTGTCAGGGAAAAAAACACCTCATGACATACACAAGCTCATGTCTAAATGTACAGTAAGCAGTGATCCCTTGCCACTCGTTTTAGATTATGCCCTAATGGCTAAAGGGACTTGGCCGCTCACATACTGTACTGTATCCCTGACTTCAATAGACTATACTGTACTCGTCTGTATACACTATATTTATTAATTGATCACTCTACGGGACCTCATTGCCCCAGTGTATTTTAGCTAAAGTATTGAGACACTCCTTCAGCATTGCCCTGTAGTCTGCAAAACCTATGCCGTCGCTCGCTCCATGGCTGAGGGCTTCCACGGGGCAAAGGATATATAACGGGCAGCAGCCATTTTGTCAACTTGCAGTGCAATTAAGTCCGGTGTATCGCATACAGTACCCTCCAACTGTACCTTTTTGCCAGGTACAGTACCTTTTTTTATGGTCTGTACCTGCCAAAGGGCTTTGTACCAATTTTTGACTCTCCAAATGAACATTGAAAGTATAGGAAAGGGTGGCCACCCCCCTTTACCCATGGCCACGCCCACTTTTGTAATTTGAATTGGTTTTCATGTGTAAAATGTTGGAGGGTATGGTACAGTATCGTATTGTGCATAGAGCTCGCCTATCCCTATCAACCCTGTGTATTTTAGCTACACTCCTTCCACTTTTTTAGCTACACTCCTTCAACTTTGCCTGTAGCCTGCAAAACCTGTGCCGTCGCTCGCTCCATAGCTGAGCGCTTCCACGGGGCAAGGGATAACGGGCGGTGGCCATTATGTCAGTTTGCTATGCGATCGAGTCCGGTGTATCGTAATGTGCATAGAGCTCACTTGTCCCTATCACCCCTGTGTATTTTAGCTAGCATATTGTGACGCTCATTCAGCATTGCCATGTAGCCTGCAAAACCTACGCCGTCGCTCGCTCCATAGCTGAGCACTGCCACGAGGCGAGGATTCACGGGTGGCGGCCATTTTGTCAGTTTGCTATGTGATTGAGTCCGGTGTATCGTAATGTGCATAGAGCTTGCTTATCCCTATTGCCCCTGTGTACTGTATTTTAGCTAGCGTATTGTGGCGCTCTTTCAGCATTGCACTGTAGCCTGCAAAACCTATGCCGTCACTCACTCCATAGCTAAGCACTGCCACAAGGCGGGTGGTCACAGGCGGCAGCGCTCAGCCATTTTGTCAACTTGCTATGCGATTGAGTCTGGTGTATCGAAATGTGCATAGAGCTCGCTTATCACTATCGCCCCTGTGTATTTTGGCTAGGGTATTCAGATGCTCCTTCAGCATTGCCCTGTAACTTGCAAAATCTATGCAGTCACTGGCTCGATAGCTGAGGGCTTCCACGAGGCAAGGGATCACGGGTGGTAGCCATTTCAATCGAGTCTGGGCTGCTACAGAATTGTATCTGTACCATACGGTGCATAGAACCTTATCCTCGTAGCTGCTGTGCATTTTATAGACTACAGCTCCTGCAGCATTGCCCTGCTTTATGTAAAACTTGTGTGAAAGTATAGTACAGTACAATAGTAACAACAATAAAAAAAAATAATAAAGTGTCAGGCAAAAATTAACATGTATTCACACTTTGGGAATCAAACCCGGGACTCTAAGCATGGGAAGCGGAACACTTCACCACTCGGACATGTCGCTGAATGATAGATGCATAAGCCCATTGGTTTTGATTATGTCATAATGTGTATGGGATTTGGACGTTAACATATCCCTAACATCAATAGACCACATATCCCTAACATCAATAGACCACACTGTACCTGTAACACGTTCGCTTGCTTCTTTATACACTACTGGTTTTATTTATTGATTTGTCTTCGGGACTTGGACGCATACATACTCCTAACGTCAATGGACTATACCGTGGCTTTATCACGTTCGTTTGCGTCTGTACTACTGTATTTACGTCTGTATACTGTAATATACTGCATGACATACTGTAGCATATTGTAGCATAATGAGACGCACCACTAAAGTAGTTCTTACTATGTATTTCGGTATTGTATTTTAATGGAGGCCACACGCATGTGCAATGGTGATTTTAATAATAGACATCTGGTGGATGATTGCAGGTATTACGCTTAAAGGTAATGCCAAACTGCGCCACCCTACGACTAGGCGCGCCTCCCTATGACTAGGCGCGCCTCATTGCGCCCAGGCACGCTGCGTATGCCCGATCGCAACTAACGCCTCAGCCAGTCAAGATAACGGAGGCTCTATCTGTAAAGTACTACTTTTACTGTTCCCCCTCGGCAGCGCTGATTTCATTTACGGAATCAATAACAGGAATAGTTTAAACTGCCAAAAAAGCCAGTAGGCATTCTGTCACTTTTCATTAGAGCCCATATTTAAAATAGCTATATTCTTACATAGGATCAGTGAATGAGCATTAAAGAACACAGCCAAACTACATCAATTATACAGTAGCATGTCTCAGATTCCAGTGTGATTGAAGCTTTCTCTATATGAGAGCCTGAGACCAAAGCAAAGGGCCGAAATGACAAACTTGTTGTAAGATCAAATAAATTGTAATGGAACAGTTTATAATCGTTATTCTCCTGGTTTTGTACTGCATGGGACTGACCTGCGCTGTTTCAACTTACTAGGTTGAACTCGATGGACAACTGTCTTTTTTCAACCTTAGTTACTATGTTACTATTACTCGCCTGCTTTTATTTGTTTGTGGCAAAATTACCACAGTTCCCTTTTTTCCCTTAATGTTCTCTCTATTGTGTAACCTAATGGATACGGCCGGTCACACATACCGAACCCAGGGGGTAATTCTGAGTTGATCACAGCAGGAACTTTGTTAGCAGTTGGGCAAAACCATGTGCACTGCAGGGGAGGCAGATATAACATCTGCAGAGAGAGTTAGATTTGGGTGTGGTGTGTTCAATCTGCAATCTAAATTGCAGTGTAAAAAATGCAACAGTAGTTTTTCTTGAGACGGAGACACAGCTGTCTCCCTCTCTTAAAATAGAATTCAGTCCATTAGGAGGGGTTTCTGGGTACCCACGCTAAAGCTGCGCTGGTCGGGAGCTACTCTTCTAGTGCGATGCCTTTGTACTTCTGCGGGGGAGGGGCCGGCACTGACATGCGGGGTGGACTAGCCCTGTGCTGGGCATCCCCCGCATGTCAGTGTGACTGATCGTAGCTGTGATAAATTTAAATTTTACATTTTTGGGTGCGGTGTAATGTGTCATGCACTAATGTTATTTTTTGGGGGGTTGGCTTTTTTTGGAGTGCGGCGTAATGTGTCATGCACTAATGTTTTCGGGGTTTTTTTTGCTTATTTTAGGATGCAGCGTAGTGTTTTAATGTGATATTGTTGTTTTATGATTAATATTATTTTTAGGCATTTTGTATGTGACAGGTGTATTTTGAAGGTTGTGTTATTTCATTTTCTAATAGAAATGACCACTGACGAGCATCGCCAATTCTGGGCAGGGTTCATCGACATCTACCATGAGAACTATGCCAACAGAACAAAGAGGAATCGGGCATATCAACAGCTCATCCAGTACAGTAGAGGCAGAAACTCTCGTGCTGATGTACCTTGGGTGAAGACGAAAATTGCAAATGTCCCAACAGTGGGCCTAAGTCAGACCTGATCGTAGCAGCAAATTTTTAGCAGATGGGCAAAACCATGTGCACTGCAGGGGGGGCAGATATAACATGTGCAGAGAGAGTTAGATTTGGGTGAGTTATATTGCTTCTGTGCAGGGCAAATACTGGCTGCTTTATTTTTACACTGCAATTTAGATTATAGTTTGAACACACCACACCCAAATCTAACTCTCTCTGCACGTTATATCTGCCCCCCCCACCCCACCGCAGTGCACATGGTTTTGCCCATCTGCTACCAAATTTGCTGCTATGATCAGGTCTGAATTAGACCCAGTGTTTGTAAAGGAGCACAAGAAGACAATGTTCCGGAGCCAGCACAGATGAGGTCTATACTGTAAGTCAACCCTGTGATATTATGACCAACTAAAGTTCATTTTGGAGCAAGAGCTGTGGGTAAGGTCACGGGAAAGTCTGGATCCAGAGTCTCCAGTTCTTGTGGAAGAGGAGGCCCAGGAGAGTCTGGATCTGATTAGTACACACACATTTGTATTGTAAGCCACCCACAAATTTTTACATGGAGCTAATTTTTTTGTTTTCTAATATTGCAGGACCTTACCCCGGAGCTGGAGCCTACCACAGGCCAAGGGGCAGAAGTGGATGACACCACAGCCACGTCCTGCAAGACCCCGGCGGTCGGCAAGGAAGGCCACTTCTGCCCCCTATAGCGCCCCCTCTTACTCCCAACAGTTTTTCCAACGTGTTCGAGTACTTGCTGTGGTGCGCTGTTAATTAAGCAGTTCCTTTATAATAGTGCAAATCCATAAAAACTCAAATAGTGCAAATAACAAATTACAGAATCCACTACAGATTGGCGGACCAGCGTAATCTGTAATTTGTTATTTGCACTATTTGAGTTTTTATGGATTTTATTGATGTAATAAATTGTACTTCACTTCACTATATATGCACCCTTTTTCCTTGTTTTTTGGGGGTACGCTTTTCTTCTGAGCCGTGAAGATTTACCCACCAGAGGAAATAAGGGGGATGAACTGCCTGCTCATCGAATTATAAAGGAACTGCTTCATTAACAGCATTAATTTTAATGATCTGACAGGGAGAATTGGCCACATATTCCAGGGAGCGCACCACAGCAAGTACTCGAACATTATTTGAACTCTATAGGGGTGACGGTGACCACCCTGTCTGTTTTGGTTGCAGCACCTTTTTATTGGAGCACCGTCTCTACACTTTATTTTTGTCTGTACGACTAGTTTTTCAACGTGCCGAGCAGGTTCTGCATAGGGCCACAGACGCTGATCAACACTTCTGCAATTATATCGCAGCGGAGATGACCGAGGATCAAAACATGATCCAGAAACGGCTAGTATATGAGACTACCTCACGCGCCAGGCGCCAAACACTGGAGCCGGCCTGGGAGATAGTGCCACCTGACCGTTGGCATCTCCCAAATTTACCCCCTCCCACCACCCCTCTACCATGGAGCATGCGCTGGCAAACCCTCCTCCGCAAGAGTCATTTTCTTCGGCGGAAGCCACACAACCCAGCCCCTCCGCCAAATCAAGCACCTCGTCCAGTGGCATGTACTCGGACAAAAGAAGTAGGGGTCTCCTGTATTTCTGAAACCAGCACCGGGCTCCAGTAGCCAGGGAGGTGATCCCGCAGCCGGGGGACACTTTTATGTAGGTCCCAGCGGCCGCAGCATCACACACCCCAACTAGTCACCCCTGGCCGGGGTCCCCAAGGGCCAGGGATGAAGGCCGGGACTTTCACCTCCACCCGTGGGCTGTGGATAAAGTGCTGATAGCCGTGAAGGAGTTAAAATTAATATTGTCTATTGCTGTGGAACTACAAGTCCCAGCAAGCCTCCCCGCATGCTGGTACTTGGAGAACAACAAGTACCAGGATGCGGAGAATTAAAGGGCCCGCTGGTACCTGTAGTTCCACAACAAAATAAATACCCAAAAAGACAAAACACACACACCAGTTTATTTACACAAACTTACACGGTATCCGGACTCCAGGTCGACAACAAAAAGGTCGACACACCTTAGGTCGACGCCAATTGGTCGACACACCTTAGGTCGACATGGACAAAAGGTCGACATGAGTTTTTCACATTTTTTTTCTTTTTTGGAACCTTTTCATACTTAACGATCCACGTGGACTACGATTGGAACGGTAATCTGTGCCGAGCGAAGCGGAGCGAAGGCACCATGCCCGAAGCATGGCGAGCGAAGCGAGCCATGCGAGGGGACGCGGTGCACTAATTGGGGTTCCCGGTCACTCTACGAAGAAAACGACACCAAAAAAACATAAAAAACTCATGTCGACCTTTTTCCATGTCGACATTGTTCCTGTCTAGCTTTTGTCCATGCCGACCTAAGGTGTGTCGACCAATTGGTGTCGACCTAAGTTGTGTCGACCTTTTTGTTGTCGACCTGGAGTCCCAGACCCACTTACACATACTTAAATACTGTCCCACGCAGCCTCTCTGTTCTCTTGTCCATGTAGAATCCATGGGGTACCTGTAAAATTAAAAACATAAGGCCACACAGTGCACAGCCACAGAGCAGAAATGCTCTTTTTTAAAATAGATGCCAGTATCTACATAACAGAAATAGACACTCCCCCCCAACCCTGTAATGTCATCCCTCTATTTTAATGGCACATAGCCAAAATCGCAAGCACACGTAGTCAAAATCTCATGAAAATATTGTTAAAATCAGTGGTGCTGAGCTCCAGGTAGCTCAGGGGAAATCGTATAGTCAAAATCGAACATAGCAAGGATCTCACAGTGTGTACACACCTTAAGAATAATGCTTACTGTATTTTTGTTTCAAAACATTATAAATAAATACGATTTATAATGTCTAGCACTGCTCTTTAGAGTATGCATGAATCTAAAGTTTAATATATGGGGCTTGATTATTTGGGGGTCATTCTGAGTTGATCGCTCGCTAGCTGTTTTTATCAGCCATGTAAACGCATAGTCGCCGCCCACGGGGGAGTGTATTTTCGCTTTGCAAGTGTGCGAACGCCTGTGTAGCCGAGCGCTGCAAAAACATTTTGTGCAGTTTCAGAGTAGGTCTGAACTTACTCAGCCCTTGCAATCACTTCAGTCTTTTGGTGCCGGAATTGACGTCACACACCCGCCCTCCAAACGCCCGGACACGCCTGCCTTTTCCCTACCACTCCCAGAAAACGGTCAGTTGACACCCATAAACACCATCTTTCTGTCAATCTTCTTGCGATCGGCTGTACATATGGATTCTTCGTTAAATCCATAGCTCAGCAACGATCTGCACTGTACCCGTGTGACGCGCGTGCGCATTGTGGTGCATATGCATGCGCAGTAGAGACCTGATAGCAGCGCAGCGAAAATCGGCAGCGTGCGATCAACTCGGCATGAACCTCTTTGTTGGATCAATCTTTATGCACATGCGCAAATGGTGAGTGTTCGCATAAAGCTCATGCACAGATACAAATGTAAGCACTGAGTGCACCGACTTGAAAAATCATTCGATGGTGAGTGAGTTGCGAACGGATTTGCAGATGTCAGCTGCCTGGCACACACATGCATTCACACACTTGCACGGGGCGGGTTTTCACTCTCCCTAGGCGGCGACTATCTGATCGCAGACCTCTGCAAAATTGCTGAGGAGCAATCAGGTCTGAATTAGGCCCGATGATTGCCTTTTTCCAATCACACTTATTTACCTTAGATTGAGAGCAGTGGATAGATCTGGGAAAACTCGGCTGAATTTAAATCTACAGAATACATAGCTATAACATGCAAGCTTGTTACTTATCTAGTATAGGAGTTGAGTTAGCTTTATTTTGCCACTAAATATGAAATCAGAAACATAATTGTGATTTGCTACTAACCTTCTGGATGTACATAAATATGCATTCATTAAATATATGGGTTTTTTTTTGTATTACGCATATAAATTGGCAATGTAATTATAAGAGGACATTTCACAATCATGTTGCAATAATGTACATGTGGGCCCTCATTCCGAGACGTTCGCTCGTTCTTTTTCTTCGCATCGGTGCGAAAAGTCGCAAACTGCGCATGCGCAATGCTCGAAGTGCGTCTGCGCCAAGTAAATTAGCACAAAAGTTTGGTATTTTACTCACAGCATAACGAAGAATTTTTATCGTTCTGGTAATCGTAGTGTGATTGACAGGAAGTGGGTGTTTCTGGGCGGAAACTGACCGTTTTATGGGTGTGTGTGTGAAAAAACGCTGGCGTTTCTGGAAAAAACGCGGGAGTGGCTGGAGAAAATAAGATTTTACTTACCGGTAAATCTATTTCTCGTAGTCCGTAGTGGATGCAGGGGACTCCGTAAGGACCATGGGGAATAGACAGGCTCCGCAGGAGACATGGGCACTTTAAGAAAGAATTTATATTCTCGTGTGCTCTGGCTCCTCTTTCTATGTCCCTCCTCCAGACATCAGTTAGAGAAACTGTGCCCGGAAGAGCTGACAGTACAAGGAAAGGATTTTGATAATCCAGGGCAAGATACATACCAGCCACACCAATCACACCGTATAACTTGTGATAACCTTACCCAGTTAACAGTATGAACAACAGAGCATCAGCTCAACCCTGATGCAACTATAACATAACCCTTATTTAAGCAATAACTATATACAAGCATTGCAGAAGAAGTCCGCACTTGGGACGGGCGCCCAGCATCCACTACGGACTACGAGAAATAGATTTACCGGTAAGTAAAAACTTATTTTCTCTAACGTCCTAGTGGATGCTGGGGACTCCGTAAGGACCATGGGGATTATACCAAAGCTCCCAAACGGGCGGGAGAGTGCGGCTGACTCTGCAGCACCGATTGAGCAAACACAAGGTCCTCCTCAGCCAGGGTATCAAACTTGTAGAACTTTGCAAAAGTGTTCGAACCTGACCAAGTAGCCGCTCGGCAAAGCTGTAATGCCGAGACCCCTCGGGCAGCCGCCCAAGAAGAGCCCACCTTCCTTGTGGAATGGGCCTTAACCGATTTAGGCAGCGTCAATCCAGACGCAGAATGAGCCTGCTGAATCGTGTTACAGATCCAGCGAACAATAGTTTGCTTTGAAGCAGGCGCCCCAAGCTTGTTGGAAGCATACAGGATAAACAAAGATTCTGTTTTCCTGACCCTAGCCGTTCTGGCTACATAAACCTTCAAAGCCCTGACCACATCCAGTGACTCGGAATCCTCCAAGTCAGTAGCAGCCACAGGCACCACAATAGGTTGGTTTATATGAAAGGATGAAACCACTTTCGGCAGAAATTGTGGGCGGGTCCGCAATTCTGCTCTATCCGCATGGAAAACCAGATAGGGGCTTTTATGTGACAAAGCCGCCAATTCTGACACACGCCTAGCCGAAGCCAAGGCTAGTAGCATGACCACCTTCCACGTGAGATATTTCAATTCCACCGTTTTGAGTGGTTCAAACCAGTGTGATTTCAGGAAACTCAACACCACGTTAAGATCCCAAGGTGCCACTGGAGGCACAAAAGGGGGCTGAATATGCAGCACTCCCTTTACAAACGTCTGAACTTCAGGTAGAGAAGCCAGTTCTTTTTGAAAGAAAATGGATAGGGCCGAAATCTGGACCTTAATGGAACCCAATTTTAGGCCCAAAGTCACTCCTGACTGTAGGAAGTGAAGGAAACGGCCCAGCTGGAATTCCTCCGTAGGGGCATTCCTGGCCTCACACCAAGCAACATATTTTCGCCATATACGGTGATAATGTTGAGCCGTCACGTCTTTCTTAGCCTTTATCAGCGTAGGAATAACCTCATCCGGAATGCCTTTTTCTGCTAGGATCCGGCGTTCAACCGCCATGCCGTCAAACGCAGCCGCGGCAAGTCTTGGAACAGACAGGGCCCCTGTTGCAACAAGTCCTGTCTTAGAGGCAGAGGCCACGGGTCCTCTGTGAGCATTTCTTGCAGATCTGGATACCAAGTCCTTCTTGGCCAATCCGGAACAATGAGTATTGTTCTCACTCCTCTTTTTCTTATGATTCTCAGCACCTTGGGTATGAGAGGTAGAGGAGGAAATACATAGACCGACTGGAACACCCACGGTGTCACCAGTGCGTCCACAGCTATCGCCTGAGGGTCTCTTGACCTGGCGCAATACCTCTGTAGCTTTTTGTTGAGGCGGGATGCCATCATGTCAACCTGTGGCAGTTCCCACCGACTTGCAATTTGCGTGAAGACTTCCTGATGAAGTCCCCACTCTCCCGGGTGGAGGTCGTGCTTGCTGAGGAAGTCTGCTTCCCAGTTGTCCACCCCCGGAATGAACACTGCTGACAGTGCGCTTACGTGATTCTCCGCCCAGCGAAGAATTCTGGTGGCTTCCACCATCAACACCCTGCTCCTTGTGCCGCCTTGTCGGTTTACATGAGCCACAGCGGTGATGTTGTCTGACTGAATCAGAACCGGTTGGTCGCGAAGCAGGGTCTCCGCTTGACGTAGGGCGTTGTATATGGCCCTTAATTCCAGGATGTTGATGTGAAGGCAAGTCTCCTGACTTGACCACAGACCTTGGAAATTTCTTCCCTGTGTGACTGCCCCCCACCCTCGGAGGCTTGCATCCGTGGTCACCAGGACCCAGTCCTGAATGCCGAATCTGCGGCCCTCGAGAAGGTGAGCACTCTGCAGCCACCACAGGAGAGATACCCTGGCCCTGGGGGATAGGGTGATTAACCGATGCATCTGAAGATGTGATCTGGACCATTTGTCCAGTAAGTCCCATTGAAAGGTCCTCGCATGGAACCTGCCGAAGGGAATGGCCTCATATGATGCCACCATCTTTCCCAGGACTCGAGTGCAGTGATGCACCGACACCTGTTTTGGTTTTAATAGGTTTCTGACCAGTGTCATGAGTTCCTGAGCCTTCTCCATCGGGAGATATACCCTTTTCTGATCTGTGTCCAGAATCATGCCCAGGAAAGGCAGACGAGTCGTAGGAATCAACTGCGACTTTGGAATATTTAGAATCCAGCCGTGTTGTCGTAACACTTCCAGAGAGCGTGCTACGCTGATCAGCAACTGCTCTCTTGACCTCGCTTTTATGAGGAGATCGTCCAAGTATGGGATAATTGTGACCCCTTGCTTCCGCAGGAGAACCATCATTTCCGCCATTACCTTGGTAAATATTCTCGGTGCCGTGGAGAGACCAAACAGCAACGTCTGAAATTGGTAATGACAATCCTGTACCACAAATCTGAGTTACGCCTGATGAGGTGGATAAATGGGGACATGAAGGTATGCATCCTTTATGTCCAGAGACACCATAAAATCCCCCCCTTCCAGGCTTGCGTTGACCGCTCTGCGCGATTCCATCTTGAACTTGAACCGTTTCAGGTATATGTTCAGGGATTTTAAATTCAATATGGGTCTGACCGAACCGTCCGGTTTCGGTACTACAAACATGGTCGAATAATAACCCCTTCCTTGTTGAAGGAGGGGAACCTTGACCACCACCTGTTGAAGATACAATTTGTGAATTGCTGTTAACACTATTTCCCTCTCGAGGGGGGAAGCTGGCAGGGACGATTTGAGGTATCGGTGAGGGGGCATCTCTTCGAATTCCAGCTTGTATCCCTGAGACACAATATCTATTGCCCAGGGATCCAACTGGGAGTGAACCCACTTGTGGCTGAAATTTCTGAGACGCGCCCCCACTGGGCCTAGCTCCGCCTGTGGAGCCCCAGCGTCATGCGATGGATTTAGTGGAAGCCGGGGAGGACTTCTGTTCCTGGGAACTAGCTGTGTTGTGCAGCTTCTTTCCTCTGCCCCTGCCCCTGGCAAGAAAGGACGCACCTCGGACTTTCTTGCCTTTCTGTGATCGAAAGGACTGCATTTGGTAATACGGTGCTTTCTTAGGTTGTGAGGAAACATGGCAAAAAATTTGACTTTCCAGCAGTAGCTGTGGAGACCAGGTCCAAGAGACCCTCCCCAAACAATTCCTCACCCTTGTAAGGTAAAACCTCTATGTGCCTTTTTGAGTCGGCATCACCTGTCCATTGCCGAGTACACAGGACCCTTCTGGCAGAAATCGACATAGCATTTATTCTAGAACCCAGTAGACTAATGTCTCTTTGGGCATCTCTCATATATAGGACAGCGTCTTTTATATGCCCCAGGGTCATTAATATAGTATCCTTGTCTAAGGTATCAAGTTCCTCAGACAGGGTGTCCGTCCATGCTGCTACAGCACTACACACGCAGGCCGACGCGATCGCTGGCCTCAGTAAGGTACCTGCATGTATATAAATGGACTTCAGGGTACCCTCTTGCTTTCTATCCGCAGCATCTTTGAGGGTAGCCGTATCCTGTGACGGCAGGGCTACCCTCTTGGATAAGCGTGTTAAAGCTTTGTCCACCCTAGGGGAGGATTCCCAGCGTAACCTGTCCGTTGGCGGGAAAGGATACGCCATAAGCATCCGTTTGGAAATCTGCAGTTTTTTATCTGGAGATTCCCAAGCCTTTTCACATAACTCATTTAGCTCGTGTGAGGGGGGAAAGGTCACCACCTGCCTTTTTTCTCCATACATATGAACCCTCTTGTCAGGGACTGGGGTTTCCTCTGTGATGTGCAACACATCCTTAATTGCTATAATCATATAACGGATGGATTTAGCCAATTTAGGCTGTAACTTTGCACCATCGTAATCGACACTGGAGTCAGAATCCATGTCGGTATCTGTGTCAACAATTTGGGATAGTGGGCGCTTCTGAGACCCTGACGGCCTCTGCGACATAGGATTAGGCACGGGCTGAGACCCTGACTGTCCTAAGGCTTCAGTTTTATCCAACCTTTTATGCAAGAAATTAACATTATCATTTAAAACCTTCCACATATCCATCCAATCAGGTGTCGGCGCTGTCGGCGGAGACACCACAATCATTTGCTCCCGCTATGTTTCCACATAGCCTTCCTCGTCAAACATGTCGACACAAGCGTACCGACACACCACACACACAGGGAATGCTCTTTTTGAAGACAGTTCCCCCACAAGGCCCTTTGGAGAGACAGAGAGAGAGTATGCCAGCACACACCCCAGCGCTATATAACCCAGGAAACACACAGTAACTTAATGTTAACCCAGTAGCCGCTGTTTAGATTGATTTTTGATCCTAATTATGTGCCCCCCCTCTCTTTTCACCCTCTTCTACCGTGTATCTGCAGGGGAGAGCCTGGGGAGCTTCCTCTCATCGGAGCTGTGGAGAAAAAATGGCGCTGGTGAGTGCTGTGGAAGAAGCCCCGCCCCTCAGCGGCGGGCTTCTGTCCCGCTTCAATGTACAATTTTTGGCGGGGGCTCATACATATATACAGTGCCCAACTGTATATATGTTAAACTTTTGCCAAAGAGGTCCCAATTGCTGCCCAAGGCACCCCCCCCCCCTGCACCCTTACAGTGACCGGAGTATGTGAGGTGTGTGTGGGAGCAATGGCGCACAGCTGCAGTGCTGTGCGCTACCTCAGTGAAGACTGGAGTCTTCTGCCGCGATTTCGCAGTCTTATTGCTTCTTATGCTCACCCGGCTTCTGTCTTCCGGCTCTGCGAGGGGGACGGCGGCACGGCTCTGGGATCGGACGACGAGGATGAGATCCTGTGTACGATCCCTCTGGAGCTAATGGTGTCCAGTAGCCTAAGAAGCAGGACCTATCTTCAGAGAGTAGGGCTGCTTCTCTCCCCTCAGTCCCACGATACAGGGAGTCTGTTGCCAGCAGAGCTCCCTGAAAATAAAAATAAAATACTTTCTTACAGCAAGCTCAGAAGAGCTCACTGAACAGCACCCAGCTTGTCCGGGCACAGATTCAAACTGAGGTCTGGAGGAGGGACATAGAAGGAGGAGCCAGAGCACACCAGAATATAAATTCTTTCTTAAAGTGCCCATGTCTCCTGCGGAGCCCGTCTATTCCCCATGGTCCTTACGGAGTCCCCAGCATCCACTAGGACGTTAGAGAAACGGGGGAGTGTCTGGGCAAACGCTGGGTGTGTTTGTGACGTCAAACCAGGAACGAAACTGACTGAACTGATCGCAGTGGCAGAGTAAGTCTCGAGCTACTCGGAAACTGCAAAGAAATTTCTAATCGCTATTCTATTCGCAATTCTGCTAATCTTTCGTTCGCAATTCTGCAAAGCTAAGATTCACTCCCAGTAGGCGGCGGCTTAGCGTGTGCAATGCTGCTAAAAGCAGCTAGCGAGCGAACAACACGGAATGAGGGCCATAGTGCCAAATGTAATAGTGTGAGAGTTTCACTAGATTTGGTAAGGTTTTTCATTATCTTTACCAAATCTCTCACTTTCTGAAACTCTCACTCTATTATTTGGCCCGTATTTTCCTTGCAGAATATTGTTGTTGATGTTGCAGATGAGGAATTTGATAGGTTACACCAAGACTAAAAGCAAAAAAAACCAGTAGGAAAAATGTATAGGAACTCATTTAGGCTTAAAAATGTTGCAATAAAAAAGAAGAAAAAAAAGTACACTTAGCTGCATGTATTGAGTAACACATTATAAGATGCGTCAAACTCAAAAACTGAGGTGTAGTACTGGTGTCAGGTGTACACCACATGTACAAATCGGTATATTTACAGAAAACAATAGCTCAGAGGTGCCGTTTGACAGTGTTACAAAGCATTACTCTATTTGTATAATGGGGTTGGGAAGGAAATGCTGTCTGTTGGGATGACGACGGTTAAGAGACCGTACGTAGCATCCTGACAGTTGGAATTCCAACCCTCCCTTTTAGGTGCCTAGCACTAAGGGGGAGATGTACTAGACAGTGATAAAAGTGAAGATGTGGGCCAGTGGAGAAGTTGCCCATGGCAACCAATCAGCACTGACGTAACATTTATAATTTGCATACTATAAAAGTATGCAGAGCAGCTGATTGGTTGCCATGGGCAACTTCTCCACTGGCTCACTTCTCCACTTTTATCACTGCTTAGTATATCTCCCCCTAAATACCCCCCACCCCACACCCACGCAGCCTACTCGCACCCCCACCCCACCGGGTGGTGCCTGAACTCTGAGGAATGAATTTAGAGGAAATAAAAGCCCTTGAAGAAGTTGATCCAGTTGGGAATTTCTCAGTCTGATATGTAATGCAACAAGCAAGCCAATGACAGGTTATACTGTCAGTTATACTGCTTGTGGCCTCAACTCCTCCCAGCATCATTAATTGGTTACTGAGAGATGGAGCAGGAACGGATCTAGGTGGGGGTTAGGGGAGTGTAACACACAGTCATAATGGCTAAATTATAATTTATTTGCATATATGTAAATTCATTTGCTGTTTAACCATTAAGGTCATCAATGATCTAACATTTGCACTCTATGGGGGTCATTCCGAGTTGTTCGTTCGTTATTTTTTTCTCGCAACGGAGCGATTAGTCGCTAATGCGCATGCGCAATGTCCGCAGTGCGACTGCGCAAGTAAATTTGCTATGCAGTTAGGTTTTTTACTCACGGCATTACAAGGTTTTTTCTTCGTTCTGGTGATCGTAATGTGATTGACAGGAAGTGGGTGTTTCTGGGCGGAAACTGGCCGTTTTATGGGTGTGTGCGAAAAAACGCTACCGTTTCTGGGAAAAACGCGGGAGTGGCTGGAGAAACGGAGGAGTGTCTGGGCGAACGCTGGGTGTGTTTGTGACGTCAAACCACGAACGAAACTGACTGAACTGATCGCAGATGCCGAGTAAGTGTGGAGCTACTCAGAAACTGCTAAGAAGTGTCTATTCGCAATTCTGCTAATCTTTCGTTCGCAATTTTAATAAGCTAAGATTCACTCCCAGTAGGCGGCGGCTTAGCGTGTGCAAAGCTGCTAAAAGCAGCTTGCGAGCGAACAACTCGGAATGACCCCCTATGCCTGCTTAGTTAACATATATGGTCACCTCACCTCCATCCGCATCACACAGTACTCCCTCCCTGCCCTCCTCCTGCAGTTCCCCCTCCTAGCTTAAGAGCCCACACCAACACTACACCCTCTTTATCCCTCCAAATGAATCTCACCTCAACGCTACAGCAACCCTGATAATCTCATTCACATCTCTCCCACAAACTCAATTCCCCTATCCTATGCCCTCTGGAATGCCAGATCTGTTTGTGAGAAACTGGTCCCTACCCATTACTGTTTCATCTCCAACTACCTGCATCTCCTAGCCATTACTGAAACCTGGATTACCCCCTCTGACATGACCTCTCCTGCTGCTCTCTCTGCTGGGGGCCTCACCAAACCCAGTAAACTCTCATCCTAAGCCCTCTGTCTACCCCATCTGTGTCACCCCTGTCTGTCTGCCCCACCGCTGTAGAATGCAAGCTCTCATGAGCAGGGCCCTCTTCCCTCATGTGCTTTTCCTTCTCTTACTTAAACTATCTTCTACTCCATATTCCTTTCCACAGCACCAAATCCCAAGGTTTTCTGCCACCCTGACGCAGCTATGGTTATATACCCTGTACAGTACTTGTCCTATATGGATTTGAACTGTAAGTCATTGTTTTCTTGTTTTGCTTATTTGTTTATTCCATATAAAAAGTGCAAAATAATAATAATATTAATAATATTAATAATAAAGTGAATGTTGATTAGCTTATAATAATTATTATAAACAACACAAAATATTTTTCAAAATGATATAGACTCCTAGTGGTTTAGTATGATATACCCACAATCAAAATCCCGACAACAACTGACCGACATTTAAAATGCCGACAAAGTTCAAAATACTGACATTTGAAATGTCGACAGGTCAAATAGTCAACACACGTTTTCCATTGATTTTTGTTGTGTATGTCGACATGGACAGCGTATAAGTGTACCACGTCCCCTCGCATGGCTCGCACAGGCACGGTCCCGCTCCAGGTCCACTGGGATGGTAAAGTATGAACAAGTCGGTTTCAATGAAAAAATCATGAAAAACACGTCGGCTTTTTGACCTATCGACATTTTAAATGTCAGTACTTTGGCCTTGTCGGTATTTTAAATTACGGTATTTTGACCATCGGTCAATTGTTGTCGGTATTTTGACCGCATCCCCTAATAGCATATGATATAAAGTGGTATCTAAGAAGGCTTTGATCACAAATAAATTAGTCTGTTTGTTTAAGGCTCACCCCGGTGCCATTGTGCAGGGCTGGTGGCTGTGACTATCAGTGATGTGCGGTGAGGTTAGTGGCTGGTGAGTCACTGCAGCCATAATGTCCACAAAGTCCCTCCGCCGAGCCGGTTCCTAATACCGCCGCAGCCCCTGAAACCCCTGGGTTTCTTCTAAGTTTATTCAAAGAGTAGCTGTGGCAGCATTGATTGGCTGAGCCGCCGATAGTTCTGCATAGCTGATTGGCAGCAGATCATGCAGTGCACCTGCTGATGATCACTACTAGCTGATGCCATATCAGTCCTGACTCCACACCTGCTTCCAACAGCAGTGGCATCAGTAATATTTCTCACACAGGTTGCATCTGATCCTATACAGTATAGGGATGGCCATCAACCATCGATGTTCCCGAAACATTGATGGTTTGGACCTAGTGTCCGATGGTTTTGCCATCGATGGCAGAAGATCAGATAGGTTTTAGCCATCAATGGTGGGTGTGGCAGACAATTTTTTTTTTTCTTTTGAATTGTCACTGCACTGCAGCGCCGCTGCCTGCAGTGCAGCATACAGACTTGTTCCAGGCCGGCCTCCGTTATTATCACACAGCAGTACCAGCAGTACTCGTTTTTTGCGTGTGTGAGCGTGACTGCAGCTGCGGAGTCCGGACAAGCAAGCTGTCAGTCAAGTGTAGGGCCGCCGTGTCCCGCCTCTCCCTGCCCACCAGTCTCTCTCTATAAGTACTAGACTACTAGTATTTTTCCCCGGCCCAGCCTATGTGGGGGTGTGCGCGGTAAACGGCAGCCTATCAGGTAGGAGAGAGACTCGTCGTCATGACTACTGGGTCTCTCTCACGGCTGCTGCTGCTCTCTTTCGCTATATCACCAACTGACTCACTCAGGATTCAAAATACAGAGATAGAAAAGAACCTCTTTTATCCGTACTCACCAGCTGCTTGACTGCATACCCCCAAAACTTCCTACTTTCCCATTTCCTAGACTACATATAGAGATACATAAAAACTTGACAAGCAATAAATAAAAAATTCAACAGGAATTATACAAGCTCCCATTATAACACATTGTGGGGAACCCCATGTTTTTAGCCCAGTCTTGACAATACTACTTTATTCGAATGGAAACAAAGACATTTCAGCTATATGGAACGTATTTGATCCAGGAGGCACACTATACCTTTTTCATCTCTGACAGAGTTAACCAATAAACAGTTCCATATGTATCTCCAAGCAGGCCATTTTGCTCAAACCCAACCGGTAGCCTTTGACAACACAGAAAGTCCAGACCCCATTATGGCCCTACTAACACCTCATAATATTTTGGGATATAGGATTCGATATCTCTACGCATCTCTTATTTCGGGCAACAAAGACATCCTTAGACACCCTATCGAATTGAAACGGTCTGTTGACATTCCTGCCCTTCCCAAATTATCGATTCTGTTGCAGAATTGTACTTATACACTGAAATCGCGCATCGTTCATTGCTGGTGCCTCCACACTGCACGATATGAACGTTATCTCGTTCATTAATGAACGAGATCGTTCATATCGTGCAGTGATGTCGGCCAGTGTGTAGGGCCCATTAGACTAACTAACAACTAGATCCCATGCCTGTTTCTACACTTCGACCACTGGGACTTAGGACCTAACAAAAAAACTATTGTCCCCTTACTAACGGTTATTCTAACAATTGCAAAAAAAATTATTCTTACTAACTGGATAAACAAACGCTCTCCAACGATAACAGAACTAAACCGTGTTCTCCTAAACAATCTATTATTTGAACGCCAAACCACACTCCCAGATATAGAGAGGTGTCGCTCGTTTCTATAAGAAATGGGACATTCTCACACTCAGCTAGGATGACTCAACGCAACAATATATCCAGAAACTATTCGAAACTACCTCTTGGTTTTCATTGCGTTGAATAGCTTCTTCTACCTGATTTTTGTGTGGTTATTGATTTATTGCTTAATATGATGGGGCGCATAACGCCCACCTGAATATGGCATTACGAAATGGATCGACAATTTGGATTTACTCTATCTTGTATATCTTTGTATTGTCTGGTTTATTGGGTTCGTAGAGCCCATGCTTGAGTTCCCCCCTTCCAATCCCATTCTTTTGTTGCTTTGTATTAATGTTTTTGTCATTTGTACGAAGAGTAATATGCTTCATATCTTAAACAAAGATTACCAATTCAACAAATGAGACCTCACACATTGGTCAAAAAAAAAAAAAAGTTTATTATCAGCTTCTTTTGTGACATAGGCAAATGTTATTCAAGTCTTCGATACAATTTTGAAAGGTCCCATTAAAATGTCTAAACGTATCACATATTGTACATTGTAACAAATCAAATTGAACTATGTCAGTTGTACCACTGTGATGTAAGCATTTACTTTTTGCAATATGCTTCAGCGGATGGAGGAGCAGCAAAAGGCCATTCAAGCCTACACATCCACCTATGACATAGGGAAAGGAGCAGGTATGCATCTGAGTCAAGCACAGTGGAGAATAATTTCTGTGTTGTGCAAGGATCTCAACCCCTTCGAAGTTGCCACATGTGACGTTAGTTCGGACACTGCCAGATTAAGTCAGGTCATTCCCATCATCAGAATTTTGCAAAAAGCAGCTGGAGAAAGTGAAGGAGAAGCTGAAACGGAGCAATTCCGCTAAGTATGTTGGACTAGATGAAGCCCTCATTCCCTTTGCTAGGATTCAAGGGTCATCAATCTCTTGAAATCAGATCACTAAATTTTGGCGACCATACTTTATCCTAGGTTTAAGTCATACGATGTGTTTTTCTTTGAAACGGGGCACAAATCTGCAAAGATGCACAGTCCCTGTCGCTAAAATGATTGGTTTGTTAAACTTAGCATGTCCTGTTTAATATACAGTACAACATAAGGTTGGGTGAGAGGGCTCAAGGACAATTCCATCTTGCACCTCTTTTCTTTGCATTATGTGCTCTTTGGTGCATTTTTTTGGCATAGTTTATAAAACTGATATCCTGTCTGCCACTGCAGTGCCACTCCTAGATGTGCCACGTGTTTGTGCCGCCCACTTCTGTCACTTTGCTTAGTCATCCAGCTACCTTGGTGCAACCTTTTGGCTAAACTGGATGAAAACAATATTGTGAGCTGTGAGGTGTTCAAAATAGACTGAAAATGAGTGGATATGAATGTTATTGAGGTCAATAATACTGCAGGAACAAAAACACCACAGAATTCTGTTATTTTAGCTGTTTTTATAATAATAAAAAAATACAGATCCAAAACCAAAACCTGCAAGGGCGTTTTTTGGCAAAATCAATACAGATCCAAAACACGATGGAGATCCAGATCAAAAACCAAAACCCGAAAAATGGCCCTGTGCACACCCCTAGTTTTTACCCAACCATTTGATGTGTATTTTTAGTAAATATCTCTATTATATGTAAAAGCCATACTTGAATATTATATGTAAAAGCCATGGGGGTAATTCCAAGTTGATCGCAGCAGGAAATTTTTTAGCAGTTGGGCAAAACCATGTGCACTGCAGGGGGGGCAGATATAACATGTGCAGAGAGAGTTAGATTTGGGTGGGTTATTTTGTTTCTGTGCAGGGTAAATACTGGCTGCTTTATTTTTCCTGTAGTGCACATGGTTTTGCCCAACTGCTAACAAAATTCCTGCTGCGATCAACTTGGAATTACCCCCCATACTTGTAAAAGAGGATAGACTTCTGTGATTTCCATATGTATGTCACTGGACAACAATAATGATACAGTGGCTGGTGGAAAATGGATATCAGCAAATTAATACATATTTGGTAGTACAAATATAGAATGTTAAAATAGTAATAATAATAATAATAATAATAATGCTTTGACAAATCATGTGTCTGTCTGTAATTAATGCACTTTTATGATGTTAAAAAAAATTGTACAATTGTCATATTTCAATCAATGCTTAATGCATGCACCCGTATACTTTCTCATTTTAGGACCTTACCCCTACCTCTCTCTGACAGCCTTTATAGTAGGACATAAATAGTCATGCTGATCATTTGATAAAGTCTTTGATGAATCTGCCACTCTTGATCTACATGGACAATCACCGCCAATGTTAACTTCTTTCTATTCGTTCTTATCAAATCAAAACAGTCCCCAGCTACCACCTAATACCAATGGCATACTTAAAAGTCATCATCAAAAATCAGTGTGCACTTGCAACTAGGGATGGCCATCGACCATTTCAAATAATCGATGGCTTACAGGTAAATACTGATTGGTAAGACCATGTAGCCATGAGGCAAGAGGATTTAAAGAGTGGCGACAGATTATGGGATCAGTTAAATTAGGAGTGATGCACATAGGATGTACCATTGTGACGGCGTTTGAATGTCGGCAGCGGCACCCTACAGCTCCATGTATTTTAATTCAGTTCCACAGGGACATATTAAAATGTAAGCTGTATGTACAGATTTTGCACATCACACATACATTGAGTCAGTAGTAGACTTTTGCATTGTTTCTAATGCTGCTTTCACATCGCAAAACCTGCTTTTGAAATGGTATTTGAAACGGTTCTTAAAACGGGTCTGAGCAGTTAAACCCCTTTCACATCTCATGTTGTAACCAGTAAATTACCATTTCATTACCGTTTTGGTACCTTTCACACTGAACCCGTTTCACCCATAGAAAACAGTGGTTGTCATTATAAATGGACTTTTCTGGCCCACACATTATTAATAATTATTAATTAATTCATTATTAATAATTTGGATAGTCGTACGATGGAACCCAGCAGCTTGAAGCATTTTTGCTATGTTTTTATATATGAGGGTATCCTTGACTGTCCCAGTAATTTGGCAGCAGATTTTCTCATCCCCTCTGATCCTAAAGCAGCTCCCTCACCTCTTCATCAGTCCAATTAGACATTTTATAATGGCTTTGCAGTCTAAACGTTTATAAAGCCACTCTCACGTGTCTCCTGTGTTTTCCAAGCTGTTTCCTGGTTGTGGCTTTTGAGATCACACATGGAGACAGCCTATGACCTGCTGGGGCTTGCAAATACCGTTTCAGACCCTTTCACACTGCACAGTGAAATGGGACTGAAACGGGTAGGACCCTTCTTTTTTACCGTTTCAAAATACAGGTATTTTGAAAACGGTAAATTGAAGGGGACCCTTTCACATCGCAGCTTGACCCGTTTAGGAAGCCAGTTAAAACGGCAAAATACCGGGTATAAGCTGCGGTGTGAAAGGGGTATAATTGAATTGATCCCTTAAGAGTTGGGAATGGGAAAACTCTAGACTGCAGTGTAAGAGATTGCCCAGCATTTACAGTTATGTGATACATTCATAACCAACCAGTTTGTTCCCTGCATGACAAAATGAATGTGCAATCCTTCCGCCATAGCATGGTTTCTCCAGGAGCAAATATGCCCTTTGCTCATCACTATAAATGAGACCCTTAGCATAAAATGCCCACATCTATATTCAAGCAGGGATTGTTTTGTCAGTAAGAGATTTTGCCCTATGGCCAACAAAGGTCATACCTGTTCTAGCCCCGATACCAGAGGTTCCCAAACTAGGTCATCAAGGCCCCCTAAAATTCAGTTTTAAAGGATGTCCATGCTTGAGCACAGGTGACCTAATTATTCATCTGTGCTTAAGCATGGTTATCTTTTAAATCTAGGGGGTAATTCAGACCTGATCGCTGGGCTGCTAACTTTGCTTTCATGTGTTCAGATAGTCGCCGCCTCCAGGGGGAGTGTAAATTCGCTGTGGAAGTGTGCGATCCCATGTGTACACCGAGATGCACAAATCCACTGTGTGCAGCATGTGCGCATCCCAGGACTTACTCCTACAATGCGATCACAACAGGCTGATCGGGGCCGGAGCTGACGTCAGAAACCCTCTCTGAAAACGCTTGGGAATGCCTGCATTTTTCCGGACACTCCAAATAAACGGTCAATTACCACCCACAAATGGCCTTTTCCTGTCAATCACCTTGCGAACGCCCGTGAGGTCGTATTTTTCGCACCATCCCGTCGCTGACCGGCGATGCCCTTTGCTGTTGTCCGACGCACGTGCGCATTACGGTGTATACGCATGCGCAGTTCAGTGTTGTCGTTTTTTTTACTGAAATTAACTTTAGACAGCTTAATATTCACAGTGTGTTATACTTCCATATACGCATATGTACTTAAGACAAAACCCTGTCCCCACTGTCACCTTGAAACCATGATCATGATTAAATGACGGTAGAGGAAAAACACAATATTCACAGGAATACCTCACGCAATCAAGCTTTTCAATATGTATAGTATAGATGTATCCCTTGGTTCCGAAGGGCATTGAATTTGAGCTATTTTTTCTTGCTTTTCCATCTGACTCCCACGGCATGCATTTTTCAGCAGTATTGAAATGATTGGAGCAAAAAAAGGCAATGATATCGCTTTCATCAGTGTCCAGAGACAATTTCTCTTCTCTAAGTGTCTCTTTGATGGCTACGTTCCTTCAGTAAATGCTCTAGCAATAGATCAATGTCTCTTTTCATTTCTGCTATTATCACTATTCAGTAGGTTAAACTGTTTCATACTTTACAGCTTATGTGCAATGAAACGATCCCACAGAAATACTGCATATACAATATATGTAGACATTTAACAAAAAGTACAACTTTTTATTCTTTCAATCTCCCAACGTGTACCAGTCGCCATGGCCTTAACTATGGAATTTTGCACTTCCTTTCAAATATTGTTTTTTTTTTTAAATTATTGAAATACTAAGCTTCACAAATCACACCTGAATACACGATTCATATTAACAAATTCCCTGGTTACTGACAAGGAAAAAAGCAATTGTAGTTGTTTGCTGATTTAAAGTGCATCTACTGTATTAGTAGAGACACCCATTTTGTGGTTTGATCTAAGATGGAGGCCAATCCATACAATAGATACCGCTAAAAATATAGACACATCTGTTAAAATAGACTCCAGGAATTCTTTCCTCCTCAACTGTAGGCTACATTCTCATGAACCAGGTGACTACGGTGTACAATGAATGCAGACTGGAATGCACAACACAAAATTGCAGACTGGATTTAGGAATAGCAACAACAATACACTTGGAAACGGGCCAATCAGGAGCTAGTAGTAGGTCACAAGTGTGAAGTTGATCTGGCCCTGGTCTGTACTCAAGATGGTGGCGCCCGTGCACTGCTGACATGAGAGAAGAGCCAAGAAACGTACCAACCACCCAGCTGATTGGCATCGCACTAAATTCAGGGATGTCTTCGTCAGCCCGCGGCAGACCCCATGGCTAGGAAGTGGCAGTGCCATGTGAGGTAACAGGGCTTGGAAGCCCAATGTGTGACAGACTGGTTTGCAGATTCATTTATTTCAATAATTTTGCTTTATTTCTCAATAAGAGTGCCGTGACAAACATGCTGATACTCTAGGGTGACGTGATTCAAAGATGTTTGGGAACCACAGGTTTACAGGCAATCGGTGACCCTTATCAAGTATCTAATTTTAAATTGCCAAAGAAGAACACCTAGAGGGGTATTCAATTGTTTGAAAAGTCAGTTGGGTGTCTGTGTTTTCCGATCTAATAGACAGGAAAAAACAGACCCCCAACTGACTTTTCAAACAATTGAATTCCACCCCTAGAGTGAAACTCAATTAGCAAATCGCATAGTGTGTACCTAGCTTTACCAAATCGGCCTCCAACACAAAATAAGAACCTTTGCTATTAAAGCGTTTTCATATAAAAGTGCTTTCATGGCTTATTCACGGGCCCTTGATTTTAGCATGGACAAATCTCAGTTTGCATTTGAATATATGTTTGTATACAATAATGTATCCCTCCAGGTAAAAAAAAAAAAAGTATTTAACCCCCCCCCCCCCCCAAGTGCCCTTGGTCATTCTAGTCTAATCTCCCATTTAGAGGCTGTCTTCTGCAACAACAAAAAATCCCTACAAGGAAACATGTTAAGACGAAGGTATATTTATTTTTCAGTGACAGAATCTACGATCTACAAATACTTCTGCATCTCAAGTGGGCTTTGTCGATATTTAATTTGTAAATCTTGGCAGTCTGACCTTAGCACAGCTACCCAGATCTAAAAGTTCTTATAAAGGACATTTTAAATGACAGGACTTAAAGAGCAACAACAGTGTTGTTTCTGAAATGCCATGTAATAACCAATTTCAGTTGGCTAGACCGTATACAGCTACACTTTTCATTCCTACTGGCTGTGTACCGGTAATTTATCCTACAATGTCCCGACGCAGGCTCTATTGCTTGTCTCTCGTACTTACTAAAGCCTTACCCTAAAGCCATGCTTTCAATTCAGGGAAATTAATCACCTTTTAGTGACAGGAGAAAGATCAACAAACTAAAACGTTCACCTGAATGTTCTTTTTTTTTTTTTTAGCAACGAGGTAGAGACCACAATCCTAAAATGCAATAGCTACTGACAATAATGTTTAATGCGTTCAAATATCACTAACCTTAGGGGGTTCCCACTTACTCTGCAAACAGTTGTGTAGCAATAGCCATGTGTTATGTAGATTCCATGCTGTCTGGCCGTCCGCTTGGAAATCTGCTGAAAATGTCCCTCCAAAAATGGCCACCCCCTAGGAGGAGACAGATGCTAGAAGTCTTACAGGACCTCTAGCGTCTGTCAGGGAAGCACAGCGGGTATAGCGTTACCCAGAAGTGCCAGAATTGCGGGAACGCTGGAGACGCCGACTAGCATAAAACCCCTGGCAAGAGCATGAAACCCCTGGCAACAAGTATGAAACCCTGAGCATGAAACCCCTGACAACGAGCATTAAACCCCTGACAACGAGCATTAAACCCCTGACAACGAACATGAAACCAGTGGCAAACGCAGGATTTGCATGGGGGGGGTTTCCAGAACTGGGTGGAGCCAAGCACGGGGGTGGGGACTGAGGTGACCCAGTATATGCTGGGTCCATAAAACTAGTGTGTCTGTGTGTATATATATATATACATATCTACACATGTATATATATATATATATATATATATACACACATAGCATATTAAACATGCATACATATATATATATGTATGTATGTATGTACATACAGTACACGTATATATACGAATGTATATATATCATATGTGTGTGGGTGTTTATATGTATGTATATACATGTGTATATATGTATGCACATGGATATATATGTACTATAATTAAAATAAAGTAAACTTTTATTAAGCACTTACAAGTGCCACCAGGAAGACAGCAGGTTGCAGAGGACGCTAGACAGCCATTAATAATACTCATGCAGCTTTAAAAAAAAAAATATATATATTTATTTATTTTTGGGAGGGGGGTTTATGGGTGCTCGGAACCCCCCCCGCCCCCCTGGGTGCGTCACTGGAAACTCCTGGCAACGAGCACGTAACCACTGGCAACGAGCATGAAACCCCTGGCAATGAGCATGAAACCCCTGGCAAAGAGTGTAGGTAAAAATTATAATTAATGTATGGGGGGGAAGGGCTCCAGAAACTTTTTTGGCAGGGGACGCAAAATGTATAGTTCCGCCACTGTCTACAAACATCCCTATAACTTTTTCCTATAATGCTGTTCCTGTTTCATTTAGGTCTTTACTGGATTTCTGATTCAGCATGTATAACTGGGTTTATTAAATGTTACTGCTTTGCTTTCTAACAAGCTTTTCATAAAAAGTTGTAATTTATGCCAATTAGTATCCAAAGTTCAGCTGTGATGTAGTCATCAAGTTGACAATCACAGTTAAAAGGTTTCCTCCATAATGTAGACTGTTACAACAGAAATATTATGGTTAGGCTTAAAAGTGGGTGTTGACGTTTTGAACAAGACAACATTTTGTCAGTGTCAAGGTTTTGTCAGTGTCTATACTTCTATGAACATGTGCAGATTCTGTAATAATCACAATGATAAAACCCTCTTTAAGAACCCGCCGCTCTACCCCCATTCCATTCTGGAGACAGCAGTACTTTCTAATCAGACATTTGTTTACAAGGGAGGATAGATGGGCCGTGCCTTACAGCACTGAGGTCATGGGTTCAATTCCCTCCATGACCCTAACTGAGTGGAGTTTGTAGATTCTCCCCGTGCTTCTGTGGGTTTCCTCCGAGTACTCTGGTTTCCTCCCACACTCCAAAAAATAAGAATTTACTTACCGATAATTCTATTTCTCGGAGTCCGTAGTGGATGCTGGGGTTCCTGAAAGGACCATGGGGAATAGCGGCTCCGCAGGAGACAGGGCACAAAAGTAAAGCTTTCCGATCAGGTGGTGTGCACTGGCTCCTCCCCCTATGACCCTCCTCCAAGCCAGTTAGGTACTGTGCCCGGACGAGCGTACACAATAAGGGAGGAATTTTGAATCCCGGGTAAGACTCATACCAGCCACACCAATCACACCGTACAACTTGTGATCTAAACCCAGTTAACAGTATGATAACAGCGGAGCCTCTGAAAAGATGGCTCACAACAATAATAACCCGATTTTTGTAACTATGTACAAGTATTGCAGATAATCCGCACTTGGGATGGGCGCCCAGCATCCACTACGGACTCCGAGAAATAGAATTATCGGTAAGTAAATTCTTATTTTCTCTATCGTCCTAGTGGATGCTGGGGTTCCTGAAAGGACCATGGGGATTATACCAAAGCTCCCAAACGGGCGGGAGAGTGCGGATGACTCTGCAGCACCGAATGAGAGAACTCCAGGTCCTCCTTAGCCAGGGTATCAAATTTGTAGAATTTAGCAAACGTGTTTGCCCCTGACCAAGTAGCTGCTCGGCAAAGTTGTAAAGCCGAGACCCCTCGGGCAGCCGCCCAAGATGAGCCCACCTTCCTTGTGGAATGGGCATTTACATATTTTGGCTGTGGCAGGCCTGCCACAGAATGTGCAAGCTGAATTGTATTACACATCCAACTAGCAATAGTCTGCTTAGAAGCAAGAGCACCCAGTTTGTTGGGTGCATACAGGATAACAGCAAGTCAGTTTTCCTGACTCCAGCCGTCCTGGAACATATTTTCAGGGCCCTGACAACATCTAGCAACTTGGAGTCCTCCAAGTCCCTAGTAGGTGCAAGGCACCACAATAAGCTGGTTCAGGTGAAACACTGACACCACCTTAGGGAGAGAACTGGGGACGAGTCCGCAGCTCTGCCCTGTCCGAATGGACAAACAGATATGGGCTTTTTTGAGAAAAAACCACCAATTTGACACTCGCCTGGTCCAGGCCAGGGCCAAGAGCATGGTCACTTTTCATGTGAGATGCTTCAAATCCACAGATTTGACTGGTTTTAAACCAATGTGATTTGAGGAATCCCAGAACTACGTTGAGATCCCACAGTGCCACTGGAGGCACAAAAGGGGGTTGTATATGCAATACTCCCTTGACAAACTTCTGGACTTCAGGAACTGAAGTCAATTCTTTCTGGAAGAAAATCGACAAGGCCGAAATTTTAACCTTAATGGACCCCAATTTGAGGCCCATAGACACTCCTGTTTGCAGGAAATGCAGGAAACGACCGAGTTGAAATTTCTTTGTGGGGCCTTCCTGGCCTCACACCACGCAACATATTTTCGCCACATGTGGTGATAATGTTGTGCGGTCACCTCCTTTCTGGCTTTGACCAGGGTAGGAATGACCTCTTCCGGAATGCCTTTTTCCCTTAGGATCCGGCTTTCCACCGCCATGCCGACAAACGCAGCTGCGGTAAGTCTTGGAACAGACATGGTACTTGCTGAAGCAAGTCCCTTCTTAGCGGCAGAGGCCATAAGACCTCTGTAAGCATCTCTTGAAGTTCCGGGTACCAAGTCCTTCTTGGCCAATCCGGAGCCATGAGTATAGTTCTTACTCCTCTACGTCTTATAATTCTCAGCACCTTAGGTATGAGAAGCAGAGGAGGGAACACATACACCGACTGGTACACCCACGGTGTTACCAGAACGTCCACAGCTATTGCCTGAGGGTCTCTTGACCTGGCGCAATACCTGTCCCGTTTTTTGTTCAGACGGGACGCCATCATGTCCACCTTTGGTATTTCCCAACGGTTTACAATCATGTGGAAAAAACTTCCCGATGAAGTTTCCACTCTCCCGGGTGGAGGTCGTGCCTGCTGAGGAAGTCTGCTTCCCAGTTTCCATTCCCGGGATGAAACACTGCTGACAGTGCTATCACATGAATTTCCGCCCAGCGAAAAGTCCTTGCAGTTTTTGCCATTGCCCTCCTGCTTCTTGTGTCGCCCTGTCTGTTTACGTGGGCGACTGCCGTGATGTATTTCCCACTGGATCAATACCGGCTGACCTTGAAGCAGAGGTCTTGCTAAGCTTAGAGTATTATAAATTTACCCTTAGCTCCAGTATATTTATGTGGAGAAAAGTCTCCAGACTTGATCACACTCCCTGGAAATTTTTTCCTTGTGTGACTGCTCCCCAGCCTCTCGGGCTGGCCTCCGTGGTCACCAGCATCCAATCCTGAATGCCGAATCTGCGGCCCTCTAGAAGATGAGCACTCTGTAACCACCACAGGAGAGACACCCTTGTCCTTGGATATAGGGTTATCCGCTGATGCATCTGAAGATGCGATCCGGACCATTTGTCCAGCAGATCCCCCTGAAAAATTCTTGCGTGAAATCTGCCGAATGGAATTGCTTCGTAGGAAGTCACCATCTTTACCAGGACTCTTGTGCAATGATGCACTGATTTTAGGAGGTTCCTGACTAGCTCGGATAACTCCCTGGCTTTCTCTTCCGGGAGAAACACCTTTTTCTGGACTGTGTCCAGAATCATCCCTAGGCACAGCAGACTTGTCGTCGGGATCAGCTGCGATTTTGGAATATTTAGAATCCACCCGTGCTGTTGTAGCAGTATCCGAGATAGTGCTACTCCGACCTCCAACTGTTCCCTGGACTTTGCCCTTATCAGGAGATCGTCCAAGTAAGGGATAATTAAGACGCCTTTTCTTCGAAGAAGAATCATCATTTCGGCCATTACCTTGGTAAAGACCCGGGGTGCCGTGGACAATCCAAACGGCAGCGTCTGAAACTGATAGTGACAGTTCTGTACCACGAACCTGAGGTACCCTTAGTGAGAAGGGCAAATTTGGGACATAGAGGTAAGGATCCCTGATGTCCCGGGACACTATATAGTCCCCTTCTTCCTGGTTCGTTATCACTGCTCTGAGCGACTCCATCTTGATTTGAACCTTTGTAAGTGTTCAAAAAAATTTTTTTAGAATAAGTCTCACCTAGCCTTCTGGCTTCAGTACCACAATATAGTGTGGAATAATACCCCTTTTCTTGTAGTAGGAGGGGTAATTTAATTATCACCTGCTGGGAATACAGCTTGTGAATTTTTTCCCATACTGCCTCCTTGTCGGAGGGAGACCTTGGTAAAGCAGACTTCAGGAGCCTGCGAAGGGGAAACTTCTCGACATTCCAATCTGTACCCCTGGGATACTACTTGTAGGATCCAGGGGTCCTGTACGGTCTCAGCGCCATGCTGAGAACTTGTCAGAAGCGGTGGAACGCTTCTGTTCCTGGGAATGGGCTGCCTGCTGCAGTCTTCTTCCCTTTCCTCTATCCCTGGGCAGATATGATCTTATAGGGACGAAAGGACTGAGGCTGAAAAGACGGTGTCTTTTTCTGCAGAGATGTGACTTAGGGTAAAAACGGTGGATTTTCCAGCATTTGCCGTGGCCACCAGGTCCGATGGACCGACCCCAAATAACTCCTCTTCCTTTATACGGCAATACACCTTTGTGCCGTTTGGAATCTGCATCACCTGACCACTGTCGTGTCCATAACATCTTCTGGCAGTTATGGACATCGCATTTACTCTTGATGCCAGAGTGCAAATATCCCTCTGTGCATCTCGCATATATAGAAATGCATCCTTTAAATGCTCTATAGTCAATAAAATACTGTCCCTGTCAAGGGTATCAATGGCCCTCATTCCGAGTTGTTCGCTCGGAGATTTTCATCGCATCGCAGTGAGAATTCTCTTAGTGCGCATGCGCAATGTTCGCACTGCGACTGCGCCAAGTAACTTTACTATGATGAAAGTAAGTTTACTCACGGCATTTTCATCGCTCCGACGTTCGCATTGTGATTGACAGGAAATGGGTGTTACTGGGCGGATGCACGGCGTTTTAGGGGCGTGTGGCTGGAAACGCTACCGTTTCCGGAAAAAACGCAGGAGTGGCCGGAGAAACGGTGGGAGTGCCTGGGCGAACGCTGGGTGTGTTTATGACGTCAGCCAGGAACGAAAAGCACTGAACTGATCGCACAGGCAGAGTAAGTCTGAAGCTACTCAGAAACTGCTAACTCGTTTGTAATCGCAATATTGCGCGTACGTCGGTCGCAATTTTAAGAAGCTAAGATTCACTCCCAGTAGGCGGCGGCTTAGCGTGTGTAACTCTGCTACATTCGCCTTGCGAGCGAACAACTCGGAATGAGGGCCTATATTTTTAGTCAGGGAATCCGACCAAGCCACCCCAGCTCTGCACATCCAGGCTGAGGCGATCGCTGGTCGCAGTATAACACCAGTATGTGTGTATATACTTTTTATGATATTTTCCAACCTCCTGTCAGCTGGACCTTGAGGACGGCCCTATCTATAGACGGTACCGCCACTTGTTTTGATAAGCGTGTGAGCGCCTTATCCACCCTAAGGGGTGTTTCCCAACGCGCCCTAACTTCTGGCGGGAAAGGGTATACCGCCCATAATTTTCTATCGGGGGGAACCCACGCATCATCACACACTTTATTTAATTTATCTGATTCAGGAAAAACTATGGTAGTTTTTTCACATCCCACATAATACCCTCTTTTGTGGTACTTGTAGTATCAGAAATATGTAACACCTCCTTCATTGCCTTTAACGTGTGGCCCTAATAAGGAATACGTTTGTTTATTCACCGTCGACACTGGATTCAGTGTCCCTGTCTGTGTCTGTGTCGACCGACTAAAGTAAACGGGCGTTTTAAAACCCCTGACGGTGTTTTTGAGACGTCTGGACCGGTACTAATTGTTTGTCGGCCGTCTCATGTCGTCAACCGACCTTGCAGCGTGTTGACATTATCACGTAATTCCCTAAATAAGCCATCCATTCCGGTGTCGACTCCCTAGAGAGTGACATCACCATTACAGGCAATTGCTCCGCCTCCTCACCAACATCGTCCTCCTACATGTCGACACACACGTACCGACACACAGCACACACACAGGGAATGCTCTGATAGAGGACAGGACCCACTAGCCCTTTGGAGAGACAGAGGGAGAGTTTGCCAGCACACACCAAAAACGCTATAATTATATAGGGACAACCTTATATAAGTGTTTTCCCTTATAGCATCTTTTTTATATATTTCTAACGCCAAATTAGTGCCCCCCCTCTCTGTTTTAACCCTGTTTCTGTAGTGCAGTGCAGGGGAGAGCCTGGGAGCCTTCCCTCCAGCCTTTCTGTGAGGGGAAATGGCGCTGTGTGCTGAGGAGATAGGCCCCGCCCCTTTTTCGGCGGCCTCGTCTCCCGCTCTTAACGGATTCTGGCAGGGGTTAAATATCTCCATATAGCCTCCGGAGGCTATATGTGAGGTATTTTTAGCCAAAATAGGTATTCATTTGCCTCCCAGGGCGACCCCCTCCCAGCGCCCTGCACCCTCAGTGACTGCCGTGTGAAGTGTGCTGAGAGGAAAATGGCGCACAGCTGCAGTGCTGTGCGCTACCTTTAGAAGACTGAGGAGTCTTCTGCCGCCGATTCTGGACCTCTTCTTACTTCAGCATCTGCAAGGGGGCCGGCGGCAAGGCTCCGGTGACCATCCAGGCTGTACCTGTGATCGTCCCTCTGGAGCTGATGTCCAGTAGCCAAGAAGCCAATCCATCCTGCACGCAGGTGAGTTCACTTCTTCTCCCCTAAGTCCCTCGTTGCAGTGATCCTGTTGCCAGCAGGACTCACTGTAAAATAAAAAACCTAAGCTAAACTTTTCTAAGCAGCTCTTTAGGAGAGCCACCTAGATTGCACCCTTCTCGGCCGGGCACAAAAATCTAACTGGCTTGGAGGAGGGTCATAGGGGGAGGAGCCAGTGCACACCACCTGATCGGAAAGCTTTACTTTTGTGCCCTGTCTCCTGCGGAGCCGCTATTCCCCATGGTCCTTTCAGGAACCCCAGCATCCACTAGGACGATAGAGAAATGTACTGGTAGGTTAATTGGCTCCTGTCACAACTGAGGGCTGGTGACGGTAACTGGAAGCCTCAGTTGTAGGGGCTGATGGGTACCGGAATGTGGGAGGAGTGAGTAGACTCCTAGACATATGCAAGGTAGCGCTATGTAGAGCCCGAAGGCGTGACCACGACAACTGGAGTAACTTAAACAGGTTTTATTAAAGAAAAAGTCATAAAGGGGATGATTAAACACAGTGCTGGTTGGGACCAGTAATCCGGAATAACACAAAGTTCTGTATAAAACTTGGGAGCCCAGGTGAGGAATAACCTGATGATGGGAAGTAAAGGTGAAGCTGTAAATAATATTAGTGTTCGTGGGTAAACTGAAGATGAAGCTGGAGTTCGCTGGAAAATGAGAAATGAAGCTGGGGTCCGCAGGTAAATGAAGAATGAAGCTGGGGTTCGTAGATAAATGAGAAATGAAGGATGGCTGCTGGGAAGCCAGAGTATACACACCACTAGCACTAGGTGCAGGATAACAGGGAAGCGGATTGCACCACAGAATAACCACAGGAGAGCTGGATTAACACTGCAGGAGGGAACCACCGAGGTGTCAGGCTGAGTTGCAGAGAGAGTCCACAAGAGAACTGCACACTGGAGTAGCAGACGACAATGAAAGCACTGACAATCTTCTGGGTGTGGATACAGGGTATTTATCCCCCATGGCCAACGGGGATTGGCTGACCATGATACCTGAGCTTTAGGCAGCACTGCAGATTGGAGAAATGAAACAGGTGACTGGAGTCCAACATGGCCTCGTCCATGAACGGCAACAGAAGGGGAATTAACTACTGTGGGAGGATGCAACAATGGCGGTGAAGGCCGAAGCAGCAGAATCACATGTGCCCAGCGGCGTGCGGCGGCCAGAGAGACAGAAGCTGCAGCAGAGGAACATGGAGAACGTTCATCCAGACGGGAGCCCCCAGGCCGCGGCGGGGCCGAAAGCGCCGCACTTCCGTAAGTACGTATACTAAGGTGGTCAGCTAAGACCAGCGCTGCGAGCAATAACCTAAGTTAACGCCCGGCCCTGGCCCGCTGAGCCAACTGCAGGAGGCACCTAATGGGTAAAAACTGGTGTCTCAGTACCCGGATCGTGACAGCTCCCAACAAAAATCAACTCTAGTGTGTATGTAAATGGGAAGACTAGATGGGCCAAGGGGTTGTTATCTTCCATCAAGTTCTATATAGAGAATAGAAGCACAGTTACAATGAAGAACCACTTACAGGATGTTGGCTGTCCATATCCCGACAGCCAGAATGCCGGCATTGGTGCTGCGCAAAGAGTCCCCTTGCGGGCTTGCTGTGCTCACCACGCTGGGGGCTCTGTGGCTCGCTACAGGATCTAATCTCACTAGTGGGAATAGCCCTGGTGCGCCGGGGTTCCATCTGCCGGCATTGTCGGCTGTCGGAATTTTGGTGTCGGTATCCCGGTAAATTAACTGCATTCCCTTAAAGCAGTCTGTATTTGAGGCTGATTTAGAGGTGGACGCTGTGGTGATTGTTTTGTAATCTGCTGATGTTTACAGATCTGTGCATACAAGGCGCCGCACTGCACATATGCAGATCTGGGGTTGCGATGACGCTCACCGTGCCCCAAACCCTACAACATGATTGACTTACTACTGGCGTTTGGGGTGGCGACACTCAGCATTCCAGAAAACGGGGATGTGTTGGACCTGTTTTCTGGGCATGCTGAAGCCAGTGGATGTGTCCTCGGATGCAGTATTACTGGCCCCGACAGAGTGATTTCACCTGACTTCCTGAGTAACCTGAGCAGATGTCCAATGGTCACTGAGGGGGAGCAAATGCTTTGTCCTTGGATGCAGCAGCGGATCACAGAAGCCGACACTGCATGTCTATTTACTTAAGAAGCCTCATGTGACTTTAGCATAATTTAGCCCAGCCGCTGTGTCGCATCCCCCTATAGCATCAACCTCTGAATATGCGCCTTTGCATAGCAACTTACTGAATGGTGCCATTCTCAGAAGAGCCTTTACCGTAGTCGTTACCTAAGCATATGTGGAAGGTCTGGGATGCCCAATTTGAGCGGCTGCAGTCAAACAATCGAACAGCTTAATATTAGGTGCAGAATCTCCATTAGAGTATTAAGAGTATGACAGCCTCCAATGTACCCCATTAAGTTCCGAGTGCGAACCCACTCCTGCAACATATCCACGTTACTCCCATTACTCACTGGAATGGCTTTGTGCATAGCCACCTCCCAATACATTCCAGAGTCCGTGCTGCTCAAACAGTATTGCGACTCTGTGTATTAACACCGTGAGACGCATGCACCGTCGCAATAAATCAAATTTATGTGAACATCAGCATTGCGTTTTACTCAGAATCAGCCATCTCCAGAAACAATCCAAAATATGACATGCTCAGGCATGAAAATCGGTCTTTTTAAAAGATTGAAGATCAATGACCATCACTACTGTCATGGAAAGGAATGTGCACCATTAACTTAGTCTCATATAGAAACTCTTTATGAATAACTACAGTAGATTAATTTTATATGTAATAAATCACTAAAATAAGCCATTACCATAGCCTTGCTAGGAGCAGAGAAATTGCCCTGCAGCATAATACCATTTCCTATATGGTGGTTGATAGTAGTAATAATAATAATAATAATAATTTTATTTATATAGCGCTCCAATAGCATAAAATAGTACAGAAAATAATGAAGTACAGAAAAGCTTTTAATAAAATACAGAAGCATGTAGATACTAAAGGGAGATTATGGAAACGCGTGAGTAAACAAGAAAGTCTTGAGTCTACTTTTGAAGGATTCTATAGTTGGGGCCTCTCGCACTGTGCGGGGAAGTGAGTTCCATAGAGTCGGAGCCGCATGACTAACAGCTCGACCCCCAGATGAATTACGGGAGAATCTAGGTACTGCTAAAAGTCATTCATCTACAGATCGCAGTAATCGAGTGGGGCAGTATGGGGTCAGAAGCTGCTTCAGGTACCTTGGGCCCTGGTCATGTAGTGCTTTGAAACTTAGTAAGCCAATCTTGAAGTTGATTCGCCATCTTACAGGCAGCCAGTGAAGGGAGTAGAGGATGGGTGTTATGTGGCTAGAACAGGGCTGGTTGGTTAACAGCCTTGGCAGCTGTGTTTTGCTGGGAGACCAAGGTAGAGGGCATTACAGTAGTCTAATCGAGATGATACAAATGCATGTATGACTTTTGGCAGATCATCTGAGGGAATTAAGTGCTTGATTCTGGCTATGTTCATCAGGTGAAAGAATGAGGATTTGATTGTGGCTGATATCTGATGTTTAAATTTCAAGCCACCATCCAGGACAACGCCAAGATTCTGCACATGATCAGTGGTTTGTAATTCTGAATCCCCGAGTGTAAGTCTAGTTGGTTGGCTATGCTGCAGTCTTGTCCTTTGATGTTGCGGTCCTATCATAAGGACCTCTGTTTTATCCGGGTTCAGTCGCAGCCAACTGGCGCTCATCCACTCCTGGAGCTCAGCTAGACAGCCATTTAGGGTTGCTATTTGGTTATCAGTGCCCGGAGCAAAGGACAAGTACAGTTGTGTATCATCTGCATAGCAATGGTAGACCAGGACATGGCACCTGATTATTTCACCCAGCAGGAGCATGTATACTGCAAAAAGCATTGGGGATAGTATAGAACCTTGTGGGACACCACATGGCAATGGCACTGATGGTGATGAGCATACTCCAGACGATACTCTCTTTGACCTGCCTGTGAGAAATGATTTGAACCAGCTTAGGGCTGTGCCATCCAGACCACAGAAATGTATCAGTCGCTCAATCAGAAGCCCATGGTCTACGGTATCAAATGCTGCAGAGATCCAGAAGGATTAAGATTGAACAGTCACCTCTGTCTCTTGCCATCAGAAGATCATTTAACACACACACCAGGGCTGTTTCAGTGCTATGTCTTCTCCTGAATCTTCATTGGAATGGATCATAAATATCATGGGTTGTCAGTAGAGATGAGCGCCTGAAATTTTTCGGGTTTTGTGTTTTGGGTTCGGTTCCGCTGCCGTGTTTTGGGTTCGAACGCGTTTTGGCAAAACCTCACCGAATTATTTTTGTCGGATTCGGGTGTGTTTTGGATTCGGGTGTTTTTTTCCAAAAACACTAAAAAACAGCTTAAATCATAGAATTTGGGGGTCATTTTGATCCCAAAGTATTATTAACCTCAAAAACCATAATTTACACTCATTTTCAGTCTATTCTGAATACCTCACACCTCACAATATTATTTTTAGTCCTAAAATTTGCACCGAGGTCGCTGTGTGAGTAAGATAAGCGACCCTAGTGGCCGACACAAACACCGGGCCCATCTAGGAGTGGCACTGCAGTGTCACGCAGGATGTCCCTTCCAAAAAACCCTCCCCAATCAGCACATGATGCAAAGAAAAAGAAAAGAAAAAAGAGGTGCAAGATGGAATTATCCTTGGGCCCTCCCACCCACCCTTATGTTGTATAAACAAAACAGGACATGCACACTTTAACCAACCCATCATTTCAGTGACAGGGTCTGCCACACGACTGTGACTGATATGACGGGTTGGTTTGGACCCCCCCCAAAAAAGAAGCAATTAATCTCTCCTTGCACAAACTGGCTCTACAGAGGCAAGATGTCCACCTCATCTTCACCCTCCGATATATCACCGTGTACATCCCCCTCCTCACAGATTATCAATTCGTCCCCACTGGAATCCACCATCTCAGCTCCCTGTGTACTTTGTGGAGGCAATTGCTGCTGGTCAATGTCTCCGCGGAGGAATTGATTATAATTCATTTTAATGAACATCATCTTCTCCACATTTTCTGGATGTAACCTCGTACGCCGATTGCTGACAAGGTGAGCGGCGGCACTAAACACTCTTTCGGAGTACACACTTGTGGGAGGGCAACTTAGGTAGAATAAAGCCAGTTTGTGCAAGGGCCTCCAAATTGCCTCTTTTTCCTGCCAGTATAAGTACGGACTGTGTGACGTGCCTACTTGGATGCGGTCACTCATATAATCCTCCACCATTCTATCAATGTTGAGAGAATCATATGCAGTGACAGTAGACGACATGTCCGTAATCGTTGTCAGGTCCTTCAGTCCGGACCAGATGTCAGCATCAGCAGTCGCTCCAGACTGCCCTGCATCACCGCCAGCGGGTGGGCTCGGAATTCTGAGCCTTTTCCTCGCACCCCCAGTTGCGGGAGAATGTGAAGGAGGAGATGTTGACAGGTCGCGTTCCGCTTGACTTGACAATTTTGTCACCAGCAGGTCTTTCAACCCCAGCAGACCTGTGTCTGCCGGAAAGAGAGATCCAAGGTAGGCTTTAAATCTAGGATCGAGCACGGTGGCCAAAATGTAGTGCTCTGATTTCAACAGATTGACCACCCGTGAATCCTTGTTAAGCGAATTAAGGGCTGCATCCACAAGTCCCACATGCCTAGCGGAATCGCTCCGTGTTAGCTCCTTCTTCAATGCCTCCAGCTTCTTCTGCAAAAGCCTGATGAGGGGAATGACCTGACTCAGGCTGGCAGTGTCTGAACTGACTTCACGTGTGGCAAGTTCAAAGGGCATCAGAACCTTGCACAACGTTGAAATCATTCTCCACTGCACTTGAGACAGGTGCATTCCATCTCCTATATCGTGCTCAATTGTATAGGCTTGAATGGCCTTTTGCTGCTCCTCCAACCTCTGAAGCATATAGAGGGTTGAATTCCACCTCGTTACCACTTCTTGCTTCAGATGATGGCAGGGCAGGTTCAGTAGTTTTTGGTGGTGCTCCAGTCTTCTGTACGTGGTGCCTGTACGCCGAAAGTGTCCCGCAATTTTTCTGGCCACCGACAGCATCTCTTGCACGCCCCTGTCGTTTTTTAAAAAATTCTGCACCACCAAATTCAAGGTATGTGCAAAACATGGGACGTGCTGGAATTTGCCCATATTTAATGCACACACAATATTGCTGGCGTTGTCCGATGCCACAAATCCACAGGAGAGTCCAATTGGGGTAAGCCATTCCGCGATGATCTTCCTCAGTTGCCGTAAGAGGTTTTCAGCTGTGTGCGTATTCTGGAAAGCGGTGATACAAAGCGTAGCCTGCCTAGGAAAGAGTTGGCGTTTGCGAGATGCTGCTACTGGTGCCGCCGCTGCTGTTCTTGCGGCGGGAGTCCATACATCTACCCAGTGGGCTGTCACAGTCATATAGTCCTGACCCTGCCCTGCTCCACTTGTCCACATGTCCGTGGTTAAGTGGACATTGGGTACAACTGCATTTTTTAGGACACTGGTGAGTCTTTTTCTGACGTCCGTGTACATTCTCGGTATCGCCTGCCTAGAGAAGTGGAACCTAGATGGTATTTGGTAACGGGGGCACACTGCCTCAATAAATTGTCTAGTTCCCTGTGAACTAACGGCGGATACCGGACGCACGTCTAACACCAACATAGTTGTCAAGGACTCAGTTATCCGCTTTGCAGTAGGATGACTGCTGTGATATTTCATCTTCCTCGCAAAGGACTGTTGAACAGTCAATTGCTTACTGGAAGTAGTACAAGTGGGCTTACGACTTCCCCTCTGGGATGACCATCGACTCCCAGCGGCAACAACAGCAGCGCCAGCAGCAGTAGGCGTTACACGCAAGGATGCATCGGAGGAATCCCAGGCAGGAGAGGACTCGTCAGACTTGCCAGTGACATGGCCTGCAGGACTATTGGCATTCCTGGGGAAGGAGGAAATTGACACTGAGGGAGTTGGTGGGGTGGTTTGCGTGAGCTTGGTTACAAGAGGAAGGGATTTACTGGTCAGTGGACTGCTTCCGCTGTCACCCAAAGTTTTTGAACTTGTCACTGACTTATTATGAATGCGCTGCAGGTGACGTATAAGGGAGGATGTTCCGAGGTGGTTAACGTCCTTACCCCTACTTATTACAGCTTGACAAAGGGAACACACGGCTTGACACCTGTTGTCCGCATTTCTGGTGAAATACCTCCACACCGAAGAGCTGATTTTTTTGGTATTTTCACCTGGCATGTCAACGGCCATATTCCTCCCACGGACAACAGGTGTCTCCCCGGGTGCCTGACTTAAACAAACCACCTCACCATCAGAATCCTTCTGGTCAATTTCCTCCCCAGCGCCAGCAACACCCATATCCTCCTCATCCTGGTGTACTTCAACACTGACATCTTCAATCTGACTATCAGGAACTGGACTGCGGGTGCTCCTTCCAGCACTTGCAGGGGGCATGCAAATAGTGGAAGGCGCATGCTCTTCACGTCCAGTGTTGGGAAGGTCAGGCATCGCAACCGACACAATTGGACTCTCCTTGTGGATTTGGGATTTCAAAGAACGCACAGTTCTTTGCGGTGCTTTTGCCAGCTTGAGTCTTTTCAGTTTTCTAGCGAGAGGCTGAGTGCTTCCATCCTCATGTGAAGCTGAACCACTAGCCATGAACATAGGCCAGGGCCTCAGCCGTTCCTTGCCACTCCGTGTGGTAAATGGCATATTGGCAAGTTTACGCTTCTCCTCCGACAATTTTATTTTAGGTTTTGGAGTCCTTTTTTTTCTGATATTTGGTGTTTTGGATTTGACATGCTCTGTACTATGACATTGGGCATCGGCCTTGGCAGACGACGTTGCTGGCATTTCATCGTCTCGGCCATGACTAGTGGCAGCAGCTTCAGCACGAGGTGGAAGTGGATCTTGATCTTTCCCTAATTTTGGAACCTCAACTTTTTTGTTCTCCATATTTTATAGGCAGAACTAAAAGGCACCTCAGGTAAACAATGGAGATGGATGGATTGGATACTAGTATACAATTATGGACGGACTGCCACGGTTAGGTGGTATAAAAAAACCACGGTTAGGTGGTATATATTGTAATACAATTATGGATGGACGGACTGCCTGCCGAGTGCCGACACAGAGGTAGCCACAGCCGTGAACTACCGCACTGTACACTGGTTGATAAAGAGATAGTAGTATACTCGTAACAACTAGTATGACACTATGACGGTATAAAGAATGAAAAAAAAACCACGGTTAGGTGGTATATATTATAATACAATTATGGATGGACGGACTGCCTGCCGAGTGCCGACACAGAGGTAGCCACAGCCGTGAACTACCGCACTGTACACTGGTTGATAAAGAGATAGTAGTATACTCGTAACAACTAGTATGACTGACTATGACGGTATAAAGAATGAAAAAAAAAACCACGGTTAGGTGGTATATATTATAATACAATTATGGATGGACGGACTGCCTGCCGACTGCCGACACAGAGGTAGCCACAGCCGTGAACTACCGCACTGTACACTGGTTGATAAAGAGATAGTAGTATACTCGTAACAACTAGTATGACACTATGACGGTATAAAGAATGAAAAAAAAACCACGGTTAGGTGGTATATATTATAATACAATTATGGATGGACGGACTGCCTGCCGACTGCCGACACAGAGGTAGCCACAGCCGTGAACTACCGCACTGTACACTGGTTGATAAAGAGATAGTAGTATACTCGTAACAACTAGTATGACACTATGACGGTATAAAGAATGAAAAAAAAACCACGGTTAGGTGGTATATATTATAATACAATTATGGATGGACGGACTGCCTGCCGAGTGCCGACACAGAGGTAGCCACAGCCGTGAACTACCGCACTGTACACTGGTTGATAAAGAGATAGTAGTATACTCGTAACAACTAGTATGACTGACTATGACGGTATAAAGAATGAAAAAAAAACCACGGTTAGGTGGTATATATTATAATACAATTATGGATGGACGGACTGCCTGCCGACTGCCGACACAGAGGTAGCCACAGCCGTGAACTACCGCACTGTACACTGGTTGATAAAGAGATAGTAGTATACTCGTAACAACTAGTATGACACTATGACGGTATAAAGAATGAAAAAAAAACCACGGTTAGGTGGTATATATTATAATACAATTATGGATGGACGGACTGCCTGCCGACTGCCGACACAGAGGTAGCCACAGCCGTGAACTACCGCACTGTACACTGGTTGATAAAGAGATAGTAGTATACTCGTAACAACTAGTATGACACTATGACGGTATAAAGAATGAAAAAAAAACCACGGTTAGGTGGTATATATTATAATAATACAATTATGGATGGACGGACTGCCTGCCGACTGCCGACACAGAGGTAGCCACAGCCGTGAACTACCGCACTGTACACTGGTTGATAAAGAGATAGTAGTATACTCGTAACAACTAGTATGACTATGACGACGGTATAAAGAAAGAAAAAAAAATACCACGGTTAGGTGGTATATAATTATACAATTATGGATGGACGGACTGCCTGCCGAGTGCCGACTGCCGACACAGAGGTAGCCACAGCCATGAACTACCGCACTGTACTGTGTCTGCTGCTAATATAGACTGGTTGATAAAGAGATAGTATACAACAATATACTACTATACTGGTGGTCAGGCACTGGTCACCACTAGTCACACTGGCAGTGGCACTCCTGCAGCAAAAGTGTGCACTGTTTAATTTTAAATTAATATAATATTATGTACTCCTGGCTCCTGCTATAACAACCTGCAGTGCTCCCCAGTCTCCCCCACAATTATTATAAGCTTTTATACATTGATGTGCAGCACACTGGGCTGAGCTGAGTGCACACAGACTGAGTCACACTGTGTGACTGCTGTGTATCGTTTTTTTCAGGCAGAGAACGGATATAGCAGAGAACGGATATATTAAATAAAAGTTAACTTAACAACAACTGCACTGGTCACTGTGGTAAACTCTGTCTGCACAATCTCTCTCTCTCTCTCTCTCTTCTAATCTATTCTAATGGAGAGGACGCCAGCCACGTCCTCTCCCTATCAATCTCAATGCACGTGTGAAAATGGCGGCGACGCGCGGCTCCTTATATAGAATCCGAGTCTCGCGAGAATCCGACAGCGTCATGATGACGTTCGGGCGCGCTCGGGTTAACCGAGCAAGGCGGGAAGATCCGAGTCGCTCGGACCCGTGAAAAAAAAAGTGAAGTTCGTGCGGGTTCGGATTCAAAGAAACCGAACCCGCTCATCTCTAGTTGTCAGGCGAGTTTCCAGTTTATTTGCAACCACTTTCTCAATAACCTTTCCTAGGAAAGGATGGTTTGATACCAGTCTGTAGTTGGTCATGCAGTCCGGATCTTAATTAGGTTTTTTAAGAAGAGGTCTAACAATTGCTTCCTTTAGGAATTCAAGAAAAATGTCTGTCTGCAAAGTGCACTGAACAATTTTTGCAAAGACGCAAAGACAGGACCAATTATAACCATACAGCCTATTAGAAGCTTGGTTGAGGCCGGGTCCAGATCACAGGTGGTGGGATGCAACTCTTCCTCCATCGTCTTTCCAGTCTACGCCCCCTTTTCTTGAGCTCACTAACACTGTTGTCGAACTAAGGAGCTCGACGTTGTGGTTTACAAGGTCTTATACGCACAGGGCCGATAATATCAATTGCAGCCATAAATCCCTATTATAATGACGGACTAGGGAACAGGGATCTTCACAGGCACCCAGTATAGCGAGAGATCCAGATTTGCTGCCAGAGCCTGGGGAGTCATACCACTCAGATACCTGGTCAACTTCACGGGCAGAGATCTTATTTGAGGGGTTGCAACTGAGAACCAAAGGGACTGGTGGTGTGACCAGATGACTGGGTTCATTTTTAGGTCAGTGACTTCTAACCCAATCTGAAAGACAAGATCAAGAGTGTGACCACTTTTATGTATAGTAACAGATGTCTGTCGCTCTAAGCATTTACTGCAGACAACACTATGGACAGTCTGCTGGGTGCAAGGCCTGGTGGGAACTGGAAGCCGGGGACACAAGTGATGAAACGTTACTAGGCAAGAGCACCCGGTCTGGGATCTGCCCACCCAGACACCACCGTGAATGAAAATATCTCAGGTGCTGAAGAGATTGTATCTCTGTGACTGTATCTCCTGTTTAGTGACCTGCTACTGCAGGCACCAACTACAAAACTGAGCTCACAGTGCCTGGAGGTGGGGTTATAGGAGGGCCCCAATGCATCCTGGGACAGCTAAAGCTTTCACCTGTTGGTGCCCTGGATCCAGATCCATCTATACATGCCCGATGTTCCCTGTGGAAACCCTATGCACCCTGCGGCAGAAATACTAATTTGGAGCCCATTACTTATCTCACCGTCTGAGAATGGATGCAAACAATACTCTGAATATTGGGGGTCATTCCGAGTTGATCGCTAGTAAAAAATGTTCGCAGCGCAGCGATTAAGTGAAAAAGCAGCACTTCTGCGCATGCGGCGCAGTGCGCACGCGCGTCGTACTTTCACAACGGGCTATGTATTTTTACACAAGGTCTAGCGACGCTTTTCAGTCGCAATGGCAGCCGCAGAGTGATTGACAGGAAAGGGGCGTTTCTGGGTGTCAACTGACCGTTTTCAGGGAGTGTTCTAAAAAATGCAGGCGTGCCAGGAAAAACGCAGGCGTGGCTGGCCAAACGCAGGGCGTGTTTGTGACGTCAAATCCGGAACTGAATGGTCTGAAGTGATCGCAAGCGCTGAGTAGGTCTGGAGCTACTCTAAAACTGCACAATTTTTTTTTGAAGCCGCTCTGTGATCCTTTCGTTCGCACTTCTGCTAAGCTAAAATACACTCCCAGTGGGCGGCGGCTTAGCGTTTGCACGACTGCTAAAAATTGCTAGCGAGCGATCAACTCGGAATGAACCCCATTATGTTAAATAAGGCAACTTGTAACTTCCCAGTTGTGGTGGAACTAAAAATGCCAGCATGCACTGCCAAACATCGGCTGTCAGGTTATGCATGGAGTTGTAGTTCCACTGCAGCTGTACATCATAACATCAACATGTTATGTAAAAAAATTTTTTTAAATAAATAAATAGCCATATACATGTACAGTAGCTGGAGTGGAATGGGAACGTTTATTTATGGTTTTGATTCAAAACTTGTAAATATAACTAGTAATGTTTGTTGGCTGAGTGAGAGCATTGTATAAACCTTATACAGGTTGAGTATCCCATATCCAAATATTCCGAAATACGGAATTTTTTGAGAGAGACTGAGATAGTGAAACCTTTGTTTTCTGATGGCTCAATGTACTCAAACCTTGTTTAATACACAAAATAATTAAAAATATTGTATTAAATGACCTTCAGGCTGTGTGTATAAGGTGTATATGAAACATAAATGAATTGTGTGAATGTACACACACTTTGTTTAATGCACAAAGTTGTTAAAAATATTGGCTAAAATAACCTTCAGGCTGTGTGTATAAGGTGTATATGTAACATAAATGCATTCTGTGCTTAGACTTGGGTCCCATCACCATGATATCTCATTATGGTATGCAATTATTCCAAAATACGGAAAAATCCGATATCCAAAATACCTCTGGTCCCAAGCATTTTGGATAAGGGATACTCAACCTGGTAGTACCTTGGCTAGAGTAATATCATTAATAACACAATTCTTTTCATTGGTGTATCTGCAGCTTAGTATTCATCACTATGGTAATGGCATCAACAACAGAGTCTCTTCTGCAGTATCCGTGATACAGTGAGATAACAATACACTTACTACAATTATGGATACCGATGAGATTACCCTATCCCAGGGACACTGACCTTTTTGCATTCTTTGTGAAAAAAAAAAAATCCAATTCATTTAAGTAAGTACATTTTTTAGCATTGTATTGTTTTGTGCGTTATAAGGTTTTATGCAACTACCATTGGTGTCAGTAGTAATTTACCTATTGGCAGAAAAGCTATTTTTTTGGCAATGATTCACATTGTGTGCTTGTTCACACCTGTACGCTGCAAATGCACATTGCAGTTTGTAGAATGTGGCGTGACCTACAGTATTTGCCGGGTAACGCATGCAACCAAAATAATAGTATTAATAACAGTACAATGCGTATAAAGTGCATGGAAAGCTCGTTATGAAGACAGATTAAGCGTGTGAACTGTCCTTAATGTTACCAGATCTGCAATTTAAATGTAGACTCATGAGTTATACTAATTGCAGTGCTGCCATGTGAATGTGTATTCCATTCATCCAGATATATACTGTACATGGCTGATTTGGTTTTTGCATTAAACGAGTTGCCACTGTACATTTAACATGATGCAGACATTTCACAAAAGCTGCTTTTTGAATAAAAATGTATTATGCCACAATGGGAAATTGTTTAACTATTGCACAGAAACTGCATGATGTCTCTTGAGTAGTTACTGTCCTTGGTGGATTTCTGATATATATCAGAAAGAGGTGGTGGGGGGATAATTTAGTCCTATTTTTGTGCACCAATCCATTTACATGCGAATGTACATAGAACTTAAAAACAAATATGAATGCCATTAATGGACATGAATATACTGAACTGTACTGTATATCAAATTATAGTGGGCATCCAATTAGGTAGGCAGCTACATCTAGCAGGCCACGCCTGCCTCCAAGCTGACCACTGGTCTGTGCCTTCTGCCTGTGTTGGCGTCCCGTAAGCCGCTGGTGCGGTGTGAGGTCACGGTTCTCAGTGCAGCACAGCTTTTACTGGCAGGGAGAGATTGGAGCTTTCATTCTGTATACATCATATGGTAACCAGTCCACACGGATGAGAACCTCAGTACGAGTCCCATTCATTTAATGTGGATTCTATGTCACAGTGATCTAATGTGTTAATGTGGATCCTTTCTTAAAGTGATTTTACCTGTTTTATATAAAAGTTGTTTGCACAATGGCCCTCATTCCGAGTTGTTCGTTCGTTATTTTCCTTCGCATCGGTGCGATTTTCCGCTAACTGCGCATGCGCAATGTTCGCACTGCGGCTGCGTCAAGTAAATTTGCTATGCAGTTAGGTATTTTACTTACGGCATTACGAGGTTTTTTCTTCGTTCTGGTGATCAGAGTGTGATTGACAGGAAGTGGGTGTTTCTGGGCGGAAACTGGCCGTTTTATGGGTGTGTGTGTGAAAAAACGCTGCCGTTTCTGGGAAAAACGTGGGAGTGACTGGAGAAACGGGGGAGTGTCTGGGCGAACGCTCGGTGTGTTTGTGACGTCAAACCAGGAACGAAACTGACTGAACTGATCGCAGTGGCAGAGTAAGTCTCGAGCTACTCAGAAACTACTAATAAATTTCTATTCGCAATTTTGCGAATCTTTCGTTTGCAATTCTGCTAAGCTAAGATACACTCCCAGAGGGCGGCGGCTTAGCGTGTGCACTGCTGCTAAAAGCAGCTAGCGAGCGAACAACTCGGAATGAGGGCCTCTGTGCGCCCCCTCCTTTTGTTTCTGTATCTAGAGTATCTCACTCCAGGAGTCCGGAGTTTCTACAGGAGGGGTGCAGCTGTTTTTTTAAAGGCTATATCCCAGAGTTTTGCCAACCTTGAGAATTATTTTCCATTTTCTAAGTGGAAACTGAACATTAACCAGCGCACCTGTACACCATTTTGTTGAAAAAGAAAATAAATAAATATATATATATATATAAAACTTAACTGAATAATATTGGAACCAGTCACATTGTTGAGTTATCACTGTCAGTATTCACAATTGACAGTAGAAAGTCTTTATGGTTCAACATATCAGCAGACACTGTTTCCTAGATTATTGACCTTTATTTGACGGTAAGACCTAGATACATTTATACAATGTGATAGTATTAGAGATGTTAGGGACCTATCTAATGAAGTTACCGGTGGATGGGCCCACATATTTGCGCAAATGTGTGCTAAGAACTTCATTTATACTCCATGGTAATTGTGAGGGATTATCAAAATTATTTTTACTATCAGCATTTTCTCTCTTCCTTCTCACATTGTTGCCGAGTGAAATATCAACATTCTCAGAATGCAATTGGTTAGGTTTAGGCATTGTCGGGAGGGTTATTGGTTAGGTTTAGGCATTGCCGGGAGTGTTAGATTTAAGCACTCGGGGTAGGGATTAAAGTTAAAAATGCTGCTCCCTCAGACTTCTGCATCAGGAGTGATGGTCACATGACTGCCAGGATCCGGAAACCACTGCAGCTTCCGGGACCAGGTAAGTGACCGGTGGGCCACTAGGGACATTATGTCAACATGCTATAATGACGACATGTCATTCGTGTAGATATGATGATTGTCAACATAGTCACAGGATAGCTGTCGACCTAACATACCACACCAATCTAAAACAACTTGGAATGTTTTATACTTAACAAGCTATGTCTACTATTATAAGTCCCATAAGATCCAGATTCATGGACCTCAAAAACAGTTGTGTTTCTTTAAAAAGTGGGTGTTTTTGGGCGGATCAGGGGCGTGACTAATTTTCTATTGATTTCTTATGTAACTAACTAATTTGACAGTGACTGGAATTTAAACTTTGCAGAACAGTGACGGCAATATCCTATAAACTAAAATACAGGGGTGTATCTAGGGGTCCGAGCGCCCCTGGCAAAGTAAGGGGCTGGCACCCCCCACCCCCTACACACCCTTTTGAAATAGAGTGTGAGTATTGGAAAAGGACATGGTCTTGTGGGGGAAGGGCGTAGAACAATAGTATCCCAATTCAAATTATGCCACACAGTAGTGTACCTCATTCACATTACACCGCACAGTAGTGTCTCGTATTCACGTTACACCATCCCTCCCCCCTGCCCCTAACCCACCTTTCCCACAGCCTGACCCTAACCTGCCCCCCCCCCCCCCTGCAGTGGTGCCTAACCCTAACTCACCCTTCCTAATCTCCCTTCCTGCCACCGAACCCTAACCCTCCCTCCCTCGCAGCCTAACCCTAACCCTCCCATGCGGATTGCCCTAACCCTCCCATGCGGATTGCCAGTGGAGACTTTGTCACCAACTCGTTTCGAATTTTGGCATTCTGCATCGCTATTTATTTTGGGATGCCAGCATCAGCATTCCGAGTAGTTTCGGGATGCTGGTGTCAGCTTTCCGACCGTCGGGATGCCAAACACTGGCATCTTGACTGCATCTCAAATGAAATGCTATTGAGATGAGCCTCAAATGGACCCAGCCATTAACCAAACGCATACCTCCCAACTGTCCCGATTTACGCGGGACAGTCCCGTTTTTTGTGGACTGTCCCGCTGTCCCACCCGCGGGCCACAGTGTCCTGCGGTGGGGGGGTCAGTTGGGAGGCTCTGTCAATCGCTGCTCTGCTTAGCAGAGCAGCGGTGAATAGACGCTGTGCGCATGCGCACAGCGTCTATTCAGTGGAGTCAGAGGGAGAATGCCAGCGGCTCACAGAGCGCTGGGCATGCCCCCTCAGTGACGAAAACGGTGCGTGGCTCGCGATCGCGGGTACTCCCGCGAAGCCACGCCCCCTTTTCACAGACCACGCCCCTTTTCGGGAGCGAAGCCGCGCGAGTGTCCCGCTCCACAGAAGAACAAAGTTGGGAGGTATGCAAACACCATTAGTTGGATGGTAGAAGTACTTCCTGTTAGAAAAAACATCAGGGTGCAATCACTTCCAAGATAAAATGATCAATTATACAATTAACTGATATACATTTCCTTGAACCTGGTCTTGAAATAGGTAAGATTTTTATTTTCTTTATTACACTCAACAAGTTAAAGTTTTCGCTTACTTACTACTTACTTACATCTAACATGCATGAAAATCGTGTAGTTTTCCAGGTACTACAGTCCCTTCTCCCAAATACTGACACTTTTTTATTATCTACAACAACAAATAGATCTATAGCACTGTGCTATATAACAATTGCTGTGTACCTGGTGAGAGTCTGTTACTGCCGGCGCGGCTTCCTTGCTGTCGGGAGCTCCCAGCAACAAGGGCTGCTGGGAGCTGTAGTTTATTTTGAGTCTGATTACAAGTGCGGTGCTGCCGGACACCGGTGCAGCTCCACCAGTAACAGACTCTCACCAGGTACAGTCTGACAGTACTACTTTTCTACCCTTTGGCCGTGGGTGGCACCACCAGGCGGCGCCCCCTCCTTGCATGGCGCCCCTGGCGAGTGCCATCCTGGCCAATGGGTAGATACACCCCTGCTAAAATACCTGTATACTCAGCTTTTTGACCAGTACGAGATGCTGTCAGGACATTGTCCTAATGATGTAGGAGGAGTTTTAGCTGTCTGTAATGGAGTGTGGCTTAGGCACCATCTTTTAAAAATGAAATGAGATGCTTTCATTACCTCATCAGCCCCACCCCCACATGACTCAAAATGTCACCCACAGATATCATTAGAGGCAGCACAAGTCTTAGAGGTTCCACTGTAAAATACGCCTGCAAATGGGCATATGTTGTACTCTGCATAAGGCCTATGGTGTTCTCCCTGGAAAATTTAACCAGCCGGGCGGCATTAAAAAGTAGCTGGGTGGGAGAAATATAATGTGGCTGGACACAGGTAAACTTTTCTCAGACTCTTGCAGATATTGCCCAATTACTCGCTGCACAGACATACTGCTGAGACACAGTGGTGCTGCATGCTGACACACGGATGTACATCTGCACTCCCCATCTATCCTCTCTGCAATGTTCCCACCAAATTTCACACTGCCTCTTGTAGATGGGCGAGGGATCTCTGGTATTGTGCTTGTCACAGTAATGTAAAGGTAGTGCGAAAACAGCCAAGTGGAATGCCTGTGAAATAGACCCCGGTGAGGACACTGGCCTACAATATCCATAATATGCAACACTTACAATGGAATTTATTTTACATATGTATTTCAAGCCGCTTATGAACCCATTAATTCCAATATGTCATTGGCGTGTGGCTCTTAAGAGGACACTGTAGGCCTCATGCAAAGTTGTATAGAAATCGGGATGAGTTCATGGAGACAAATGTGTATATTCATCCATATGCAAAGTTACACACATCTCACGATGTGATCGCACCACTAGCAGTAAATTTTGTTTGCCACGAGTCAAGATCAGGGCACACTTGCACCTACCCTATAATAGGTGCAAAAGGTATGCCTGGAATTACTTACGTTTAATTCTGTGTAGCTCACAGTTCCATCATGTCACCAGAGAACTATACCTATGTAAGAAGGCCCCATATAGCTGACTGGTTTGGTCTTACAAAATACTTTTTGAATGCATGTTCTCTTCCACCTGTGTATGGAGCTTCCACTCTTCCACAGGGATACGCTGGCTAATTACTGTGAGTTCCATCCTGCAATAACTGAGTAGCGTGCGTGTGACTGACAGCAGAATTGATATTATTCTCTCCCCCTCAAAATAATGTCCCTCTGGATTCAAACTTTCTTCAGTGGGATTCTGGACTCCTATACTTTCTGAGATTTCTCTCACAGAAAGAAAAAAAAACATCTCATAGAGCAATATCGCCATCCACGTTTATGTTTTAAAGCAAGAGTATGGCCTCCTACCTTGTTGTCTACATGAACAGTAGACAATGGCACATTGATAGGGAGAGGGTCACACCCACACAGAGTAAAGGTCCATACACAATTGCCGATAAAATGAGCGACGTCGCTCATTTTCCCCCTCCCTGAGCGACGTCGCTCATTTTATCGGCAAGTGTGTATGCTGCCAGCGACGGCTGATGTGCGGCCCCGCAGCTCGGCAATGATCATCGCTGTCGGCAGTGCATGCATGCAGGATCTGGACTGTCGTCCACGACCTGCATGCAGGGCTGGTGGAGGAGTGACGTTACTGAGCGATATGAGCGGTCATATCGCTCAGTGTGTACAGTCGGCCGCCGACCGGCCGGCCCCGGAGGGAAAGCATTACACGACGTCGCTCACAGAGCGTCATTGTCTAATGTGTTTGGACCTTTTTAGATTCCTTCAATGTCGTCTCACACCTTAAATCTCCAGTGTTGGTTTGTGGAGAAAAAAATGGATATCCAATAGCATAATACTGCATTTATATGCAAACAGCATTACTACTCTCTCACCCAATGGAGTTATCTACTACAGCCTGGGACCCATGTTGTCCGTGCAGTGCTGCAGCTACATTAAGTTGTTTTCATTAAGATATGCCTCCCTCTCTGGCTGCACTGTATGGTGCTGGTTTTTGCTATCAGGCACTCAGCCCAGCTCTCCAGTGCCGGTTATAGTTTGTGCCCTGTCAGTAAAAGCTGATGGTCCCAGTTTCCAGGTCCTGTGAAGACTTTTCCTGTCTTGTAGATACTCTGCCGGATTATCTACCCGTTGAGTCCTAGTCCTTGCTCTGGCTGTACCTACGTTCAGTCCCAGTGTTTTTTTAACCCTCCGTTTGCTATCCCAGTGTTCCTGTACTCAGTCTGCAAAGTGTACCAACTGCACAGTGCCTGCATGCCATCTGCGCTGTGCCTACAGCCATCTGCAGTGTCTGCATTCTATCATAGTGCCATATCTGCCCACGCTGACATCTTAGTCTAGCCCTGACCTTAACCCTTTGTTCTCCTGTGTCCACTTATCCTCGTTTATACTCCAGCTCATTATCCTGAGGTCTCCAGCCTATTGTGTGAGCCCCTACTGCTAGAGGTTCAACTCTAGGCGGCAACTTACTGGTGTGCGTGTCATGCACCAAGGGAACAGCGGGGGGCTATTATTGGCAGGAAAACCTCTCACCGGTTCTAGGGGTTTCACACAAATAGTGCTGGAGTGCCCTAACATTTGCATTCCCCGCCCCCAAACGGTGACAGGCTACGGTTTAGGGGGCACTGATTGTGATGATGCAGGATCCATTCTACACATGCACAGAACAGGTCCTGTGCATACGCAGGTGACCTAGAATCAGAGATGTACCCAAATCAGAGAGGAACCACTGCAGCTTTTTGGATGTAATATATTTGGACTAGTGATGTGCACCGGAAATTTTTCGGGTTTTGTGTTTTGGATTCGGTTCTGCGGCCGTGTTTTGGACGCGTTTTGGCAAAACCTCCCTGAAAACTTTTTGTCGGATTCGGGTGTGTTTTGGATTCGTATTATTTTTTTACAAAAAACCCTCAAAAACAGCTTCAATCATAGAATTTGGGGGTCATTTTGATCGCATAGTATTATTAACCTCAATAACCATAATTTCCACTCATTTCCAGTTTATTCTGAACAGCTCACAATATTATTTATAGTCCTAAAATCTGCACCGAGGTCGCTGGATGACTAAGCTAGTCGACCCAAGTGGCCGACACAAACACCTGGCCCATCTAGGAGTGGCACTGCAGCGTCAGACAGGATGGCCGATTTAAAAAATAGTCCCCAAACAGCACATGATGCAAAGAAAAAAAGTGGTGCACCAAGGTCGCTGGATGGCTAAGCTAAGCGACCCAAGTGGCCGACACAAACACCTGGCCCATCTAGGAGTGGCACTGCAGTGTCCGACAGGATGGCCGATTTAAAAAATAGTCCCAAAACAGCACATGATGCAAAGAAAAAAAGAGGTGCACCAAGGTCGCTGGATGGCTAAACTATGCGACCAAAGTGGCCGACACAAACACCTGGCCCATCTAGGAGTGGCACTGCAGTGTCAGACAAGATGGCAGATTTAAAAAATAGTCCCCAAACAAAGCACGATGCAAAGAAAAAAAGAGGTGCACCAAGGTCGCTGGATGGCTAAGCTAAGCGACCCAAGTGGCCGACACAAACACCTGGCCCATCTAGGAGTGGCACTGCAGTGTCAGACAGGATGGCACTTCAAAAAATTGTCCCCAAACAGCACATGATGCAAAGAAAAAAAGAGGTGCACCAAGGTTGCTGGATGACTAAGCTAAGCGACCCAAGTGGCCGACACAAACACCTGGCCCATCTAGGAGTGGCACTGCAGTGTCAGACAGGATGGCCGATTTAAAAAAATAAGATTTTACTTACCGGTAAATCTATTTCTCGTAGTCCGCAGTGGATGCTGGGGACTCCGTAAGGACCATGGGGAATAGACGGGCTCCGCAGGATACATGGGCACTTTAAGAAAGAATTTAGATTCTGGTGTGCTCTGGCTCCTCCCTCTATGTCCCTCCTCCAGACCTCAGTTAGAGAAACTGTGCCCGGAAGAGCTGACAGTACAAGGAAAGGATTTTGGAAATCCAGGGCAAGATTCATACCAGCCACACCAATCACACCGTATAACTTGTGATAAACTTACCTAGTCAACAGTATGAACAACAACAGAGCATCAGTTCAACGGGATCCGGACTGAAAGTCGACAGTAACTAGGTCGACAATGTCTAGGTCGACCACTATTGGTCGACAGGGTGTCTAGGTCGACAGGGTCTTTAGGTCGACATGTTCTAGGTCGACAGGTCAAGAGGTCGACATGAGTTTTTCACAATTTTTTTCTTTTTTTGTACCTTTTCATACTTAACGATCCACGTGGACTACGATTGGAACGGTAATCTGAGCCGAGCGTAGCGAAGGCACCATGCCCGAAGCATGGCGAGCGAAGCGAGCCATGCGAGGGGACGCGGTGCACTAATTGGGGTTCCCGGTCACTCTACGAAGAAAACGACACCAAAATAACATGAAAAACTCATGTCGACCTTTTGCCTGTCGACCTAGAACATGTCGACCTAAAGACCCTGTCGACCTAGACACCCTGTCGATATAGTTACTGTCGACCAATAGTGGTCGACCTAGACATTGTCGACCTAGTTACTGTCGACTTTCAATACCACACCCCAGTTCAACCCTGATGCAACCATAACATAGCCCTTATTGCAGCAATAACTATATACAAGTATTGCAGAAGAAGTCCGCACTTGGGACGGGCGCCCAGCATCCACTACGGACTACGAGAAATAGATTTACCGGTAAGTAAAATCTTATTTTCTCTAACGTCCTAGTGGATGCTGGGGACTCCGTAAGGACCATGGGGATTATACCAAAGCTCCCAAACGGGCGGGAGAGTGCGGATGACTCTGCAGCACCGAATGAGCAAACACAAGGTCCTCCTCAGCCAGGGTATCAAACTTGTAGTACTTTGCAAAAGTGTTTGAACCTGACCAAGTAGCAGCTCGGCACAGCTGTAATGCCGAGACCCCTCGGGCAGCCGCCCAAGAAGAGCCCACCTTCCTAGTGGAATGGGCCTTAACTGATTTTGGCAGCGGCAATCCAGCCGCAGAATGAGCCTGCTGAATCGTGTTACAGATCCAGCGAGCAATAGTTTGCTTTGAAGCAGGCGCACCAAGCTTGTTGGAAGCATACAGGATAAACAAAGAGTCTGTTTTCCTGACTCTAGCCGTTCTGGCTACATAAACCTTCAAAGCCCTGACCACATCAAGCAACTCGGAATCCTCCAAGTCAGTAGTAGCCACAGGCACCACAATAGGTTGGTTTATATGAAAAGATGAAACCACTTTTGGCAGGAATTGTGGACGGGTCCGCAACTCTGCTCTATCCGCATGGAAAACCAGATAGGGGCTTTTATATGACAAAGCCGCTAATTCTGACACACGCCTAGCCGAAGCCAATGCTAGTAGCATGACCACCTTCCACGTGAGATATTTCAATTCCACCGTTTTGAGTGGTTCAAACCAGTGGGATTTCAGGGGGCTGAATATGCAGCACTCCCTTCGCAAACGTCTGAACTTCAGGTAGAGAAGCCAGCTCTTTTTGAAAGAAAATGGATAGGGCCGAAATCTGGACCTTAATGGAACCCAATTTTAGGCCCAAAGTCACTCCTGACTGTAGGAAGTGAAGGAAACGGCCCAGCTGGAATTCCTCCGTAGGGGCATTCCTGGCCTCACACCAAGCAACATATTTTTCGCCATATACGGTGACAATGTTGAGCTGTCACGTCCTTCCTAGACTTTATCAGCGTAGGAATGACTGCATCCGGAATGCCTTTTTCCACTAGGATCCGGCGTTCAACCGCCATGCCGTCAAACGCAGCCGCGTTAAGTCTTGGAACAGACAGGGCCCTTGTTGCAACAAGTCCTGTCTTAGAGGAAGAGGCCAAGGGTCCTCTGTGAGCATTTCTTGCAGATCTGGATACCAAGTCCTTCTTGGCCAATCCGAAACAATGAGTATTGTTCTCACTCCTCTTTTTCTTATGATTCTCAACACCTTGGGTATGAGAGGAAGAGGAGGAAATATAGACCGATTGGAACACCCACGGTGTCACCAGGGCGTCTACAGCTATCGCCTGAGGGTCTCTTGACCTGGCGCAATACCTCTGTAGTTTCTTGTTGAGGCGGGATGCCATCATGTCCACCTGTGGCAGTTCCCACCGACTTGCAACCTGTGCGAAGACTTCTTGATGAAGTCCCCACTCCCCCGGGTGGAGGTCGTGCCTGCTGAGGAAGTCTGCTTCCCAGTTGTCTACCCCCGGGATGAACACTGCTGACAGTGCGCTTCCATGATTCTCCGCCCAGCAAAGAATTCTGGTGGCTTCCGCCATCGCCACCCTGCTCCTTGTGCCGCCTTGTCGGTTTACATGAGCCACCGCGGTGATGTTGTCTGACTGAATCAGAACTGGTTGACCGCGAAGCAGGGTCTCTGCTTGACGTAGGGCGTTGTAAATGGCCCTTAGTTCCAGGATGTTGATGTGAAGGCAAGTCTCCTGACTTGACCACAGACCTTGGAAATTTCTTCCCTGTGTGACTGCTCCCCACCCTCGGAGGCTTGCATCCGTGGTCACCAGGACCCAGTCCTGAATGCCGAATCTGCGGCCCTCGAGAAGGTGAGCACTCTGCAGCCACCACAGGAGAGACATCCTGGCCCTGGGGGATAGGGTGATTAACCGATGCATCTGAAGATGTGATCCGGACCATTTGTCCAGTAAGTCCCACTGAAAGGTCCTCGCATGGAACCTGCCGAAGGGAATGGCCTTGTATGATGCCACCATCTTTCCCAGGACTCGAGTGCAGTGATGCACTGACACCTGTTTTGGTTTTAATAGGTACCTGACCAGTGTCATGAGTTCCTGAACCTTCTCTATTGGGAGATAAACCCTTTTCTGGTCTGTGTCCAGAATCATGCCCAGGAAAGGCAGACGAGTGGTAGGAACCAACTGCGACTTTGGAATATTTAGAATCCAGCCGTGTTGCCGTAACACTTCCAGAGAACGTGCTACGCTGATCAGCAACTACTCTCTTGACCTCGCTTTTATGAGATCATCCAAGTATGAGATAATTGTGACCCCTTGATTCCGCAGGAGTACCATCATTTCCGCCATTACCTTGGTAAATATTCTCGGAGCCGTGGAGAGACCAAACGGCAACGTCTGAAATTGGTAATGACAATCCTGTACCACAAATCTGAGGTTAGCCTGATGAGGTGGATAAATGGGGACATGAAGGTACGCATCCTTTATGTCCAGAGACACCATAAAATCCCCCCCTTCCAGGCTTGCAATGACCGCTCTCAGTGATTCCATCTTGAACTGGAACCTTTTTAGGTACATGTTCAGGGATTTTAAATTCAATATGGGTCTGACCGAACCGTCCGGTTTCGGTACCACAAACATGGTAGAATAATAACCCTTTCCTTGTTGAAGGAGGGGAACCTTGACCACCACCTGTTGAAGATACAATTTGTGAATTGCAGTTAACACAATTTCCCTCTCTAAGGGGGAAGCTGGCAGGGCCGATTTGAGGTATCGGTGAGGGGGCATCTCTTCGAAATCCAGCTTGTATCCCTGAGGCACAATATCTATTGACCAGGGATCCAACTGGGAGTGAACCCACTTGTGGCTGAAATTTCGGAGACGCGCCCCCACCGGGCCTAGCTCCGCCTGTGGAGCCCCAGCGTCATGCGGTGGATTTAGTGGAAGCCGGGGAGGACTTCTGTTCCTGGGAACTAGCTGTGTTGTGCAGCTTCTTTCCTTTGCCCCAGCCCCTGGCAAGAAAGGACGCACCTCGGACTTTCATGTTTTTCTGTGATCGAAAGGACTGCATTTGGTAATACGGTGCTTTCTTAGGCTGTGAGGAAACATATGGCAAAAAAAATTACTTTCCAGCCGTAGCTGTGGAGACCAGGTCCGAGAGACCCTCCCCAAACAATTCCTCACCCTTGTAAGGTAAAACCTCCATGTGCCTTTTTGAGTCGGCATCACCTGTCCATTGCCGAGTCCACAGGACCCTTCTGGCCGAAATCGACATAGCATTTATTCTAGAACCTAGTAGGCTAATGTCTCTCTGAGCATCTCTCATATAAAGGACAGCGTCTTTAATATGCCCCAGGGTCATTAATATAGTATCCTTGTCTAAGGTATCAAGTTCCTCAGATAAGGTATCCGTCCATGCTGCTACAGCACTACACACCCAAGCCGACGCGATTGCCGGCCTCAGTAAGGTACCTATATGTGTATAAATGGACGCAGGGTACCCTCCTGTTTTCTATCCGCAGCATCTTTGAGGGTAGCCGTATGCTGTGACGGCAGGGCTACCTTCTTGGATAAGCGTGTCAAAGCTTTGTCCACCCTAGGGGAGGATTCCCAGCGTAACCTGTCCGTTGGCGGGAAAGGATACGCCATAAGAATCCTTTTGGAAATCTGCAGTTTTTTATCTGGAGATTCCCAAGCCTTTTCACATAACTCATTGAGCTCGTGTGAGGGGGGAAAAGTTACCTGCGGCTTCTTTTCCCCATACATATGAACCCTCCTGTCAGGGACTGGGGTTTCCTCAGTGATGTGCAACACATCCTTAATAGCTATAATCATATAACGGATGGATTTAGCCAATTTTGGCTGTAACTTTGCATCATCGTAATCGACACTGGAGTCAGAATCCATGTCGGTATCCGTGTCAATAATTTGGGATAGTGGGCGCTTCTGAGACCCTGTCGGCCTCTGCGACATAGGATCAGGCATGGGTTGGGACCCTGACTGTCCTGAGGCTTCAGCTTTTTCCAACCTTTTATGTAAGGAATTAACATTATCATTTAAAACCTTCCACATATCCATCCAATCAGGTGTCGGTGCCGTCGGCAGAGACACCACATTCATTTGCTCCCGCTCTGCTTCCACATACCCTTCCTCATCAGACATGTCGACACAAGCGTACCGACACACCACACACACAGGGAATGCCCTTTTTGAAGACAGTTCCCCCACAAGGCCCTTTGGTGAGACAGAGAGAGAGTATGCCAGCACACACCCCAGCGCTATATAACCCAGGAATAACACAGTAACTTAATGTTAACCCAGTAGCTGCTGTATATTGTATTTTTAGCGCCTAATTATGTGCCCCCCTTCTCCTTTTACCCTTTTCTACCGTGATCTGCAGGGGAGAGCCTGGGGAGCTTCTTCTCAGCGCAGCTGTGGAGAAAAAATAGCGCTGGTGAGTGCTGAGGTAGAAGCCCCGCCTTCTCGACGGCGGGCTTCTGTCCCGCTAAAATACATATCTTTTTGGCGGGGGCTCATACATATATACAGTGCCCAACTGTATATATGAGTACTGTTGCCAACAGAGATCCATATGCTGCCCAGGGCGCCCCCCCCCCCCCCCCCCCCTGTACCCTTACAGTGACTGGAGTATGTGAGGTGTGTTTGGAGCAATGGCGCACAGCTGCAGTGCTGTGCGTTACCTCATGTGAAGAACGGAGTCTTCTGCCGCCGATTTCGAAGTCTTCTTGCTTCTCATACTCACCCGGCTTCTGTCTTCCGGCTCTGCGAGGGGGACGGCGGCGCGGCTCTGGGATCGGACGACGAGGTTGAGATCCTGTGTACGATCCCTCTGGAGCTAATGGTGTCCAGTAGCCTAAGAAGCAGGACCTAGCTTCAGAGAGTAGGGCTGCTTCTCTCCCCTCTGTCCCACGATGCAGGGAGTCTGTTGCCAGCAGAGCTCCCTGAAAATAAAAAACCTAACAAAATACTTTCTTACAGCAAGCTCAGGAGAGCTCACTGAACAGCACCAAGCTCGTCCGGGCACAGATTCAAACTGAGGTCTGGAGGAGGGACATAGAGGGAGGAGCCAGAGCACACCAGAATCTAAATTCTTTCTTAAAGTGCCCATGTCTCCTGCGGAGCCCGTCTATTCCCCATGGTCCTTACGGAGTCCCCAGCATCCACTAGGACGTTAGAGAAATAGTCCCCAAACAGCACATGATGCAAAGAAAAAAAGAGGTGCACCAAGGTCGTTGGATGGCTAAGCTAAGCGACCCAAGTGGCCGACACAAACACCTGGCCCACCTAGGAGTGGCACTGTAGTTTTCTAGCGAGAGGATGACTGCTTCCATCCTCATGTGAATCTGAACCACTAGCCATGAACATAGGCCAGGGCCTCAGCCGTTCCTTGCCACTCCGTGTCATAAATGGCATATTGGCAAGTTTTACGCTTCTCATCAGATGCTTTTGATTTTTGGGTCATTTTACTGAACTTTTGTAGTATACTTGACGACACAGAGGTAGAGCAATGGACTACTGTACCGTACTGCTATATATATACTGGTGGTCAGCAAAATTCTGCACTGTCCTCCTACTATATAATACTGCGCACAACTAAAATGCAGCACAGGTATGGATGAATAGTATACTTGACGACACAAGGTAGAGCAGTGGACTACTGTACCGTACTGCTATATAATACTGGTGGTCACTGGTCAGCAAAATTCTGCACTGTCCTCCTACTATATACTACAATGCAGCACAGATATGGAGCGTTTTTCAGGCAGAGAACGTAGATATTTTCAGCACACTGAGCACATATATTTGCAGCACACTGAGCACAGATATTTGCAGCACACTGAACACAGAAACTGAGAGAACGCTGCACGTCCTCTCCCTTTCATCTCCAATACACGACTGAAAATGGCGGTGACGCGCGGCTCCTTATATAGAATACGAATCTCGCGAGAATCCGACAGCGGGATGATGACGTTCGGGCACGCTCGGGTTAACCGAGCAAGGCGGGAGGATCCGAGTCTGCCTCGGAACCGTGTAAAATGGGTGAAGTTCGGGGGGGGGGGTTCGGATTCCGAGGAACCGAACCCGCTCATCACTAATTTGTACCATATTGAGAATGAAAAAGTTTTTTCAATTTTGTATTCGATGTTATAGGTGATTTTAAAATGGATATCCTAAACCGAACACAAAATCACTTCAAAATCGAACATCAAATAAGATTTTGAAATTGATTTAAAAATTCAATATTAGTGGGATTTGGTGAGTGAAAAAGAATGTTTATTTGATTTGATATCGGTCGCTTTAAATCAAACTTAAAATCGAATACAAAATCGAACTTTGATAATAGGATTTTGGTTAGGATGCTGGGGTCCACATTAGTACCATGGGGTATAGACGGGTCCACCAGGAGCCATTGGCACTTTAAGAGTTTGACAGTGTGGGCTGGCTCCACCCTTTATGCCCCTCCCACCAGACTCAGTCTAGAAACTGTGCCCGAGGAGACGGACATCTTCGAGAGAAGGATTTAACACAGATAGTGGAGAGATTCACACCAGCTCACACACACAAGACACATCAAGCTACAGTAACTAGCTTGAAAACCTCAGCAACCGCTGAAACATTACTTACCAAGTAACAATACAGTACATAACTAAACCAAGCTGTACTTAACCATAAAATGGGTGCAGGAAAACGAAGCGCTGGGAGGGCGCCCAGCATCCTCTACAGACTAAGAGAAAAGGATTTACCGGTAGGTAAACAAAATCCTATTTTCTCTTACATCCTAGAGGATGCTGGGGTCCACATTAGTACCATGGGGATGTGCCAAAGCTCCCAGAACGGGAGGGAGAGCGCGGAGGCTCCTGCAAAACTGATTGACTGAACTTCAGATCATCAGAGGCCAAAGTATCGAACTTGTAAAATTTTGCAAATGTGTTCGACCCAGACTAAGTTGCAGCTCGGCAGAGTTGCAATGCTGAGACACTCCGGGCAGCCACCCAGGAAGTCCCCACCTTACGAGTAGAGTGGGCCTTAACAGATTTTGAACACGGCAATCCTACCGTAGAATAAGCGTGCTGGATAGTGAACCTAATCCAGCGAGAGATCGTCTGCTTAGAAGCAGGACACCCAATTTTCTTGGGATCATATAGGACAGAGAGTCCGATTTTCTGTGACGAGAAGTTCTCTTCACATATATCTTCAGAGCCCTCACAACATCCAAGGACTTTGATGTAACTGAGGAATCAGTAGCCACTGGCACTACAATAGGTTGGTTGAAATGAAATGTCGACACAACCTTCGGCAGAAACTGCTGACGTGTCCGGAGCTCAGATCTATCTTCGTGGAAGAACAAGTATAGGCTTTTACAGGATAAAGCCCCCAATTCGGACACACGTCTAGCAGAAGCTAAGGCAGACAACGTAATAGCCTTCCATGTAAGAAATTTGCCTCAACCTCCTGTAGAGGCTCAAACTAATCCGACTGAAGGAGCTGCAACACCACGTTAAGGTCCCAAGGCGCCGTAGGCGGTACAAAGGGAGGTTGGATGTGCAGAACTCCCTTCAAAAAAGTCTGAACCTCAGGGAGGGCAGCCAATTGTTTCTGGAAGAAAATGGATAGGGCCGAAATCTGGACCTTCACAGATCCCAACCTCAGGCCCATATCCACACCTGCTTGCAGGAAGAGGAGAAAACGTCCGAGTTGAAAATCCACCGTAGGAAACTTCTTTGATTCACACCAAGACAAATATTTCTTCCAAATACGATGGTAATGTTTAGACGTTACCCCTTTCCTAGCCTGTATCAGGGTAGGAATGACCTTCTTCGGAATGCCCTTCCGAGCAAGTATCAGGCGCTCAACTTCCATGCCGTCAAACGTAGCCGCGGTAAGTCTTGATAGGCGAACGGCCCCTGCTGCAGCAGGTTCTCCCGAAGAGGTAGGGGCCTCGGCTCTTCCTGCAAGAGATTCAGAAGGTCCGCGTACCAAGCCCGCCTTGGCCAGTCTGGAGCAATGAGGATCGCTTGAACTCTTGTTCTCCTTACGAGCTTTAGAACTCTTGGAATGAGTGGAATTGGTGGAAACGCGTACACCGACTGGAACACCCACAGAGACACCAGGGCGTCCACTGCCACTGCTTGTGGGTCCCTCGAACTGGAACAATAGCGTCGGAGCTTCTTGTTGAGACGAGAGGCCATCATGTCTATTTGAGGTAACCCCCAAAGATCTGTTATTTCCTTGAACACCTCCGGATGGAGACCCCAATCCCCTGGATGGAGATTGTGTCTGCTGAGGAAGTTTGCTTCCCAGTTGTCCACTCCTGGAATGAAGATTGGTGAGAGCGCCAACGTGTGTCTTTCATCCCAGAGGATGATTCTTGTCACCTCATACATTGCAGCTCTGCTCTCCGTTCCGACTTGACGGTTTATGTAGGCTACTGTCGTTACATTGTCCGACTGCACTTGAATGGCCCGATTTCTTAGAAGATGGGCTGCCTGCAGAATACCGTTGCAGACGGCTCTTAGTTCCAGGATGTTGATGGGCAGGCCGGCTTCCAGACTTGACCACCTTCCTTGGAATGTTACTCCTTGAGTGACTGCTCCCCAGCCCTGAAGGCTCGCATCCATGGTTAGAAGGAACCATTCCTGAATCCCGAACCTGCGGCCCTCCAGAAGGTGAGGTAATTGCAGCAACCAGAGGAATCCTGGCCTTCGGCGACACGACGTATTCTCTGGTGCATGTGGTGATGAGATCCTGACCAATTGTCCAGGAGATCCAGTTGGAAGGCCCGAGCGTGGAACCTTCTGCACTGGAGAGCCTCGTAAGAGGCCACCATCTTTCCCAACAGGCGAATGCATTGATGAACCGACACCCGGGCCGGCTGCAGGACATCCCGGACCATAGCTTGTATAACCGCCTTTTCCTGCAGAAGAAACACCCTCTGCAATTCTGTGTCTAGGATCATTCCCAGAAAGGACAACCTTTGGTTGGTTCCAAATGTGACTTCGGAAGGTTCAGAATCCAACCGTGGATTTTGAGGAGGCGGGTTGTGAGAACAATGGACTGCAGCAGCTTCTCCTTGGCAATGCCTTTATCAGCAGATCGTCCAAATATGGAATGATGTTCACCCCTTGTTTGCGGTGGAGAACCATCATCTCTGCCATCACCTTGGTAAACACCCTCGGTGCTGTGGAGAGGCCGAATGGCAGGGCCTGGAACTGGAAATGACAGTCCAGTAATGCGAAACGGAGATAAGCCTGATGCGGCAGCCAGATCGGAATGTGGAGGCATGCATCCTTGTTATCCAGGGATACCAGGAATTCCCCCTCTTCCAGACCTAATATCACCGCCCTGAGAGACTCCATCTTGAACTTGAACTCCTTTAGAAAGGGTTCAATGATTTTAGGTTCAGAATGGGCCTGACCGAACCATCTGGTTTTGGTACCACGAAAAGGTTCGAATAGTAACCTGTGGTTTGTGAATGAGGAGGAACTGGCACAATGACCTATGCTTCCACCAACTTCTGGACAGCTTCTTGTAGAGCAGAGCTGGCAAGCCTGATTTGAAAAAACGATGAAGGGGAGACTTTGAAATTCCAGCCTGTATCCCTGGGATACAATATCTATCTGTTATGCACACCAGTGCCAGCAGGAATGTACTGGTGTCTGAACGGTGAGGGATGCAAAACAAATGAACTCACAGACAGACTGGGGAATATGACATTACATACACAGAAGGTGATAGGGTAACAAAATAAACACAAAGTGAACAGAGAAGCCCAAAGGCTAAGAAACTGGGTGTCTCCCTAGTATTAGGAATGCTCAGATGGAAAGAAGCGAGATGTAGTGATTTAATACGTAGAGAACCCGAAATGCTGTTGCTAAGGGCAACAGCAAAACCCTAAAGGGTTACCAACGGGTGTGGCAGTAAACTCCTTGGTCAGAGATGGAATAATAGACACAAGGAGAGTCTCCACAATCCTAGTCCTCACTTGCAGTGCACTGGTTCAGCTTACTGCCACTAAACTGACACCTGAACACCTTGCACAGTGAGAAAGGATTTTGGCAGGCAAGTCTGAGAATACAGCCGCAAACCTGCTAGGTTCATAGAGTAGCAAAAGAACCCCAGCAGGTTAAACGACTGACTCCAGTCTTACTGCTAGGTCTGGATTGGCAGAGTGTAATACCAAATCCCAAGGCCTATTTGCAGTAAGCAACAAACAAATACAAAGTTTACACAGTACTAGCTAGCTTTCAGGAACTGACTAACCAACAAAGATTCAGCAGCATCTGCCTAACCTGAGAAGAGGGTTTATATAGCAGGTGCTGTCCACGCCCCACTCAGACCTCACAGACTGTGAGCACAAAAACCAGCACCGGATCCCCTGCCGTGCACAGAGCCTGTAACCACCGCACAGCAAAAGACCCGAACCGGAGTATCAGCTACGCTCAGGTTATTCCGCTAGCACTTGTCTCCCGGTTGCCATGACGACGTGGCAGCACAGAGCAGGAGACCCTAACAGTACCCCCCCTCTGACGAGGGGTCAAAGAACCCCTACCACCGGGTTTATCGGGGAACTGCGAGAAGAAAGAGCGTAACAGTCTGGGGGCATGAAGATCACAACTGCGCACCCACGACCGCTCCTCCGGGCCATACCCCTTCCAGTGCACCAAAAATGACAGCCGACCCCGAACCATCTTGGAGTCAAGAATCCTTTCAACAACAAACTCCCTCTGGCCACGTATCAGAAGAGGGGAAGGTCTTCCACTGGAAGGATTACTAATCGCCCGTTTTAAAAGGGAACAATGAAATGTTTTATTGATACCCAAAGAACGGGGTAGATCTAACTGAAATGCCACCGGATTGATAACCCTAGTGATCTTATAAGGACCGATGAACCGGGGGCCTAACTTATGAGATGGCTGTCTCAACTTCAAATTCTTGGTAGACAACCAGACGAAGTCTCCTAATTTGAAGCTGCAGGGTCTTTTCCGCTTATCAAAAACCCCTTTGGTCACTAATGACACAGACACAAGGGCTTTCTTCACTTTCCTCCAAATACCTCTAAGGACCGAAACCACAGAGGTACCACCAGGCGTGGAGTCCAGGGGGTCAAAAGAATTGGCCTTAGGATGATGCCCATACACACAAAGGAAGGGAGAGATCCCTGTAGCAGAGTGAGCCGCGTTGTTATAGGCAAACTCCGCCATGGACAGATGAGCAACCCAGTCAGTCTGACACTTGGAGACATAACACGTGAGGAACTGCTCCAAGGACTGGTTCACCCTTTCAGTCTGCCCATTAGACTGCGGATGGTAGCCTGACGACAAGCTGACAGAAATCTGGAGATCGGAACAAAATGCCTTCCAGAATTTGGCCACAAACTGGGATCCGCGGTCAGAGACTACATCAAGTGGCAACCCGTGGAGGCGCACAACATGCAGCATAAATAATTCAGACAGGCGTCTGGCCGATGGCAGCCCAACCAATGGAACGAAGTGCGCCATCTTCGAATACCTGTCAACGACAACCCAGATGGCTGTCATCCCCGAGGATTTGGGCAAGTCCACCACAAAATCCATTGAAATGTGGGTCCATGGCTTAGATGGAATAGAGAGTGGATGTAATGGGCCAACAGGAACCCCTCTAGGAGTCTTATTTCGGGCACAGATGTCACATGCCCGAACCCACTGATCCACATCCCTAGCCACCGAGGGCCACCAGACCGCCCTAGATAGCAACTCCCGAGTTCTGGCAATACCCGGGTGACCTGCCGACTTTTTGGCATGGAATTCCAGGAACACTCGCTGTCTTAACCTAGGAGGCACAAACAAAAGACCTACCGGAAGGTCTGGAGGAGCCTGCTCCTGTGCTCTAAGGACTAATGACAAGAGGTCCTGGGTAATGCCCACTTTAATACATGATGGGGACACAATGGGCAATGGCTCCTCGGTGGTCTCCTGGATTGGAGCAAAACTCTGCGAGAGCGCATCAGCCTTGATGTTTTTTGACCCAGGGCGATATGTTATCAAAAAATTAAAGCGAGCAAAAAACAAAGCCCATCGTGCCTGCCTGGCATTGAGGCGCTTCGCTGACTCTAAATATGCCAAATTCTTATGGTCGATGAGAATTGAGACCACAAACTTAGCCCCCTCAAGCCAGTGTCTCCACTCCTCGAGTGCATCCTTAATAGCCAACAATTCCCGGTTACCCACGTCATAATTCATCTCGGCAGGCGAAAATTTACGGGAAAAGTAAGCACAGGGATGAAGGCGATTATCAGACACCCCCATCTGAGAGAGCACTGCCCTAATACCCATCTCAGAGGCATCCACCTCCACCACAAAAGGACGCTCCGGATCTGGGTGTCGCAGCACCTTGGCCGAGACAAATGCCCTTTTGAGACGGGCAAAAGCCGCTTTGGCCTCACAAGACCAGTGAGCAACATCCGCCCCTTTCTTAGTGAGTGCCACCAAGGGCGCCACTATAGACGAAAATCCAGCGATAAATCGTCTATAAAAATTCGCAAAGCCCAGAAAACGCTGAAGCGCCTTCAAACTAGTGGGCTGCACCCAATCCAGGACTGCCTGTACCTTGGAACCCTCCATTTGGAAACCTTCTGGGGAGATAATATATCCTAGAAATGCGATTTCCTGAACTTCAAATTCGCACTTCTCCAGCTTCGCCCCAAGCCGGTGGTCTCCGAGTTTCTGGAGGACTAAGCGTACATGCTTCCGATGTTCCTCCAGGGAATGGGAGAAGATTAGGATGTCATCTAAGTATACAACTAAGAATCTATCCAAATATTCCCTGAGCACATCGTTCATGAAGTCCTGGAAGACTGCCGGGGCATTACAGAGCCCAAAAGGCATCACCAAATATTCATAATGCCCTGAGTGGGTATTAAAGGCAGTCTTCCATTCATCCCCCTCTCTTATTCGGATTAGATTGTACGCACCGCGTAGGTCATTCTTAGAAAAAATGGTGGCAGTACGAAGCTGGTCAAACAAGACCGAAATGAGAGGCAGTGGGTATGAGTTTTTAATCGTGATACGGTTCAATTCCCTGAAGTCGATGCAGGGTCGCAACGAACCGTCCTTTTTACCCACGAAGAAGAACCCCGACCCAACTGGAGACTGTGAAGGTCTGATAAATCCCTTAGCCAAGTTCTCCTGAATGTACTCTGCCATAGCCTGAGTCTCAGGACGTGACAGGGAGTACAACCTGCTCTTGGGAAGCTTAGCATTCGGCAACAAATCAATGGCACAGTCATAGGGGCGATGGGGAGGTAGTACCTCTGCAACTCTTTTGGAGAACACGTCCGCAAAATCTGCATAACATCCTGGCAATCCTGGCAAACTTAGCTGCGAAAGCCTGACTGGAAGGCTCAAACAACTTCTGAAACAATCAGTACCCCAACTAAGAATCTCCCCAGAGACCCAGTCAAATTGAGGATTGTGGGCCCTTAACCAGGGTAACCCCAACACCAATGGGGCAAAAGTACAGACGGTCACATAAAAGGACAATTTTTCAGAGTGTGTGGCTCCAATAAACAAAGAAATCTGGCTAGTGCAAGAGGTAATTTTACCCTGGGATAATGGTTCCCCGTTTAACTTACAAATCTCAATTTCCGATGCCAAGGGTACTAAGGGAACAGAGTGTTTCAGGGCGAATTGGCGGTCCATAAAAACCCCGTCGGCCCCACTGTCCACAAAGGCCTCAGTCTTGACAGTTTGACCGAGGATCTTCAAGGTCACCGGAATGATAAAAGTCTTCTTGGGAAATTCTGACTTCTGGCCTGACAGGATATTTCCCATCACCCTCAGGCCTTGAAGTTTTCCGGCTTTTCTGGGCATGATACTACCACATGACCTTTATTCCCACAGTACAAACATAACCCCTGCTGTCTCCTCCGCGTCTTCTCACGCGAGGAGAGGCGGGTAGCCCCAATCTGCATAGGCTCCTCGGAAAATTCCTCAGAGTCTGAGGTTCCCTTGGGAAAGAAGGAAACCTCGGTCTCCCTTTCAAGCCTGCGCTCTCTCAGCCGTCTATCCACCCGAATGGATAACTGCATGAGCTGATCCAAGCTATCAGGCAAGGGATATTGTACCAGTTGGTCTTTTAACTGGTTAGAAAGACCTCTTCGGTACTGGTGTCTCAGGGCTGGGTCATTCCACTGGGTATCATGGGCCAACCTCCGAAACTCCGTACAATAAACCTCAACTGGCCTTCGCCCTTGATTAAGGATCGAAATCTGAGCCTCGGCTGAGGCCGTCTTGTCAGGGTCATCATACAACATGCCCAGTGCCGTAAAAAAAGCATCAACACTTTTAAGCGACGGACAGTCAGGCTGCAACCCATATGCCCAGACCTGTGGGTCTCCTTGTAGCAAGGAAATCACTATGCCCACCCGCTGAATCTCCGACCCAGAAGACTGAGGCCTAAGCTGGAAATATAGTTTGCAGCTCTCCTTGAAACAAAAGAACTGCGAGCGATCTCCAGAAAAACGATCCGGGAGATTTACTTTCGGCTCCTTAACCCCTGAAGGTACTGCTGCTGCGGGAGCTCCGCCAGCGGCCTGCGAGGTGTGCATTTTAATGGACAAATCATTAAATTGTCGAGTCAGGACCTGCACCTGATCGACCACCTGTTGCAAAGTATTTTGAGGGGTATGCTCCATATTCCCACAAAATTTCAACAGGAGTATTAGGCTGCTGAATATGTTATGCACACCAGTGCCAGCAGGAATGTACTGGTGTCTGAACGGTGAGGGATGCAAAACAAATGAACTCACAGACAGACTGGGGAATATGACATTACATACACAGAAGGTGATAGGGTAACAAAATAAACACAAAGTGAACAGAGAAGCCCAAAGGCTAAGAAACTGGGTGTCTCCCTAGTATTAGGAATGCTCAGATGGAAAGAAGCGAGATGTAGTGATTTAATACGTAGAGAACCCGAAATGCTGTTGCTAAGGGCAACAGCAAAACCCTAAAGGGTTACCAACGGGTGTGGCAGAAAACTCCTTGGTCAGAGATGGAATAATAGACACAAGGAGAGTCTCCACAATCCTAGTCCTCACTTGCAGTGCACTGGTTCAGCTTACTGCCACTAAACTGACACCTGAACACCTTGCACAGTGAGAAAGGATTTTGGCAGGCAAGTCTGAGAATACAGCCGCAAACCTGCTAGGTTCATAGAGTAGCAAAAGAACCCCAGCAGGTTAAACGACTGACTCCAGTCTTACTGCTAGGTCTGGATTGGCAGAGTGTAATACCAAATCCCAAGGCCTATTTGCAGTAAGCAACAAACAAATACAAAGTTTACACAGTACTAGCTAGCTTTCAGGAACTGACTAACCAACAAAGATTCAGCAGCATCTGCCTAACCTGAGAAGAGGGTTTATATAGCAGGTGCTGTCCACGCCCCACTCAGACCTCACAGACTGTGAGCACAAAAACCAGCACCGGATCCCCTGCCGTGCACAGAGCCTGTAACCACCGCACAGCAAAAGACCCGAACCGGAGTATCAGCTACGCTCAGGTTATTCCGCTAGCACTTGTCTCCCGGTTGCCATGACGACGTGGCAGCACAGAGCAGGAGACCCTAACAGTACCCCCCCTCTGACGAGGGGTCAAAGAACCCCTACCACCGGGTTTATCGGGGAACTGCGAGAAGAAAGAGCGTAACAGTCTGGGGGCATGAAGATCACAACTGCGCACCCACGACCGCTCCTCCGGGCCATACCCCTTCCAGTGCACCAAAAATGACAGCCGACCCCGAACCATCTTGGAGTCAAGAATCCTTTCAACAACAAACTCCCTCTGGCCACGTATCAGAAGAGGGGAAGGTCTTCCACTGGAAGAAGGATTACTAATCGCCCGTTTTAAAAGGGAACAATGAAATGTTTTATTGATACCCAAAGAACGGGGTAGATCTAACTGAAATGCCACCGGATTGATAACCCTAGTGATCTTATAAGGACCGATGAACCGGGGGCCTAACTTATGAGATGGCTGTCTCAACTTCAAATTCTTGGTAGACAACCAGACGAAGTCTCCTAATTTGAAGCTGCAGGGTCTTTTCCGCTTATCAAAAACCCCTTTGGTCACTAATGACACAGACACAAGGGCTTTCTTCACTTTCCTCCAAATACCTCTAAGGACCGAAACCACAGAGGTACCACCAGGCGTGGAGTCCAGGGGGTCAAAAGAATTGGCCTTAGGATGATGCCCATACACACAAAGGAAGGGAGAGATCCCTGTAGCAGAGTGAGCCGCGTTGTTATAGGCAAACTCCACCATGGACAGATGAGCAACCCAGTCAGTCTGACACTTGGAGACATAACACGTGAGGAACTGCTCCAAGGACTGGTTCACCCTTTCAGTCTGCCCATTAGACTGCGGATGGTAGCCTGACGACAAGCTGACAGAAATCTGGAGATCGGAACAAAATGCCTTCCAGAATTTGGCCACAAACTGGGATCCGCGGTCAGAGACTACATCAAGTGGCAACCCGTGGAGGCGCACAACATGCAGCATAAATAATTCAGACAGGCGTCTGGCCGATGGCAGCCCAACCAATGGAACGAAGTGCGCCATCTTCGAATACCTGTCAACGACAACCCAGATGGCTGTCATCCCCGAGGATTTGGGCAAGTCCACCACAAAATCCATTGAAATGTGGGTCCATGGCTTAGATGGAATAGAGAGTGGATGTAATGGGCCAACAGGAACCCCTCTAGGAGTCTTACTTCGGGCACAGATGTCACATGCCCGAACCCACTGATCCACATCCCTAGCCACCGAGGGCCACCAGACCGCCCTAGATAGCAACTCCCGAGTTCTGGCAATACCTGGGTGACCTGCCGACTTCTTGGCATGGAATTCCAGGAACACTCGCTGTCTTAACCTAGGAGGCACAAACAAAAGACCTACCGGAAGGTCTGGAGGAGCCTGCTCCTGTGCTCTAAGGACTAATGACAAGAGGTCCTGGGTAATGCCCACTTTAATACATGATGGGGACACAATGGGCAATGGCTCCTCGGTGGTCTCCTGGATTGGAGCAAAACTCCGCGAGAGCGCATCAGCCTTGATGTTTTTTGACCCAGGGCGATATGTTATCAAAAAATTAAAGCGAGCAAAAAACAAAGCCCATCGTGCCTGCCTGGCATTGAGGCGCTTCGCTGACTCTAAATATGCCAAATTCTTATGGTCGATGAGAATTGAGACCACAAACTTAGCCCCCTCAAGCCAGTGTCTCCACTCCTCGAGTGCATCCTTAATAGCCAACAATTCCCGGTTACCCACGTCATAATTCATCTCGGCAGGCGAAAATTTACGGGAAAAGTAAGCACAGGGATGAAGGCGATTATCAGACACCCCCATCTGAGAGAGCACTGCCCCAATACCCATCTCAGAGGCATCCACCTCCACCACAAAAGGACGCTCCGGATCTGGGTGTCGCAGCACCTTGGCCGAGACAAATGCCCTTTTGAGACGGGCAAAAGCCGCTTTGGCCTCACAAGACCAGTGAGCAACATCCGCCCCTTTCTTAGTGAGTGCCACCAAGGGCGCCACTATAGACGAAAATCCAGCGATAAATCGTCTATAAAAATTCGCAAAGCCCAGAAAACGCTGAAGCGCCTTCAAACTAGTGGGCTGCACCCAATCCAGGACTGCCTGTACCTTGGAACCCTCCATTTGGAAACCTTCTGGGGAGATAATATATCCTAGAAATGCGATTTGCTGAACTTCAAATTCGCACTTCTCCAGCTTCGCCCCAAGCCGGTGGTCTTCGAGTTTCTGGAGGACTAAGCGTACATGCTTCCGATGTTCCTCCAGGGAATGGGAGAAGATTAGGATGTCATCTAAGTATACAACTAAGAATCTATCCAAATATTCCCTGAGCACATCGTTCATGAAGTCCTGGAAGACTGCCGGGGCATTACAGAGCCCAAAAGGCATCACCAAATATTCATAATGCCCTGAGTGGGTATTAAAGGCAGTCTTCCATTCATCCCCCTCTCTTATTCGGATTAGATTGTACGCACCGCGTAGGTCATTCTTAGAAAAAATGGTGGCAGTACGAAGCTGGTCAAACAAGACCGAAATGAGAGGCAGTGGGTATGATGAGTTTTTAATCGTGATACGGTTCAATTCCCTGAAGTCGATGCAGGGTCGCAACGAACCGTCCTTTTTACCCACGAAGAAGAACCCCGACCCAACTGGAGACTGTGAAGGTCTGATAAATCCCTTAGCCAAGTTCTCCTGAATGTACTCTGCCATAGCCTGAGTCTCAGGACGTGACAGGGAGTACAACCTGCTCTTGGGAAGCTTAGCATTCGGCAACAAATCAATGGCACAGTCATAGGGGCGATGGGGAGGTAGTACCTCTGCAACTCTTTTGGAGAACACGTCCGCAAAATCTGCATAACATCCTGGCAATCCTGGCAAACTTAGCTGCGAAAGCCTGACTGGAAGGCTCAAACAACTTCTGAAACAATCAGTACCCCAACTAAGAATCTCCCCAGAGACCCAGTCAAATTGAGGATTGTGGGCCCTTAACCAGGGTAACCCCAACACCAATGGGGCAAAAGTACAGACGGTCACATAAAAGGACAATTTTTCGGAGTGTGTGGCTCCAATAAACAAAGAAATCTGGCTAGTGCAAGAGGTAATTTTACCCTGGGATAATGGTTCCCCTTTTAACTTACAAATCCCAATTTCCGATGCCAAGGGTACTAAGGGAACAGAGTGTTTCAGGGCGAATTGGCGGTCCATAAAAACCCCGTCGGCCCCACTGTCCACAAAGGCCTCAGTCTTGACAGTTTGACCGAGGATCTTCAAGGTCACCGGAATGATAAAAGTCTTCTTGGGAAATTCTGACTTCTGGCCTGACAGGATATTTCCCATCACCCTCAGGCCTTGAAGTTTTCCGGCTTTTCTGGGCATGATACTACCACATGACCTTTATTCCCACAGTACAAACATAACCCCTGCTGTCTCCTCCGCGTCTTCTCACGCGAGGAGAGGCGGGTAGCCCCAATCTGCATAGGCTCCTCGGAAAATTCCTCAGAGTCTGAGGTTCCCTTGGGAAAGAAGGAAACCTCGGTCTCCCTTTCAAGCCTGCGCTCTCTCAGCCGTCTATCCACCCGAATGGATAACTGCATGAGCTGATCCAAGCTATCAGGCAAGGGATATTGTACCAGTTGGTCTTTTAACTGGTTAGAAAGACCTCTTCGGTACTGGTGTCTCAGGGCTGGGTCATTCCACTGGGTATCATGGGCCAACCTCCGAAACTCCGTACAATAAACCTCAACTGGCCTTCGCCCTTGATTAAGGATCGAAATCTGAGCCTCGGCTGAGGCCGTCTTGTCAGGGTCATCATACAACATGCCCAGTGCCGTAAAAAAAGCATCAACACTTTTAAGCGACGGACAGTCAGGCTGCAACCCATATGCCCAGACCTGTGGGTCTCCTTGTAGCAAGGAAATCACTATGCCCACCCGCTGAATCTCCGACCCAGAAGACTGAGGCCTAAGCTGGAAATATAGTTTGCAGCTCTCCTTGAAACAAAAGAACTGCGAGCGATCTCCAGAAAAACGATCCGGGAGATTTACTTTCGGCTCCTTAACCCCTGAAGGTACTGCTGCTGCGGGAGCTCCGCCAGCGGCCTGCGAGGTGTGCATTTTAATGGACAAATCATTAAATTGTCGAGTCAGGACCTGCACCTGATCGACCACCTGTTGCAAAGTATTTTGAGGGGTATGCTCCATATTCCCACAAAATTTCAACAGGAGTATTAGGCTGCTGAATATGTTATGCACACCAGTGCCAGCAGGAATGTACTGGTGTCTGAACGGTGAGGGATGCAAAACAAATGAACTCACAGACAGACTGGGGAATATGACATTACATACACAGAAGGTGATAGGGTAACAAAATAAACACAAAGTGAACAGAGAAGCCCAAAGGCTAAGAAACTGGGTGTCTCCCTAGTATTAGGAATGCTCAGATGGAAAGAAGCGAGATGTAGTGATTTAATACGTAGAGAACCCGAAATGCTGTTGCTAAGGGCAACAGCAAAACCCTAAAGGGTTACCAACGGGTGTGGCAGTAAACTCCTTGGTCAGAGATGGAATAATAGACAAGGAGAGTCTCCACAATCCTAGTCCTCAATTGCAGTGCACTGGTTCAGCTTACTGCCACTAAACTGACACCTGAACACCTTGCACAGTGAGAAAGGATTTTGGCAGGCAAGTCTGAGAATACAGCCGCAAACCTGCTCGGTTCACAGAGTAGCAAAAGAACCCCAGCAGGTTAAACGACTGACTCCAGTCTTACTGCTAGGTCTGGATTGGCAGAGTGTAATACCAAATCCCAAGGCCTATTTGCAGTAAGCAACAAACAAATACAAAGTTTACACAGTACTAGCTAGCTTTCAGGAACTGACTAACCAACAAAGATTCAGCAGCATCTGCCTAACCTGAGAAGAGGGTTTATTAAGCAGGTGCTGTCCACGCCCCACTCAGACCTCACAGACTGTGAGCACAAAAACCAGCACCGGATCCCCTGCCGTGCACAGAGCCTGTAACCACCGCACAGCAAAAGACCCGAACCGGAGTATCAGCTACGCTCAGGTTATTCCGCTAGCACTTGTCTCCCGGTTGCCATGACGACGTGGCAGCACAGAGCAGGAGACCCTAACACTATCACCCTGGGATACAATATCTATCACCCAGGGATCCAGGCCGGACGATACCCAGACGTGACTGAATTGTCTGAGTCACGCTCCCACTGGCCCCACCCCCAGGCCGCGCGGCCCACCGTCATGTGGAGGACTTTGGCGTACCTGAAGCAGGCTTTTGTTCCTCGGAACCTGCAGCGGCAGGTTTCTTGGACTTAACTCGACCTCCCCTAAAGAAGGTATTGGACGGTCTGGCCATTCTAGGCTTGTTAGGCCGCAAAGACTGTGTTGCTGATGAAGAGAAGGATTTCTTCGGAGCAGGTGCAGCTGAGGGAAGAAACGGAGATGTACCCGATGTAGCCGTGGATATCCACGCGTCTAAAGCTTCCCCAAAGAGAGCCTGACCTGTATAGGGTAGGGACTCCACACTCTTTCTGGATTCCGCCTCGGCCGACCACTGGCGCAGCCACAGTCCTCGACGAGCTGAAACAGACATGGAAGAGATTCTTGCAGCCATGGAACCCAGGTCTTTCATGGATTCTACCATAAAACCTGCTGAATTGTGAATGTTGCGTCACCCCTATCCATCGTATCCAAATCCTCTAGTTAGGTAGCCGATCACTTTACTATAGCCTTTGCAATCCATGCACTAGCAATAGTGGGACGTAATATGGCCCCTGAAGCAGTGTACATTGATTTAAGTGTGTTATCAATCTTTCGATCAGCCGGCTCCTTTAAGGCGGTAGATCCTGGAACAGGTAAAACCAATTGGTGGGTTTTCCCATTTTTTCCTATCCTCCTCAGGGAAAGGAAACGCCACCTGTACCCTTTTAGGGATCTGGAATTTTTTCTCCGGGTTTTCCCATGCTTTCTCAATTACCTTGACGCAGGGAAGGTTTGCGAGGTTTTTTTATTTTCAGTGAAAAAAGCCTCCTCAACCTGCTCAGGTGTGGTATCATTAATATTCAACACATCCCTGATAGCCTCTATCATCAATTGCACCCCCTTTGCAAGAGATGCAGACCCCTGCAACACATCCCCATCACCGTCTGTGGTGTCAGAATCGGTATCCGTGTCATCCTGCATGACATGCACAAGCGCACGTTTGTGGGGGTATATAGCGGAGCGTCCCGAGGTACCAGAAACAGGCCATACTGCCATAGAGCTCTGTAATACCTTGGTTGCAGATTCAGTACTTGCAACCCTGTCAGAAATCTGAGAAATCCAAGGTTTGATAGAGGAAAACCACTCAGGCTCCCTTGCTGGTATCTGTGCTAAACCAGTGCTATCCTGAGTACATGGAATGGGATCATCCCGGGAGGACAAATCCTCCGCAGCATATGACAGTGTCCCTGGACATAGCTAAAGGAGACCACCAAACACAGACAGAGTTTCCAACTCAAGAATGGCAAGAGAGACACAGAGATTGGAGCCAACCCACACACAGCTCTTTTTTACCAAAGGGAGACCCCTTTTCAGCGCTGTGTACCTAAATAGGATACACAGTCGTATTGCAGCCTCCCTCCCCCTTCTACAACCCCCTGGTACCGTTTACAGATAGCTGGAGTTGCTGTGGAGGGACCTGATTCTCCTTGTCAGCGCTGTGCAGGCAGGAAAATGGCGCTGAACGCTGCTGGGTCCACTCTGAGGAGAATCTCCGCCCCCAAAATGGTGCTGTCTTCCCGCTCTCCATCAGATTATACTGGCCTGAGGATTTAGTGCTGGCTGAGATCCGGGGACCCCGACAGGCTTCTGGAGCAGTGTAGGGTGTCGCGCTGGCTCAGAGCGTCCCTCATAGCGCCGCACCATGTACCACTGAGCCATCATCGGAGCGCAGTTAATACTGCGCTCCTACCCTGATGCCGCCATCTTCACACCGACCCCCCGCTTGCTAGGAGGGTCGGTGTCTCAATCGCCACTGATTCTTCAGCTCTGCAAGGGGGTGGCGGTCCCCTGTGGCGGAGAACGATCAGACCCCTCTGGAGCTCAGTTTCCAGACAGTGGCTCAGACCCCGCAGAGCGGACACTGCTCCCCCCCTCAGTCCCTCGCTGCAGGGAGGCCGTTGCCAGCAGCCTGCCTGTAAAATAATAAACTCTAAAAAAAACTTTTTTACCAGGAAAACTCCAGGAGAGCTCATCTAGCTGTGACCAGCTCCTCCGGGCACATTTTCTAAACTGAGTCTGGTAGGAGGGGCATAGAGGGAGGAGCCAGCCCACACTCTCAAACACTTAAAGTGCTAATGGCTCCTAGAGGACCCGTCTATACCCCATGGTACTAATGTGGACTCCAGCATCCTCTAGGACGCAAGAGAAAAATAGACCCCTTAGGGGTCTATTTACTAAGCCTTGGATGGAGATAAAGTACCAGCCAATCACTGTCTAATTGCCATGTCACAGGCTCGGTTTGAAAAATGACAGTTACGAGGTGATTGGCTAGTACTTTTATCTCCATCCTCTTTATTTCCAGCCAAGGCTTAGTAAATAGACCCCTAAGTCTGTAGAGTTACTGTGTCTGTATACTGCATTTGGAGGCTACTTACATTGCGCTGTATACAGGTGTGCTATTGTGGCTGTTCTGTATACTAATTGGGTGTATTAGTTGAGCTCCAAACTTTCATGTGCATGCACTTTCATTAGTCAATAATAAAATAGAATTCTAGAACATTTGCTTTTCTATTAAAGTGAACAGACATCGTCAGAGGTTACATGTATGTTTTAAAACAGGTCAGATGTTCTGTAGACCTAAATAAGCGGGAAATTGTGTCAGCAAATTAAATGTCCAGACTTATGAACGCAGAAGTCTGGTTGCTACGGGTTACCGTACATACGTTCGTTTGCACCATGGTGGTCATTCCGAGTTGTTCGCTCGCTAGCAGTTTTTAGCAGCCATGCAAACACTATGCCGCCGCCCACTGGGAGTGTATCTTAGCCTAGCAGAAGTGCTAACGGATGTATCGCAGAGCGGCTACAAAGTTTTTTTGTATAGTCTCAGAGTAGCTCAAAACCTACTCAGCGCTTGCGATCACTTCAGACTGTTCAGTGCCTGTTTTGACGTCACAAACCCGCCCAGCATTCACATAGCCAGCGTTTTTCCGAACACTCCCAGAAAACGGTCAGTTGATACCCAGAAACGCCTACTTCATGTCAATCACTCTGCAGTCACCAGTGCAACTGAAAAGCTTCGCTAGACCCTGTGCAAAACTACATAGTTCGTTGTGGCCGTACGACGCGCGTGCGCAATTCACCGCATACGCATGCGCAGAACTGCAGTTTTTTAGCCTGATCGCTGCACTGTGAACAAGTGCAGCTAGCGATCAACATCGGAATGACCCCCCCATGTTACTGGGTGACATTGAGATCATAAACAATACTCTTCACACTGGGTATCATGGAAGTGAATTACTAACCATTGTAAGAATGGTTACGGGAATGATTTGTCCTAAGCAGAACGTCCTTGAAAAGATTTTTGGACTGTGTCCCATAGCTGCAAGTGATCATAAATACAATTTCTACTGAATAAAATGACACTTCACCTAAGTGCTGTTATATATATGTCATTATCAGTAAATGCAAGATTTATGACTAGCTGGCCTATTACCGGATTATACAGAAAGTTTTACTGTGAATGTACTGACATCAGAAACAGCGGTTTGATCAAATGCTTCCCTTCTATGTATTAATATTAATAACACTTTATTTGGCTTTAATATTTGAATGATAAAGCAGATCCTAACAGAGCCTGTAATTCGTCATCACAAACTGATCTTGTTGCCCGACAGCCATTCAGCAGTTGCAAAAGTGGAATACAAAGCATGCACCAAGAGGAGATAGACGGTAGATGCTATGGAGTGATCATTGGTAAGGGCAGACAGCTATTTGGAGCCATTACAAATAATGGAATGGCAGAACCTTGCTTTAAATAAATTGGGGCAGATTATTATTAAACTTTATTTATAGGGTGCCGCAAGTGGTCGACTGCAGTGTACAGGGGGCAAAACAATCAGAAAATACAGGGTATAACAGTATACTACAGGGAACAGTACAATACAGTAGACAAGTAACAAATAGCATTACTCTCAGCACAACCACTGATGCAAGGGGCGCAATGGATATTTTTAGCATAAGCTGGAACCTGTTTCCATAGCGTGGGCGCAGAAAAAGGGTGTAGGCCTGAAGAAACAGATGAGTGCAGTCCAGGGGCAGTGAGCCCATGGCAGAGGTATAGAGTGAAGCTGGTGTGAAGAAGGGAATGACAACAGGAGGGAGGAGAGTTCTGTTCATGGAGCTTACAGTCAAAAGGGAAGTGTGGGGGCAGTCACCATTGGAGTCTTGTGCGGTAATACTCCAGAAAATTAGGGCAGGAAAATCTATTTGGCTTTTGCTTCCATCCTGCAGATTCCTAATGTAATATGCGGAACTTTGCTTGATGTGCAGCTGTGCACGTTTCCAACGGAACCTCATGACTAATTGAATCTGCCCCAATGTTCCAGAAATGGTACTACAGTATACTTAACGTGGTTGCATGGGATGTGACACGCGACTGATCCCTCCTTCTCTGTCTCCTGGTATTTTAAATAGTGTGCAGAACTGATTTCCTCCTGTTGTTCTCTCCGGCTGTGATATAGAGGTCTCTGAATACCAACACTTCAGGGCAATCGTGTGCCCCAGAATGCCATGCAATCGACATATTGGAGCATATTCACCGATATCAGTGTACTTAAGTGCAAAGAGAGGTATCACTAATCAGTCCCGAGACCTGATCAGCTGCACTCTGCATGATAAATGCCATTGCAGGGGTGGGAGGGAGTTTAAGGCCATAAAGGGATTAACTGTCACTGAGAGCTGCGGAGGTCTATGGTCACAGGAGCTTTAGTGCCAGTTGGGGGCAAGTGGACACTGGGGGTGGGGGGTAATGACATTCTTTTACCACAGGGAGGTTTGGGCGTGATCTATTACCACTGTGAAGGGAGTAATTAATTCTATAATGGACACATATGGACACTGGAGAGGTGGGGGGTAAGGCTACAACCTCTGTCTATCCTGAGCTATTCCCTCAGTATAGGGTCACCTTACTGGTCAAAAAAATTGGATTTTAATTACCTACCAGTAAATCCTTTTCTTGTAGTCCGTAGAGGATACTGGAGTCCATTTAGTACCATGGGGTATAGACGGGTTCACTAGGAGCCATGGGCACTTTAAGAATTTGATGGTGTGGGCTGGTTCCTCCCTCTATACCCCTCCTACCAGACTCAGTCTAGGAAACTGTGCACGAGGAGACGGACATACTTTGAGAGACGAATAGATAAGGATAGTGGTGAGATTCCGAACCAGCACACACAGCCAGAGGAAAGCCATGCTAACCAAACTTGAAGCAGGAACAGCAACGGCTGAACCAACAGTACTTAACCAAGTAACAGTGCAGGAAGAACGAAGCACTGGGAAGGTGCCCAGTATCCTCTACAGACTACGAGATAAGGATTTACCGGTAGGTAATTAAAATCCTATTTTCTCTTACGTCCTAGAGGATACTGGGGTCCATTTAGTACCATGGGGATGTACCAAAGCTCCCAAACCGGGTGGGAGAGTGCTGAGGTTACTGCAGAACTGATTGACCATACTGTAGGTCCTCAGAGGCCAAAGTTTCGAACTTGTAGTACTTAGCAAACATCTGCGAACCTGACCAAGTAGCTGCTCGGCAGAGTTGTAAAGCCGAGACACCCTGGGCAGCCGCCCAGGAAGAACCCACCGATCAAGTAGTGTGGGCCTGTACAGATTTTGGACATGGCAAACTTGCAGTGGAATAAGCATGCTGGATAGTAAGTCTGATAGAGTGTGCAGTTGTCTGCTTTGAAGCAGGACACCCAATCTTATTGGGATCTTAAAGAACAAACAGCAAATTCCTCTTTCTGTGACGAGCTGCTCTTTTCACATAAACCTTCAAAGCCCTCACAACATCCAAAGACTTTGAAGTAGCAGAGGTGCCAGAGACAACAGGAACCACAATAGGTTTGTTGATGTGAAATGCGGACACCACTTTAGGAAGAAATTCCTGACGAGTTCAGCTCTGTCCTCACGGAAAATTAAATAGGGACTTTTGTGAGACAAAACCCCCAGCTCCGACACACGTCTTGCTGAAGCCGAGGCCAACAGTGTGACGATCTTCCACGTAAGATATTTTACGTCCACCTCCTGTAACGGTTCAAACCAGTCCGTTTGGAGGAACTGCAGCACCACATTGAGATTCCAAGGTGCCTTGGGAGGCACAAAGGTAGGTTGGATGTGAAGTACACCTTTCAAGAACGTCTGGACCTCAGGGAGAGAAGCCAATTGTTTCTGAAAGAAAATGGACAAGGCCGAAATTTGGACTTTTATGGAGCCCAGACGTAGGCCCACATCCACGCCTGCCTGCAGAAAAAGCAGGAAATGTCCCAGATGAAATTCCACTGCAGAATTTCTGCTCTCACACCAAAAGACGTATTTCTTCCAAATACGATGGTAATGCTTAGACGTTACCCCCTTCCTGGCTTGGAGCATAGTCGGGATGACCTTATTAGGGATCCCTCTCCTGGCTAGAATCAGCCGCTCAACTTCCATGCCGTCAAACGTAGCAGCGGTAAGTCCTGATAGACGAACGGGCCCTGTTGCAGAAGATCCTTGCGGAGGTAGAGGTCACAAATCTTCAAGGAGCATCTCCGGAAGGTCCGCGTACCAGGCCCTTCATGGCCAGTCCGGAGCAATGAGTATTGCTTGAACCTTTTCCCTTTTCATTCATTTTAGAATTCTTGGGATCAGAGGAAGTGGAGGAAACACGTACATCATCTGATAGACCCATGGAGTTGTCAGGGCGTCTATCGCCACCGCCTGTGGGTCTCTCGACCTGGAACAATACCGCCTGAGCTTCTTGTCAGACGCGAGGCCATCATGTCGATCTGTGGATATCCCCATTGACTTGACAAGCACCTGAACACTTCCGGGTGAAAGCCCCACTCCCCCAAGTGCAGGTCGTGTCTGCTGAGGAAGTCTGCTTCCCAGTTGTCTACTCCCGGAATGAAGACCGCTGACAACGCCACAGCGTTTCTTTCTGCCTAGAGGATAATTTTTGACACCTCTGACATTGCTGCTCTGCTTTTCGTTCCATGTCGGTTTATGTACGTCACTGCTGTCACATTGTCCGACTTGACCTGAATTACCCGATCTTGAAGATGTGAGGCCTGCAGAAGGGCGCTGTATATGGCCCTGAGTTCCAGAATAAAAAAGGAATAATAGAGGTGGATGGTTGCGCTGTAAGGATTTGTGCAGGCCTGGGGGTAGTCTGGGAGTTCCCTACAAACTCCAAACGGTAAAAATGCACTAAAAATGGTAAAGTGACTCCTCCCACTTTGGCGCTAATCCAATGCTACACTTTTTGCAGGAACTGCTGTACAGCCTTGAAAAAGGGACTTTGATGTCCCGAAACGCGTCGGCACCTGCTTTCCAGTACTTTCCTGTGCTTCTGGACATCCTTGACTGTGAAAGGGACCACTGGGGAACACGCCTGACGGAGCCACATGCAGGGTATTGTTCCCGGGAAATACCTTGCATTCATAACACCTGCGGCTCGAATTATCATCTTGGTAGGACTCTGTTTCCCATGTTGGGTTCTGTTTTTGTCTCACTTTTAATAATTGTGTAGTATTAAATTTATATTTTATTCACATCAAGCCGGTACATTACATTTTATTGAGAAAATAGAAGTTCCTGCAAAAAGTGTAGCATTGGATTAGCGCCAAAGTGGGAGGAGTCACTTTACCATTTTTAGTGCACTGTTCCAGAATGTTGATTGGAAGGATGACTTTCTGACTTGACCATCTTCCCTGAAACTGCACCCTGAGTGACTGCTTCCCAACCTCTGAGGCTTGCGCCTGTGGTTAACAGAATCCAGTTCTGAATACCGAACCTCCATCCTGCAACGAGGTGAGAAGACTGTAGCCACCACAGATGGGAGATTAGGCAGATCCTCTGGTGCATGTGAAGATGCGATCCGGACCATTTGTCCAACAGATCGAGCTGGAAGGGTCTTGCGTGAAACCCTCCGTATTGAAGTGCCTCGTTAGAGGCCACCATTTCCCCCAGAAAGCGAATGCACCGATGACCGGGATGGCTTCAGGACTTACCGAACCATCGACTGGATTACCAATGCCTTTTCCAACGGAAGGAACATCTTTTGTGACTCCGTGTCCAGTATCATTCCCAGGAATGGAAGCCTCCGTGTTGGCTCTAGGTGAGATTTCGGAAGGTTCAGAATCCACCCGTGATCCTGGAGGAGTTTGGTTAGGAGAGCAATGCTGTCCAGCAACCTCTCCCTGGACGGCGCTTTTATCAGGAGATCGTCCAGGTATGGAATTATGTTCACTCCCTGTTTGCAGAGTAGAAACATCATCTCTGCCATCACCTTGGTGAACACTCTCGGTTACGTGGAGAGACCAAATGGCAGGGCCTGGAACTGGTAGCGACAGTCCTGCAGTGCAAACCGTAGATAAGCCTGATGAGGCGGCCAGATCGTAATATGAAGGTACACGTCCTTGATATCCAGTGACACTAGGAATTCCCACTCCTCCAGACCTGAGATCATCGCTCTCAGAGACTCCATCTTGAATTTGAACACTCTGAAATACGGGTTCAAAGACTTGAGGTTCAGAATCGGTCTTACCGAACCATCCGGCTTCAGTACTACGAACAAATTGGAAGCGTACCCCTTGTTTAGTAGATGAGGTGGAACTGGAACAATGACCTGAGTCTGTACCAGTTTTTGGATGGCATGTTGTAAAGTTATACTTGCCTCTTGTGAAACTGGCAAGCCTGATTTTTAGAATCTGTGAGGTGGGAGCTCTTGGAACTCCAGTCTGTAGCCCTGGGAAATAAGATCTATGACCCACGGATCCTGGTACGAATTTGACCAGATCTGACTGAAGAATTGTAGTCGGGCTCCCACCTAGCAGCCCTCCAGGCTTTGCGGTACACCGTCGAGCTGAAGTCTGTTGCTGGTTTGTGTGGTTTACCTCTTGCGCCGCTGGAGGACGTAGAAGCACTTCTGGATTTGCCCTTGAACTTGGCTGTCCGAAAGGACTGTAACTTAGAAGCTGAATAAGTCTTCTTGGTTGGGGGGCAGCGGAAGGAAAATACGTAGACTTAGCCGCAGTAGCTGCGGAGGTCAATTTGTCTAGTTCATCTCCAAACAAGGCCTCTCCTGTGAATGGTAGCTCTTCCACGCCTTTCCTAGTCAGCTTCAGGAGTCCACTGGGGTAGCCACAAGCCCCTGCGTGCCGACACTGCCATAGCGGTGATGCGTGCGTTACGCACGCCTATTTCCTTTATGGCTTCCAGCGTAAAGTTCGCAGAGTCCTGTATATGTTGCAGGAGTAAGACAACATCGCCCCTAGATAAGGAATCTAACCCCTCAATTAGGTCACCTGACCATTTCGCAATGGCTTTAGTGATCCACGCACATGCAGGTCTCAATGTGTAGTCTCAATTTTACGATCAGCTGTGTCTTTTAGGGAGGCTGCACAAGGAACAGCCTAGAGACTGATGCTACCATTAACGGTGGATTTTCCCATTTTTACCTGTCCTCCAGAGGAAAAGGAAAAGATAAGAGCAACCTTTTAGGGATCTGAAACTTACCAGGATTAACCCATGGTTCTTCAAACAGGGTACTCAATTCCTTTGACACAGGAAAAGTAACTGAGGACTTCTTTACATTAAAATAAGATTCCTCACTCTCCTCTTATCAGGAATATGCAGAACATCTCTGATAGCCTTTATAAGAGCCTCTATTCCCAGTGGTAGAGCAGCACCCCCCCTTCCCCCTCACCCTCCTCCAAGTCTGACCCATCAGCAACATAGTCAGATTGCAGGATATGGGCATATGGGCCAGAGGTCGCTTTTGCAGACAAATGTTTGGGGACTGAGTCTCTGTTCATAAACTCATCCAGTATGTTTTAAGTATTGCGTCTCTTTCTCATTGCGGGACAATTTTGCGGAAATCATTCCTATGAGAGAATTAACCCACTCCGGTTCAGCTCCACTAGCTTGTGAACCCTGAGTACCCAGTAGTGAGCCCCCTGGTGAAGAGGAACACTCTGCTGTACAAGGAACACACTCTTTGCCTGACAATGTAAATGTGACAGCACACACACAGGAAAAGAAAAGATTAAGCACAATGAACCCACAAAGAGCCCTCAAGGGAGACAGAGTTGTTTGGAGCCAGCCCCCACAGCGCCCTTATCACTAATGCCAAGCTTAGCCGGGTCGCAGACTAAGTACCCTGATAGGGAACTTAGTATACTAATAGTCGCTCCACCCCCTGCTATGACCCCCTGGTACCGCTGAGGTAATCTGGAGTCACACTGGAGGAGCTGCCCGTCCCTGTCCTGTCAGTGTCTGTGTCCACTGCAGAGGAAAATGGCGCTGGTGAGCTGCTGATCCTCTCATAGTGGAGCCCCGCCCCTTCAATGGCGCGCGGTCTTCCCGCTTTTTTTATACTGGCTGAGGAATATGGTGCTTAAAATGTTGATAAACTGTTTTAAGGCTGCGTTGCCAGTCTGGGTACTGTGTCTGGAGACGCATTCCGCCCCGGTTAGAAGCCGTGCGTCTCCGTACCCTTGTGCTGCCATAATGGCCGGCGCCCCGCTAACCGGGGCGCCGGCTCAGTACTCACCACTCTTCATTCTTCTGGCTGTTAGGGTTGGCGCCGTGCTGCGGGAATGTACGCTCGCCGTGGTGGGGCTTGCGATTAGTTCCCTCAGGAGCTCAGTGTCCTGTCAGTGGGGAATGGGACCATTAACCCTTCAAGAGGTTGGGCCGTTTTCCCCCCTAAATCACACAAAGCAGGCAGGCTGGTGCTAACCAGCCCTGCCTGAAAACAACAAACAGAAAATAAATGCAGAAAACTCTTCAGGAGCTTCCTTCAGCATTACCGCCTCCACCGGGCATATTTTCTAAACGGAGTCTGGTAGGAGAGGCATAGAGGGAGGAGCCAGCCCACACTACCAAATTCTTAAAGTGCCCATGGCTCCTAGTGGACCCGTCTATACCCCATGGTACTAAATGGACCCCAGTATCCTCTAGGACGTAAGAGAAAATTGCTTCTATTGCCCATAGGTCTAACTTATAGCAATCATTCACCTGTTGACTCCATAGCATTAAAGCTTCTACAATGACCTTAATCCTGTTATGGATTAGAACTATGAGTTAAAACCAATTTGGTTTCAAGGTGGAATCTAGAGGCATACTGTATGTCTTGCTGTCTTCACCCCCAAGGACACAATTTTTAGTGGAGAGTAAATTCTAGGCCATGATCACGAAGATCCTCCAGAACTGCTGGATGAAGGCATATGCCAGTTTCCCTCACACCCATGGAGGTACGCAGGAAAATAAGCGGTGTTGAGTAAACATGGCCACAGAAAATAGGATTTTAATACCTACCGGTAAATCCTTTTCTCTTAGTCTGTAGAGGATGCTGGGGACTCCGTAAGGACCATGGGGTATAGACAGGATCCGCAGGAGACATGGGCACACTATAAGACTTTGAATGGGTGTGAACTGGCTCCTCCCTCAAAGCCCCGCCTACATCGAGAGACTTTGAATCAGCCAATGCTTAAGTAACCACAGGCATCAAAATAGGCTGGTTTCTGCGAAACACAGAAACCACTTTTGGCAGAACTATTATCAGAGTTCTCAATTCCGCTCTATCCACATGGAAGATCCAACAGGTGCTCTTGTGAGACAAAGCCGCAACTTCCGACACCCGCCTTGCGGACGCCAAAGCCAATAGCATGACCATTCTTCAAGAGAGAAATTTTAACACAACCTTTCATAAAGGTTCCAATCAGTGTGACACAAGAAAACGCAACACCATGTCAAGGTCCCACGGTGCCAATGGGGCACAAATGGAGGTTGGATGTGCAGTACGCCTTTCACGAAAGTCTGAACTTCCGGAAAGGTGGCCAATTCTGTTTTCCTTTTTTTTTTTAAAGAAAACTTATAAGGCCAAAACTGCACTGAAATGGAGCCTATTTACTTTAGGCCGGCATCCACATCTGCTTGCAAAGAATGGAGAAGAACGACCCAGCTGAAAGTCTTCCGTAGGAGCCTTCTTGGATTCACACCAAGACACATATTTACGCCAACTACGGTGGTAAGGCTTTGCCGTTACTTATTTTCTAGCTGTTAGGGTCTCCTGCTCTGTGCTGCCACGTCGTCATGGCAACCGGGAGACAAGTGCTAGGGGAGTAACCTGAGCGTAGCTGATACTCCGGTTCGGGTCTTTGCAGTGGTTACAGGCTCTGTGCACGGCAGGGGATCCGGTGCTGGTTTTTGTGCTCACAGTCTGTGAGGTCTGAGTGGGGCGTGGACATCACCTGCTATATAAACCCTCTTCTCAGGTTAGGCAGATGTTGCTGAATCTTTGTTGGTTAGTCAGTTCCTGAAAGCTAGCTAGTACTGTGTAAACTTTGTATTTGTTTGTTGCTTACTGCAAATAGGCCTTGGGATTTGGTATTACACTCTGCCAATCCAGACCTAGCAGTAAGACTGGAGTCAGTCGTTTAACCTGCTGGGGTTCTTTTGCTACTCTGTGAACCTAGCAAGTTTGCGGCTGTATTCTCAGACTTGCCTGCCAAAATCCTTTCTCACTGTGCAAGGTGTTCAGGTGTCAGTTTAGTGGCAGTAAACTGAACCAGTGCACTGCAAGTGAGGACTAGGATTGTGGAGACTCTCCTTGTGTCTATTATTCCATCTCTGACCAAGGAGTTTACTGCCACACCCGTTGGTAACCCTTTAGGGTTTTGCTGTTGCCCTTAGCAACAGCATTTCGGGTTCTCTACATCTCGCTTCTTTCCATCTGAGCATTCCTAATACTAGGGAGACACCCAGTTTCTTAGCCTTTGGGCTTCTCTGTTCACTTTGTGTTTATTTTGTTACCCTATCACCTTCTGTGTATGTAATGTCATATTCCCCAGTCTGTCTGTGAGTTCATTTGTTTTGCATCCCTCACCGTTCAGACACCAGTACATTCCTGCTGGCACTGGTGTGCATAACACTAGCCTGAAGAAGTGTGGAAATGACTTCACTGGCAATACCCTTTCGGACTAGGATATGGCATTCAACCGCCACTCCGACAACGCAGCCGCGGTCAGTCTTGATATAGGCCAGGATCTTGCTGTAACAGTTCCTCACGTAGAGGAAGAGGCCAGAGATCTTCTATGAGTAAATCATGCAAAACTGGATACCAAGCCCTTCTTGGCTAGACCGGAGCAATGAGGATCGCCTGAACCTTTGTTCTTCTCACGTTTATCACCTTCAGAAAGAGTGAAAGCGGAGGGGACACACAGACCGACTGAAAACACCCAAGGTGTCACAAGAGTGTCCACTGCTATAGCTTGAGTGTCCCTTGACCTCAAGCAATATCCCGGAGGCCTCTCGTTGTGGCGAGACGCCAACAGGTCCAATTGAGGCACTCCTCAAAGACTTGTCACTTCTGTGAAAACTTCTCGATGACGACTGTATTTCTCCCGGATGGAGATCGTGTCTGCAGAGGAAATCTATTTCTCCGTCATTTACCTCCGGAACGAAGACTGCTAATATAGCGTTTACCAGTCTTTCCACCCAGCGGCAAACTTTTGCATCTTCTGACATTGCCGCTTTGCTCCTTGTTCCACCCTAGCGGCTTACTTACGCCACTGCTGTCAAGTCGTCCGACAGAACTAACACAGGCAGATCACGAAGAATATGTTCGTCGAAAATAGCTCTTAATTCAAGAAAGCTTATTGCAGACAAGCTTCCCAGCTTGACCTTGTCCTCTGGAAATACGTCCCTTGCCAGGACTGCTCCCCAGCCTCGGAGTTCTGCATGCATGGACACCAGGATCTAATCCTGGATCCCGAACCTTCGTCCCTCTAGAAGGTGAGAACCGAGCAGACACCACAGGAGCGATGTCCTGGCCATTAGGATTATATTCCGGTGCATGTGCAGGTGAGACCCGGACCACATTTCCAACTGGTCCCCTGAAAACCACTCTGGCATATAACCTGCTCACCGAAAAGGCCTCTTAGGCCGCATCCATCTGCTTCACTAAGGGAACATATTGATGGATTGTCACAGCAAATCTGATCCGACTCTGGATCCTCAGACCTCTTTCCACAGGAAAAACACAGAACCTCAACCGGTCAGTATCTACTCTGATACCCACCTCCAACATCTGCGTCATTGGGAACAACAGCCATTCCCTGTGTTGAAGAACAGTCAGAGAGAAACAACGATTTGCACCACTTGTTTCTTGACCTCGCCTTAATCAGGTGAGCGTCTCAGTACAGAATAACAATGGCTCTTACTATTGAAAGAAAACCATCATACTGCCATCACTCCGGTGAAATGGCAAAGAAAATCCTGGATATCCACCCAGGTAATCTGAGCGTCTCAGTACAGAATAACAATGGCTCTTACTATTGAAAGAAAACCATCATACTGCCATCACTCCGGTGAAATGGCAAAGACAATCCTGGATATCCACCCAGGTAATCTGAATGCGGAGAACAACGCATTTAAACCACTTAGTTTTTTTTTGTTTTTTTTGGGGGGGGGGGGGGGGGGGCGGGTTTAACAGGGACAGCAGGACAATGCCCTGAACGTGACGCACCTCTGTATGGCGTCGCGTACTACCTCCCCTTCCAGAGGGGAACGGTAAGATCTATTAGAAAATCAGTGAGGGGAAACATCTGTAACTCAGAATGTCCCCCTTTTGATTCTATAATTAACTCACAGGTCCTAGTCTATTCTCGGACTAACTGAAAAGTAGTAGACGAGTCCCCACCGGAGTGGGCTCCAGCCAGATAGACTCAGCGAGATGTGGTGGATGTGGTAGAAACAGAAAACGACATCCGCTTCTGCGAACCTAACAAGGCTGCAGAACTCTTACCTTTTCACCTTCCACTGTCTGCACAGAAAAGGAAAAAAGAACGGTATCGAACCGGTTAAGGGGTGTCAAACTCAAATTCATCGGGTGCCGCATCAGCAGTTTGGTCCCCATCAAAGGGCCGGTTGTATCTGTAGGTCTATCCAAAATTTACCGCTCCACCTGCCTTATATGTGCCCAGCCATCTGCCCCCTTTTAAAGTGCCCAGCCATGTGCCCCCTTTTATAGTGCCCAGCCATGTGCCCCCTTTTATAGTGCACAGGTCCCCATTTTACACATTGCGGCAGGCACAGGTCCCCATTTTACACATTGCGGCAGGCACAGGTCCCCATTTTACACATAGCGGCAGGTACAGGTCCCCATTTTACACATTGTGGCAGGCACAGGTCCCCATTTTACACATTGTGGCAGGCACAGGTCCCCATTTTACACATAGCGGCAGGTACAGGTCCCCATTTTACACATTGTGGCAGGCACAGGTCCCCATTTTACACATAGCGGCAGGTACAGGTCCCCATTTTACACATTGTGGCAGGCACAGGTCCCCATTTTACACATTGTGGCAGGCACAGGTCCCCATTTTATACATTGCGGCAGGTGGTGGAAGGAGGGAGAGAGAGAGAAAGAGAGGAAGGGAGAGGGGCTGACTTACATTTGAAGCGGTTCTCGCCACTCTTCAGCCGCCTCTCCCTCCTCGTCTGCGCGGCTCCCTTCTCCCTCCTCCGACGGGGTTTCGTTGAATGACGCGTTTGCGCCGTGACGTCACGACGCAATCGCGTCATTCCGCGAAACCCCGCCCCCCCCCCGAGCTGGGCACTCGGGAGAAGGGGGTTTCATGGCGGCGGCACCGCGGGCCATCAGACGAGGTCTGGCGGGCCGGATTTGGCCCGCGGGCCTTGTCTTTGACACCCCTGGGTTAAAACGACTGCATCCCACAAAAGAATGTGTCACCAACCGTTGTGAAGGAGTCTAACTCACAAAGTTAGATTTACCAGTGGTATCCGCCGAGATTGACTGAACTGAGGCATCCCCAAACAGCTGTATACCGTCCCTCCAGTATCTCCAGTATCTCTCGGAGACATCCTCAGCATTTCCCCGGCCACACCTCCTGCCGTCACATGGCAGCCAGCTGCAATGTTATAGAGCAGAAAAAACATAAGAAACCTTACCCACTCTCTTTAGGGTAATTCTATTGGATGCCTATCCGAATATAACACTCCCCCATATGCATGCAATGCAAATAAAGCCAAAGTATAGAAATAAATGATCACTTAGCTTCCTGTGTATGATCCTTTGTGACAGGGCTCCGTGTCGACCAGGAGTTGACTTCCACAGTATTCTCTCCGCGTCGGGAAGATAATAAACATTCGGACTCCTTGAGAGGATCAAAGACCAACTCGTCACGGCCGACCTAGAGCTTAATCAAAAGAGTGACCAGCACATGAGAAGAAATACTATTACTTCAGCATTCATGAATATACATAATGAAATACACAATATAACACACATATCCTAACATATACATAAGTGGATCGTCCGGACCCGTCAGGTCCCTAGTGACAGTAATGTGTTCTGAATGTGTATAACCATGTACTGACATGCCCCAGTTGTGGATCTATCAGGAACGTTATGTTCGACAGAAAACCTAGTATTGGTCGACAGCAGGGAATAGTAAGCAGGCAAAAAATAAAATTCTTGGAACCCCGAGGGTTCTGAGGGAAGCATACATATATGATTTCAATAACACTCCCCCCACATATACCTATAAATACATATACAGGTATAAGGCAGTTACAGCGTGTTAATTTTCACCCAGTAATTACAGTTGATGTCGACAGGGCACCTACATACGACTGTGTCTCCCATACCGTGTTTACTTTTACAAGCATACAACTACCGACCTGCTGCTACTGCATCTTACGAATCAGGTAACAACAGGCGTCGGCGATGCCGACAGTGATCCCCACAGCTGCTTGTGACAGAGCCCTCTATGTCGACTAAAAACTATAGTGGGTAATCTGACAGGAAAAACAGAGATACATGCACCACAACAATGATTATACGCCCATTATTGAAAATAGTGCTATATTTCTCTCCATATAGCACTAAAACACTGTGCCCCCCCTCGTTTGTACTGTATACATAGCCTTGGCGGGGACATGGAGGAAAATGGCGCTGAATCTGTTGTGAGGGCTAAGCTCCCCCCTTCCCGGCGCGCTTAAGCCCCGCTAAAATATATATATATATATATATGTTGAGCTGGGGGGGTCCATATACAGCACTTACACGCTGTATATATATATATATATATATATATATATATATCGCTGCCCAGGGCGCCCCCCCTGCGCCCTCGTAAGCCGTTGGTGTGTGGGAGCAATGGCGCGCGGCGCAACCGCTGCGTTACACTGGCGGGGGTATCGTACATGGTGCCCGGGCACCTAGTATGACCCTCTTGCCAGCGATTTAGACCCTCAGTAACTTGCTGCCCAGGGCGCTCCCCCCCTGCGAGTGCCGTTGGTGTGTGGGAGCTTGAAGCGCAGCGCTACCGCTGCGGTTACCTCCGTTACTGAAGTCTCCGTTGGTGTGTGGGAGCATGAAGGGCAGCGCTACCGCTGCGGTTACCTCCGTTACTGAAGTATTCTGCCGTCACTGAAGTCTTCTTTTCTTCCAATACTCACCCGGCTTCTTTTTTCTGGCTTCTGTGAGGGGGGTGACGGCGCGGCTCTGGGAACAAGCAGCTAGGCGCACCAAGTGATCGAACCCTCTGGAGCTAATGGTGTCCAGTAGCCTAAGAAACAGAGCCCTTAACTAAGAAGAAGTAGGTCCGACTTCTCTCCCCTCAGTCCCTCGATGCAGGGAGCCTGTAGCCAGCAGGTCTCCCTGAAAATAAAAAACCTAACATAAAGTCTTTTAGAGAAACTCAGTAGAGCTCCCCTAGTGTGTGTCCAGTCACTCCTGGGTACAAAGTCTAACTGAGGTCTGGAGGAGGGGCATAGAGGGAGGAGCCAGTTCACACCCATTCAAAGTCTTATTAGTGTGCCCATGACTTCTGCGGATCCCGTCTATACCCCATGGTCCTTACGGAGTCCCCAGCATCCTCTAGGACGTAAGAGAAAAGCATGTATATGGGTGTTATCATTGGCGCAGGTACCACATAGAAGGCTTTTCACAAATACGGTAAACCATCCTCCAAATTGGCATTGGTTTGGAGCCCAGGGGACGAGGTAGAATTGCTGAACTGTAGAGAACAGCTACTACACAAACATAGTTGTGAGTGGCCCATGATACCCAGGTCTTAATCAACAATTGTGCCAAATGATTGATAAAGCTGATTGTATACCTTAGAACACAAGCTATTTACTAATATCGTGAAGCCGTAATGGCCGCTGTCCCTCGTGCACGCGCTACGCACTTCGTACGCTATTTGCGTACAAAGACCTCGCACATGGGCCCTCATTCCGAGTTGTTCGCTCGCAAGGCGAATGTAGCAGAGTTACACACGCTAAGCCGCCGCCTACTGGGAGTGAATCTTAGCTTCTTAAAATTGCGACCGACGTACGCGCAATATTGCGATTACAAACGAGTTAGCAGTTTCAGAGTAGCTCCAGACTTACTCTGCCTGTGCGATCATTTCAGTGCTTGTCGTTCCTGGTTGACGTCACAAACACACCCAGCGTTCGCCCAGGCACTCCCACCGTTTCCCCGGCCACTCCTGCGTTTTTTCCGGAAACGGTAGCGTTTTCAGCCACACGCCCCTGAAACGCCGTGTATCCGCCCAGTAACACCCATTTCCTGTCAATCACATTACGATCGCCGGAGCGAAGAAAAAGCCGTGAGTAAAAATACTTTCTTCATAGTAAAGTTACTTGGCGCAGTCGCAGTGCGAACATTGCGCATGCGTACTAAGCGGATTTTCACTGCGATGCGATGAAAAATACCGAGCGAACAACTCGGAATGAGGGCCATGGTACGCAAGTTACGTACACACGCTGCGCTGTGAGTACGGAATACACACAGCGAGCGTACACACAGATAATAACCTTTTAAACCTTACACAGAGTATGCTTATACTGTAATTCTTAGTGTTGAGATACTGCAATGATATAATACTGTTTAACCTTGGTCTGTAAGCTAGCTGTTTGAGCGATTGAGATGCTCAGCAACCCTTAATAACAAATGGTGAAACACACTCCTTGCTAAGGTTCCAACACCTTTACTAACAATATTTAGCTAAGTAAAAAGGGAAAAACAGTTAACAGTTCATACACTACAGACTAACATTAATATCTAACAGAATAGCTAAACAGAAATATACACAATAGCGACCGATCGCAAACACAAATACATAGACTAAGAATGAATGGCTAACATTAAAACGGGTAACAAAGTGGCCACAGAGAAACATACCATAAGGGGAACACTCGCTAGCGCAATCGGATCCAGTCCTCCAATTATCAGAGATAAATGTTGACGAGAGAGAGTACTGGCCAGTCTGGGGACAGTGACCCTTATATACACAACATACAGTGTACTACAAAGGGCCCTACAATCTTATTGTTCATTGGACACAGGAATGTCTCCCCGCATTATAACAAAAGGTCATAGGTTAGTTTGAACAGGTGGGCTGTGACTATATCAAACTGCTCAGGTGGGAGGGAATCTCAGAATTCCCGCCGCATGGATAATGAACCGCAAATATAGTAAATGTCCAGAAACTACTAATAGACATAACTATACGCAGGAGCGATTAATCTTTACCTAACTAGCACCGGATTGTTCCTAATAAAATGTTCTTTAGTTAGGTACCAAACACCACTGCTCAAACCCTGTCTGACCCTTCGTATCATGCAAAGAGGAATTCCTCTGTCCAGCGACCAGTTACATTAAACAAACTTACAGTTATTATTAAGGGGAACATTATCTATAAAACATACTATTTGGTTTTATTATTTAACGATTGAGTCGCCCGCTAGAGGCACGCAAACTCTACCGTAAATGCACATACCACGCGCTCGAGAGCATGGCCGAGGAGGCGCCATCACGCAGCTGCGAGTATCCGCACGTGCAGCGGGCAAGCGCATGAGGTGAATATATGGCAACGTGTAGCATGATATTTTTCCGACTTTGACAGTCCACCCTTTGGCAGTCATCAATAACTGCCACTTCCTAAAACAGTTCAAAAAAAAGAAAAATATATGTCATAATGTAAATACCATTTTATGATTGGGTAAAGGGAGGAGAGGAGCAGGTGGGAAAAATAAGATTTTACTTACCGATAAATCTATTTCTCGTAGTCCGTAGTGGATGCTGGGACTCCGTAAGGACCATGGGGATATAGCGGCTCCGCAGGAGACAGGGCACAAAATAAAAGCTTAAGGATCAGGTGGTGTGCACTGGCTCCTCCCCCTACGACCCTCCTCCAAGCCTCAGTTAGGATACTGTGCCCGGACGAGCGTACATAATAAGGAAGGATATTGAATCCCGGGTAAGACTCATACCAGCCACACCAATCACACCGTACAACTTGTGATCTGAACCCAGTTAACAGTATGATAAACGCAAAGGAGCCTCTGAAAAGATGGCTCACAACAATAATAACCCGAATTTTTGTAACAATAACTATATACAAGTATTGCAGACAATCCGCACTAGGGATGGGCGCCCAGCATCCACTACGGACTACGAGAAATAGATTTATCGGTAAGTAAAATCTTATTTTCTCTGACGTCCTAGTGGATGCTGGGACTCCGTAAGGACCATGGGGATTATACCAAAGCTCCCAAACGGGCGGGAGAGTGCGGATGACTCTGCAGCACCGAATGAGAGAACTCCAGGTCCTCCTCAGCCAGGGTATCAAATTTGTAGAATTTAGCAAACGTGTTTGCCCCTGACCAAGTAGCTGCTCGGCAAAGTTGTAAAGCCGAGACCCCTCGGGCAGCCGCCCAAGATGAGCCCACCTTCCTTGTGGAATGGGCTTTTACTGATTTTGGCTGTGGCAATCCTGCCACAGAATGTGCAAGCTGAATTGTACTACAAATCCAACGAGCAATCGTCTGCTTAGAAGCAGGAGCACCCAGCTTGTTGGGTGCATACAGGATAAACAGCGAGTCAGATTTTCTGACTCCAGCCGTCCTGGAAACATATATTTTCAAGGCCCTGACAACGTCAAGCAACTTAGAGTCCTCTAAGTCCCTGGTAGCCGCAGGTACCACAATAGGTTGGTTCATGTGAAATGCAGAAACCACCTTAGGTAGAAATTGAGGACGAGTCCTCAATTCCGCCCTGTCAGAATGAAATATCAAGTAAGGGCTTTTATATGATAAAGCCGCCAATTCTGACACACGCCTGGCTGAAGCCAAGGCTAACAGCATCGACACCTTCCATGTGAGATATTTTAAGTCCACAGTGGAAAGTGGTTCAAACCAATGTGACTTTAGAAAACTCAACACCACATTGAGATCCCAAGGTGCCACTGGAGGCACAAAAGGAGGCTGTATGTGCAGCACCCCTTTTACAAATGTCTGAACTTCAGGTACTGAAGCCAGTTCTTTCTGGAAGAAAATCGACAGGGCCGAAATTTGAACCTTAATGGACCCTAATTTTAGGCCCATAGACAGTCCTGTTTGCAGGAAATGAAGGAAACGACCCAGTTGAAATTCCTCTGTAGGGGCCTTCTTGGCCTCACACCACGCAACATATTTACGCCAAATGCGGTGATAATGTTTTGCGGTTACGTCCTTCCTGGCTTTGACCAGAGTAGGGATGACTTCTTCTGGAATGCCTTTTTCCCTCAGGATCCGGCGTTCAACCGCCATGCCGTCAAACGCAGCCGCGGTAAGTCTTGGAACAGACAAGGCCCCTGCAGTAGCAGGTCCTTTCTTAGAGGTAGAGGCCACGGTTCGTCCGTGAGCATCTCTTGAAGTTCCGGGTACCAAGTCCGTCTTGGCCAATCCGGAACCACGAGTATAGTTCTTACTCCTCTCCTTCTTATGATTCTCAGTACTTTTGGTATGAGAGGCAGAGGAGGGAACACATACACTGACTGGTACACCCACGGCGTTACCAGAGCGTCCACTGCTATTGCCTGAGGGTCCCTTGACCTGGCGCAATATCTGTCCAGTTTTTTGTTTAGACGTGACGCCATCATGTCCACCTTTGGTTTTTCCCAACGGTTTACAATCAGGTGGAAGACTTCTGGGTGAAGTCCCCACTCTCCCGGGTGAAGGTCGTGTCTGCTGAGGAAGTCTGCTTCCCAGTTGTCCACTCCCGGAATGAATACTGCTGACAGTGCTATCACATGATTTTCCGCCCAGCGAAGAATCCTTGCAGCTTCTGCCATTGCCCTCCTGCTTCTCGTGCCGCCCTGTCTGTTTACGTGGGCGACTGACGTGATGTTGTCCGATTGGATCAACACCGCCTGACCCTGAAGCAGAGGTTTTGCTTGACTTAGGGCATTGTAAATGGCCCTTAGTTCCAGAATGTTTATATGAAGAGACGTTTCCAAGCTTGACCACAGGCCCTGGAAATTCCTTCCCTGTGTGACTGCTCCCCAGCCTCTCAGGCTGGCATCCGTGGTTACCAGGATCCAATCCTGAATGCCAAATCTGCGGCCCTCTAGTAGATGAGCACTCTGCAGCCACCACAGGAGAGACACCCTTGTCCTTGGCGACAGGGTTATCCGCTGATGCATCTGCAGATGCGATCCGGACCATTTGTCCAGTAGATCCCACTGAAATGTTCTTGCATGGAATCTTCCGAATGGAATCGCTTCGTAAGAAGCCACCATTTTCCCCAGGACCCTCGTGCACTGATGCACTGAGACCTGTCCTGGTTTTAGGAGGTTCCTGACTAGCTCGGATAACTCCCTGGCCTTCTCCTCCGGGAGAAACACCTTCTTCTGGACTGTGTCCAGAATCATTCCTAGGAACAGTAGACGTGTCGTTGGAATCAGCTGCGATTTTGGAATATTTAGAATCCACCCGTGCTGACGTAACACTACCTGAGATAGTGCTACTCCGACTTCTAACTGTTCCCTGGATCTTGCCCTTATCAGGAGATCGTCCAAGTAAGGGATAATTGAAATGCCTTTTCTTCGTAGAAGAATCATCATTTCGGCCATTACCTTGGTAAAGACCCGAGGTGCCGTGGACAATCCAAACGGCAGCGTCTGAAACTGATAATGACAGTTTAGTACTACAAACCTGAGGTACCCTTGGTGAGAAGGGTATATCGGGACGTGGAGATAAGCATCTTTGATGTCCAGAGACACCATATAGTCCCCTTCTTCCAGGTTCGCTATCACTGCTCTGAGTGACTCCATCTTGAATTTGAACCTTTTTATGTAAGTGTTCAAGGATTTCAGATTTAAAATTGGTCTCACCGAGCCGTCCGGCTTCGGTACCACAAACAGCGTGGAATAATACCCCTTTCCTTGTTGCAGGAGGGGTACCTTGATTATCACCTGCTGGGAATACAGCTTGTGAATGGCTTCTAGAACTGCCTCCCTGTCGGAGGGAGACTTTGGTAAAGCAGACTTCAGGAAACGATGAGGGGGAAACGCCTCGAATTCCAGTTTGTACCCCTGCGATACTACCTGTAGAATCCAGGGATCCACTTGCGAGTGAGCCCACTGCGCGTTGAAATTTTTGAGACGGGCCCCCACCATATCTGAGTCTGCTTGTAAAGCCCCAGCGTCATGCTGAAGACTTGGCAGAAGCAGGGGAGGGCTTCTGCTCTTGGGAAGCGGCTGCATGGTGCAGTCTTTTTCCTCTTCCTCTGCCCCGGGGCAGAAAGGAGTGGCCTTTTGCTCGCTTGTACTTATGGGAACGAAAGGACTGAGATTGAAAAGACGGTGTCTTTTTCTGCTGCTGTGGAGTGACCTGGGGTAAAAAGGTGGATTTTCCAGCCGTTGCCGTGGCCACCAGGTCCGATAGACCAGCCCCAAATAACTCCTCCCCTTTATACGGCAATACTTCCATGTGCCGTTTGGAATCCGCATCCCCTGACCACTGTCGCGTCCACAACGCTCTTCTGGCAGAGATGGACATAGCACTTACTCTTGATGCCAGGGTGCAAATATCCCTCTGTGCATCACGCATATATAATAATGCATCCTTTAAATGTTCTATAGTTAACAAAATATTGTCCCTATCCAGGGTATCAATATTCTCAGTCAGGGAATCCGACCATGCGACTCCAGCACTGCACATCCAGGCTGAGGCGATTGCTGGTCGCAGTATAACACCAGTATGTGTGTATATACTTTTTAGGATATTTTCCAGCCTTCTATCAGCTGGTTCTGAGGGTAGCCGTATCAGGAGACGGTAACGCTACTTGTTTAGATAAACGTGTGAGCGCCTTATCTACCCTAGGGGGTGTTTCCCAACGCGCCCTAACCTCTGGCGGGAAAGGATATAATGCTAATAATTTTTTAGAAATTAGCTGTTTTTTATCGGGAGAAACCCACGCTTTTTCACACACCTCATTTATTTCCTCTGACTCAGGAAAAAATATTGGTAGTTTTTTCTCACCCAACATAATACCCTTCTTTGTGGTACTTGTAGTGTCAGAAAGGTTCAATGCCTCTTTCATTGCCGTGATCATGTAACGTGTGGCCCTACTGGACATTACGTTTGTCTCGTCACCGTCGACACTAGACTCAGTATCTGTGTCAGGGTCTGTGTCGACCCACTGAGGTAACGGGCGTTTTAGCGCCCCTGACGGTGTCTGAGACGCCTGGACAGGCACTAACTGATTTGCCGGCTGTCTCATGTCGTCAACAGTTTTTTGCAAATTGCTGACATTATTTGTTTAAATACAATCATCCAGTCAGGTGTCGACTCCCTAGGGGGTGACATCACCAACGCAGGAAACTGCTCCGCCTCCACATAATTTTCCTCCTCATACATGTCGACACACGCGTACCGACACACAGCACACACACACCGGGAATGCTCTGATAGAGGACAGGACCCCACTTAGCCCTTTGGAGAGACAGAGGGAGAGTCTGCCAGCACACACCCAGCGCTATATATATATATACAGGGATAACCTTATATAAGTGTTATTCCCTTATAGCTGCTGTTAATTATTGTTATTTGCTGCCAACAATGCCCCCCCTTCTCTTTTTTACCCTGATTCTGAAGCAGGACTGCAGGGGAGAGTCAGGGAGCCGTCCTTCCAGCGGAGCTGTGAGGGAAAATGGCGCTTGTGTGCTGAGGAGATAGGCTCCGCCCCTTCACGACGTCCTTATCTCCCGCTTTTTTGTGTAAAATGGCAGGGGATTAAAATACATCCATATAGCCCAGGAGCTATATGTGATGTATTCTGTTTTGCCACCTAAGGTATTCTGTTATATTGCGTCTCAGGGCGCTCCCCCCCAGCGCCCTGCACCCTCAGTGACCGGAGTGTGAAGTGTGCTGAGAGCAATGGCGCACAGCTGCGGTGCTGTGCGCTACCTTAGTCTGAAGACAGGATGTCTTCTGCCGCCGATTTCACCGGACCTCTTCGTCTCTTCTGGCTCTGTAAGGGGGACGGCGGCGCGGCTCCGGTGACCCATCCAGGCTGAACCTGTGATCGTCCCTCTGGAGCTAGTGTCCAGTAGCCTAAGAAACCCGATCCACTCTGCACTCAGGTGAGTCCGTTTCTTCTCCCCTTAGTCCCACGATGCAGTGAGCCTGTTGCCAGCAGGACTCACTGAAAATAAAAAAACCTAACTAAACTTTTATTCTAAGCAGCTCAGGAGAGCCACCTAGATTGCACCCTTCTCGGCCGGGCACAAAAATCTAACTGAGGCTTGGAGGAGGGTCATAGGGGGAGGAGCCAGTGCACACCACCTGATCCTTAAGCTTTTATTTTGTGCCCTGTCTCCTGCGGAGCCGCTATATCCCCATGGTCCTTACGGAGTCCCAGCATCCACTAGGACGTCAGAGAAAAGGTATGACCTAGTGAGATAGTAGAAGCATGTGTGTATGAATCCATGTTTGAGGGGTCATGTATCATCGTGCCGTACGTATTTTAAATCAAGCTTCGAGGTATTGCGAAGTATACATTTGAATCCTTCTTATCCCGTATTACGGGTCTGTGGATGGGCTGTCAAACTTTACCGAGCTCTTTTCGGCTTTTGGTTGCAACAAATGGGGGAGCACATTTAGTTGATGATACATGAATGGGGGGATATGTGAGTGCTGATATCTGTATCTATATTCCCTATCGACTATGTGTGTCATTACCTAAAGGTTGTAGAGGTGAAGATAAGAAGCAATTATTATAAATGCGGTCGTAAACTATGTGAGTTTAATATGCATTCGCTGGTTGAGGTCTTGTCTGAAGTCTTGTCTTGATGTACATGTTGTCTGATGTCTCTCGGTGCTTTTGCTATACATAACGAGCAAAAGTTGTTCCATTGTCCATAAAGTTAGTCTCTAAAGTATTGGGCTATCGTAAAAGTTAAAGTCACTAGGGAAATTGGGGGCTTGTAGCATAGTTCATCAACGGTCTGTATAAAAGAGGTTGTCAAATTCTTCTTCCAAGCGGATGTCTTTGTACCTTGGAGGAAAACAAAGGAGAAACGGGTGAAAGAAACGGACCGTGGAATCACATTTTCATCACAACATTGTCTCTATCGTTGGGTCATAAATCAAATTAGTTGTTGTTATTATAGTGTCTTCGCTCCTTAAACTCATCACTCTGGTATTACTTTTACACTTTGTTAAAACCCGAACGCATCTAAATATCAGTCCAACCAATATGACGACTCCCAGAATACACAAAAGAAATTTCCCTACATCCATAATAATACCTTGGGCCCATTCTCCTAAGCCCGAGAACCAATTTCGTGGGTTCAACCATGACACCCAACTGGTCAGCTCATTACCGACAGCAGCGAGTGTGAGATTGTGTTTCCTTCGAAACTCCCATTTTAATTGTAGAATGTCATCCATCTTTTGGTCTATGACCTCGGCTGGGTCCTCCGTGCTGTTTGTGATATACGTGCAGCACTTTATTCCATATTGAGTTGCTAGGGTAACACAATACCCGCCTGTCACAGCTGTGAGGTAATTAAGAATCATCCTATGCTGAACCAGTTCTGTTTTGTAGGCTTGTAACTCTTTCCCAGTGTACCTGAATGTGTCGTCATACATTTCGGTGATATTGTCTAATAAATTTGCAAGCGCAGATATATATCTATAATTTATCACTCCTCTGGCGGTACGAGTGATATCTAACGCGAGTAGGAATTGAATCCCGGTGGATTCATGGATCAGATCAGAGGCTGAATGCTCTGTCCTCTCTATCAGGTGCCGTTTAACGACGTGCTTGTAATGAGTGTGAGTATAAGGAGCTTGGGCACTGCGGTGAATATCTTTCATTTTGTTATGGGATAGTCATTACTTCAGGCAGTACTTTCCAATATAGCACAATCCCTCTGAGTTTGGGGCAAGCCACTTATACGCCTTCCTCCCGCATATGAAATATGCATCATCGGGGAGAACATATGGGACGGAGTATGACATTACCATGTTACAAATTTTCCATGTGAAATCTCCTAACCCTAATTCTCCCATCTGTTTAGTACACGTATCAGGTTGTATGATATGTGCAAAGTATCCTGGTAATACTTCTCCAACTCGCATGGTCCTACTTCCTAGAGTGTACCTATACCGGAAAAATCTTCCATGGTCGGCTATCTGGCGTATAAGTTCTGTGTCTATGGGCATTCTGTCGGCTCTGTATGAAAAGGTCATGGTTTGATTACTCCATGACACTTCCCAATTTCCCGGCTTTCGGGGATTGGAAATGTTAAAACCTCTTGTCCACCGGCCTCCCACCACTTAGCTCAAGTACCTCTCCTACAGTTAAAGGGAATGGTACTAGTCCTGATTTGCTATGACCTTGAGGTACTTGAGAGCATACCCAACAGTCTGTATGGTTTAACACTTTACCCACTAGGGAGTGATAGTCACTCAATGGATGCCGGTCCATGTGGACATTAAAACTGGACTGACACTTCTTGATGCACCCATCCTCAACTATATTGTCACAATGCCTACAGATGCAGTTCTCTTCATCTAACAATCCTTCACAATTTCTTCTATTGTCAATGCTACCAGATCGTTTTCTGATACTCGCCTTTACTCGGGAGATTATGTTGTCCTTGGGAAACTACGCCTCCATCCTGGTCATCAGAACCCATTCCCGATCCTTCCTCGACCTCCATGGTACTCTCACCGAAACAGACTGCTCTGGTCAACATCATGGTCAACAGGAAAATCCGGATCACAGTCTCTTGGGGCAAGTCCATCTTAGAGGAGTAAAAGGAAAAAAATAAGAAGGGGGAAAGGAAATAGGAGGGAGGTGGGAACTGGAGAAAACAACAAATGGGAAAAAGAAATCTGGCTCGACAAGCTTCTGGTCTTATTATTCTCAGCGCTCAGGTGTCGTCTCAATCCTCCCTGAACAGGCACTCTAGTGATACAACCTCTACCGTCTGTTCTTTATCACGGGACCTCTCTGGGTCAGTGACCTTTTTACAATGAGACGAATGGACCCAAGTCTCTCTCTCGGCAACCTTCAATGCTGTTGTGCTGGTCAATAAGACTTGATATGGTCCTTCCCATCTGTCAATAAGGCAACCTGAGCGTAGAAAATTCCGTATCATTACATAATCCCCAGGTTCAATGTCATGACAATTACTGTCTGGCATATCAGGAATCACCAACTTTAGATTATCATTCTGATTCCTCAATTGCTTACTCATCTTAACCAAGTACTTTACGGTTACTTCATTGTTACATTTCAAATCATCCTGGGGGTTAATCATAACATGAGGTTGTCGACCAAACAGAATTTCAAAAGGAGACAGATTAAGAGGGGACCTGGGAGTGGTTCTGATGTTGTATAATACGATTGGCAAAGCTTCAGGCCATAACAGTCCTGTTTTAGTCATTACCTTGCTCAATTTATTTTTAATAGTGCTGTTTACTCTTTCCACCTTTGCACTCGCCTGGGGGCGGTACGGAGTGTGCAGCTTACTATTAATTCCCATCAACTTACACATTGTTTGAAAGACTTCACCTGTAAAATGGGTACCCCTATCACTCTCAATGATTCTGGGGATACCATACCTACACACAAATTCCTGCACAATTTTCTTTGCAGTAAATACAGCGGTATTTGTGGCCGCGGGAAATGCTTCAACCCAATTTGAGAACACATCAATACAGACCAATACATATTTTAAATTTCTACAAGGTAGCAATTGTATGACATCAATTTGTATTACCTGAAAAGGGCAATCTGTCGGAGGGATATGGGATGGCTGTCGGTATTGCCTTTCCGACATTCTTCCTCAAGCAGGTGAGACATGTCATCGCTCTTTTACCCGCATGGGAAGAAAATCCTGGGGCGCACCAATAAGCTCTTACCAATTTACACATTCCTTCTTTGCCTAGATGAGTCAGCCCATGTGCCGCTTCCGCTAGACTTGGAAGGTATGCTCTGGGTGCCACTGGCTTACCCTGTCCATCTGTCCAGAGTCCTGAGGACTCCTGGCCATATCCTTTTGACCTCCAGACTGCCTTTTCTTGTGGGGAACACAAATTTTGCATTTCATATAATTTCTGTGTATTTACAGTATTAAATACCATCAGTTGTGTGCTGTCTGTCTGTATGGGGGTACTGGCTGCTGATTTAGCAGCTTCGTCTGCTCGGCTGTTACCAAGTGATACCGGGTCTTGGCTATATGTGTGAGCTTTACACTTGATAACAGCCACTCTGTCGGGTTCCTGTATCGCTGTTAGAAGTCTTTTGATGTGGGCTGCATGCGCTACGGGTATGCCAGCTGCCGTCATGAAATTTCTGAGGCGCCATAGGGCCCTGAAATCATGGACTACTCCGAAGGCGTACCTAGAATCTGTGTAAATATTGGCTGATTTGCCCTTAGCCAATTCGCATGCTCTGGTTAGGGCAACCAGTTCAGCAACTTGTGCTGAGTGTGGTGGGCCTAGCGGTTCTGCTTCTATGGTACCTTAGTCATCTACGACTGCGTATCCAGTACACAAGTCTCTCGAGTCCGTCTGTCTGTGACAACTACCGTCAGTGTAGAAAGTAAAATCTACATCTTCCAGTGGGTTGTCACTGATGTCAGGCCTTGCTGTGAAATTTTGGGTCAAATATTCCATACAATCATGCGTGTCATCTCCTGTATTAAATCCTCCTTCACCATCACTCTCATCCTCCACCCTTTGTGCCTGTCCAGGCACACCTGGGAGATACGTTGCAGGATTTAATGCGCTGCATCTCCTTATGGTGATGTTTACGGGGGCCATCAATGCCAATTCCCATCTTGTAAATCGCGCTGATGAGACGTGTCTGGTTTGGGCCGAATTCAGTAAGGCTGACACTGCATGTGGTGTATGAATTGTGAGGTTGTGTCCTAGCACTACATCTTCGCTCTTTGTGACTAGCAATGCTATTGCTGCAACACTTCGCAAGCATGTGGGGAGGGATCGCGCTACCGTATCTAGCTGGGCGCTGTAGTAGGCTACCGGCCTGCTGGCATCACCATGCTTCTGGGTTAAGACACCTGCTGCGCACCCAGCACTCTCTGTTCCGTACAGCTCAAAGGGTTTCCCATATCTGGCATACCTAATGCCGGTGCCTGCGTTAGGCACTGTTTGAGTCTCTCAAATGCCATCTCGGATTCGTCTGTGTGCGAAATCCGATCAGGTTTGCTTGATGAGACCATCTCCTGCAAAGGTAGGGCCAGTATGGAAAAACCTGGGATCCAGTTACGGCAATACCCACACATTCCCAAAAACGTTCTAATCTGTTGCTGGGTTTGTGGCAGGGTCATGTCACGAATTGCTTGAATTCTATCAGCGGTAAGGTGTCTCAGTCCATGTGTTAAACAGTGTCCCAAATACTTCACACGGGTCTGGCATAACTGTAACTTGTCCTTGGAAACCTTGTGTCCTGTGTCTGAAAGATGAAACAGGAGTTGTTTCGTATCTCTCAGGGACGCTTCCAGTGAATTTGAACACAGCAGTAAATCATCCACATACTGTATCAATATTGATCCACTCTCTGGTTGGAAAGACTGTAAACAATCATGCAGGGCCTGTGAGAAAATACTTGCACTGTCTATGAAACCTTGTGGTAATCGAGTCCAAGTGTACTGAACTCCTCTGTATGTGAATGCGAATAAGTATTGACTGTCAGGGTGCAGAGGTACCGAGAAGAAGGCGGAGCAGAGGTCAATCACAGTGAAAAATTTGGCAGTGGGAGGGATTTGCATAAGGATGACAGCTGGATTTGGCACTACGGGGAATTGACTCTCAACTATTTTGTTGATCCCTCTTAGATCCTGCACTAATCTGTAACCCCTCCCCCCACTCTTTTTAACAGGGAAGATGGGACTATTGGCAGTGCTGGACGTCCTTACCAGAATGCCCTGTTGTAGCAAGCGCTCTATTACAGGGTAAACTCCTAACTCCACCTCTGGCTTCAGAGGGTATTGTGGGATTTTTGGAGCTATCCTACCATCTTTTACTTGCACAACTACTGGGGCTACGTTTGCCATCAATCCAGTGTCTTGTCCATCCTTGGTCCAAAGTGATTCCGGTATCTGGGAAATCATTTCCTCTACATTGGACGGACACCTATTTACAACAACAGTGTGTGACATTAATCTTGTTGGGGAGTCTAGCATATCCTGCGCTTCCTGAGCGTGGTTTTCGGGTATGTCCAAGAACACACCTTCAGGAGTACAGTATATGACGCATCCCATTTTGCACAGTAAATCTCTCCCCAGGAGATTAGACGGAGCCGATGCAGCCAGCAGAAAAGAATGCTTGGTATGCAAAGGCCCTATCGTAATCTCTGCTGGTTTGCTTAAAGAGTATTGTCGCACTACTCCTGTTACTCCCATGGCTGGAATTGTTTTACCAGTGGTTCTCATGCCCACGGTCGAATTTATCACTGACTTGGCCGCCCCCGTATCTACAAGGAAATTTAGAGATTTACCAGCTACATCAATTGTAACCTCGGGTTCACTTCCAAGGCTCGCAATTAATTTCACTGGCTGCAGACTACAGGTGTGGCCCCACCCCTATGGTGCGTGGTGACCTCCCTGCATTGCGCTGGCAGCTATTACCTGTGAAGGAGGTAAATGGGAACTATCAGAGACTTGCCAGTCTCTTCTTGGGGGATACCTTCTTGTTTCCTCTGCGTATGGCTCATAACTCCGTCTCTGCGGTCCTTGATCCCAATCTCGTATGTCATGTCGTTGTCTAGGGTTTTTATATGCATTGTGTGGATTACTGGTGCAGTTACGTGCAAAATGACCTTCCCTATTACAATTGTAACATTTTACCATATGCGGCTTACCACCAGGGGTCTGAGATTTAGACTGAGGCGGCCTTGTTGTAAGGGCTTGGATACTTATAGCCATCAGTTTATCACTCTGTGACTCCCTGCGTCTTGTGATGTTCCTGTCGTGCCCAACAGCAGTCTCTCTTAAGGCGGCCACCGACATACCTCTCCAGTTAGGTTGAGTGGTTTGTACCCTACTCCTTAATACCTCCTTTAAACCGTCCATCAAGACGAACACCGCTACCTCTCTATGGTGTACATTTGCCTCAATTTCCACGATCCCAGTATATTTAGCCATTTCCTCCAGTGCCCGGTGGAAATAGTCAGAGGCAGTTTCTCCTTCCATTTGTTTGGAGAAAATTTTGTTCCATTTTACCACAGCTGGGAAGTATATTCCCAGCTGTAGATTAATTCTGGTTACATTATCTTGATTATACTCATCCGTAAGGGGTACCTCTTCATCTAATTTACAGTCAGCTATAAATTTCACAAGGTCAATACTAGAGGGCAGACATGCCCTCAGTAGTGTCCGCCAATCTTTGTTGTTAGGTTCAGTGGAGTTACCCAGGTCCTTAATGAACCTGACATGCGGCTAAATCTTTTCTGGGATCAGGAAATTCAGACAAAATTGTTCTTAATTCTGCTCGGGACCAGGGACAGTGCATTGCAATATTCCTGATGGGTGTGACCCCATTTTTGTCGGTCTTCCCATTGGGGACCGCTATCACTCTAACAGGATTAAGATTAATTGCTTCACTCTGGGTTGATTCTACAGTGTGTGGTGCAACAGTTTCAGCATATTGTACAGTGCCGTACTTACCTCTAGATACAACCTCACCTGTCCCTGAACTATGTGCCTTTGATACCACTCTTACTGGTTGGGCGATGCCCACTGAAGTATCGTTTATGGTGGCCACTAGAGAGAGAGCTGAAATCGTAGTGGGCTCATCTTCCTGGTCGTATTCCTGGGGGAAGTTTAAAATGGGATACAACTTGCATGGGTTAGCGTTAGTATCAACATTTGCATTAACTTTCATTTTATTCTTATCACTACTACATTGGTTAAGTGCACCCTTATCGTACACCCGCATGTCATTCTCTGCAGCCACTTTTTCCCCTACTATATACGGTGGTGGTGCCGTTGCTATCAGACTCCTACCAGGATTTGAATTTGCTTTCTGAGCTAATTCCTGTTGTATTTCACTTTCCTGTTGCCATACCTGTAAACAATCATAATGTCTAATCCTCTGCTTTGCAGATTTTATTTGACCTATCCTTTTTCTTAGATTCTGCAATACCTCAGGGTTCAAACTGCCTACCCGGGGAAACTGCTCCCCATCATCCTCTGACATTCGTTCCCATTCTTTGCAAAATACCTGTGTGTGTGATCCGTATTTTTCACACATTATATACCGTGCTGACCCATTGGGCCAACAAATACCAACGTGAACCCTTGTTGGACGTCCCTTCTTTGAACAACTGGCCCCCATCGTTTGCAGATATTGCTGTCTCAGCGAATTCTTACAAAACAAACCAAGTTGCCCGCAGTAAGGCGACGGTGAAAGTTCAACTAGTGCCTTCACTCACTTTACGCCCCAATTGGCCAATACGAGTTCCAGCAATGTGCCCACCACTGGACGTACCCAATTCGCGGGATCTTTTTGTAACCTCTATTTACTGGGGCGTGTGGGAGTATGCTACCCTCCCCAGTAAGTATTGGTTGTTGGAGATTTCCTGAGTGAACAGCGAAACTCCCTTAAAATAACAAAAACCTACACAAATCAAGTTAGAATGTACAAGTAGCGTTTATGATCCCACAGTAAATTTTAATGGGTATCAAGGTAACAAACTAATGCACACAATTACGTGCGGTCCAGTCGCACTGCGCATAAGTAACTTAATATTTATACGCTGTACGACCAACGGAATCGGTTGTTTAGGCTGCGAAACCTTCAGCCGGAGCAACTTGTCTATATGGGTAATACGCAAAACCCCCCGAGCTGCGCTTAAATCTTCGCAGTCCTTTTGTCTGCGGATACTACTTGCTCCTTTTACCTTGTATAATGTTAACGTGGGCAAGCCAGTCCCACGCCACCAAGTGTCCACTCACCTGATGTGGTCTCCGACGGGATCCCGATTTCTGGGTTCACAAAATAATACCTTTATTTCCACACTCACTCCTACTCACTCATATACACACTGATCTTTCTGTACAAAAATTACTTTCATACAGGCAGTAGTTCAATCCCTGGGTTCTGCAGTAGAAAAAGGTTCTCTTTTAACTAAGCTTTTTGGAAACTGAACAAACCTGTGCTATTATCAGGTGGCTGTACTATACCGCCCCCACTAAAACAATGTTATCGTGTGATTTGAGTTTCGGTGGGCGTATCCGTACGCTCCGTTGCGTAAACACGCCACGTGCGTATGCCTTTGTGTTGCGTACTTAATCTCGCACGTTGCCCGAGACACGTATGCACAAAGTCCAGATATGCCCACAGCAACGCAACTAACACGCTTCTATAAATGTAAACGATGTTCAACTGTAATCGCTTACCGTACACCACACAGTATTTGCTATGCTGTGTGCGTGTCCTTTACAATTATTCCCTTAAAAATTATCCTTTATAATCTCAACTAAATAGCACCAGATTTCCTCAGCACGTCTCTAATAATCGATTCTAATGGCAACAAGAGAGTGAAATGCAACAATGCAGGTGTGTGCGTGCGTACGCAAAACAGAAATAAACAGTTATAAAAGATAATAGCGTATTGTTCTTACCTTCCTACCTTCCGGTTTCGGATTCCACCCCAGCACTCCTACAGCGTAGCGTAACAGACGCTTATCTAGTCAGCACCACTGTATCCCTCACCACCAAGACAGATACGAAGGGATACTGCGTTCCCGCCCTTTGCTGACAGATAAAGTCTGTTCACCAGTGTGGATATGTGGAGGACGGACGAGGTCCCAATTGATAAAGCTGATTGTATACCTTAGAACACAAGCTATTTACTAATATCGTGAAGCCGTAATGGCCGCTGTCCCTCGTGCACGTGCTACGCACTTCGTACGCTATTTGCATACAAAGACCTCGCACATGGTACGCAAGTTACGTACACACGCTGCGCTGTGAGTACGGAATACACACAGCGAGCGTACACACAGATAATAACCTTTTAAACCTTACACAGAGTATGCTTATACTGTAATTCTTAGTGTTGAGATACTGCAATGATATAATACTGTTTAACCTTGGTCTGTAAGCTAGCTGTTTGAGCGATTGAGATGCTCAGCAACCCTTAATAACAAATGGTGAAACACACTCCTTGCTAAGGTTCCAACACCTTTACTAACAATATTTAGCTAAGTAAAAAGGGAAAAACAGTTAACAGTTCACACACTACAGACTAACATTAATATCTAACAGAATAGCTAAACAGAAATATACACAATAGCGACCGATCGCAAACACAAATACATAGACTAAGAATGAATGGCTAACATTAAAACGGGTAACAAAGTGGCCACAGAGAAACATATCATACGGGGAACACTCGCTAGCGCAACCGGATCCAGTCCTCCAATTATCAGAGATAAATGTTGATGAGAGAGCGTACTGGCCGGTCTGGGGACAGTGACCCTTATATACACAACATACAGTGTACTACAAAGGGCCCTACAATCTTGTTGTTCATTGGACACAGGAATGTCTCCCCGCATTATAACAAAAGGTCATAGGTTAGTTTGAACAGGTGGGCTGTGACTATATCAAACTGCTCAGGTGGGAGGGAATCTCAGAATTCCCGCCGCATGGATAATGAACCGCAAATATAGTAAATGTCCAGAAACTACTAATAGACATAACTATACGCAGGAGCGATTAATCTTTACCTAACTAGCACCGGATTGTTCCTAATAAAATGTTCTTTAGTTAGGTACCAAACACCACTGCTCAAACCCTGTCTGACCCTTCGTATCATGCAAAGAGGAATTCCTCTGTCCAGCGACCAGTTACATTAAACAAACTTATAGTTATTATTAAGGGGAACATTATCTATAAAACATACTATTTGGTTTTATTATTTAACGATTGAGTCGCCCGCTAGACGCACACAAACTCTACCGTAAATGCACATACCACGCGCTCGAGCGCATGGCCGAGGAGGCGCCATCACGCAGCTGCGAGTATCCGCACGCACGGGAGAGAATGTGCACGTGCAGCGGGCAAGCGCATGAGGTGAATATATGGCAACGTGTAGCATGATATTTTTCCGACTTTGACATGATTAATAGTTATCATATATTATTTGTGGTAGGAGTACTAAAATGGGTTGACCACAGCTGTAATAGACGGGAGGCTTTGAATTTTCTAGTTGATCACATGATGTGCAAAATTGAATTTAGCCGTGAGCGCCATTGTGCGCACATCTCCGTCCTCTAATGCCACACAGCCTGGGAGTATAGTTTTTGCAAACAACAATGACACTTCTGTTTTAGACCACCAATTCGTTAATGAATCCCTTACTCCTTTGGCAGTGACCCCGAGTTGCCACCTTGGGCCTGTTTCTGAATCGCTGGTAAAAAGGTCACAATTCTGGCCTCTGCCAGCAATTGGAAATCCACATGAAAAATATATCTGCCTGTATTCTGAGTTGGCAACATCTCACCTCTATTACCGGCAATTCTGACTACACGCCCATGGGGAACATATAGACGCAAATGCCCTCTTACCACCCAGTAACTACCATTCCACCTCAAATGAGATGCATAAGACTCCAGCTCACTAAAACCGTCGAGATCCATCCGCATTGCGAATTCCATGCACCTATAAATCATGTCCTTTATGCGCATTGGAAGATTGCTCGCTTTCCTTTACAAAATGATAACATTTAAACAAAGCATTTATCTGCCTTTTGGAGTCCGTTTGATTCATTCATCAATAAAAGCTCAACCGAACGCATCTTGTTTATAAATTTAAACATTACTCGGTGTAATGTTTTTTTTTAATTTGTAATACTTAAGTAAAACAATAATGAATTTATTTCATTTTTTTATGTTTGAACAGTTATTTTGTTTTAATTGCTATTAACCGTGCTATTAATAGTCAATCTTGACAAACCAACGCATTCAAATAAAAGTCAGGTCTTAATTGTTGCACAAAGCAATGTAATCATTTGTAATTGAATCATCAGAAACGCAAAATGTTATCTGCTTGACATTTCCAACCAGTCCTTTGTCTTTTTTAATTATCTTTATTAAAGTCTGGCACTTGCAAAGGGAATGCTTGACAATTAAACCCGTTTGTTACACTGCATGATATTTACCCGTGATAGCATTTTAACTTAGACCTTGATGTTTAATTATTGTTTTTTGTGCCCCCCTCTAGGTATTTGTTGGATAAGGTACATCTGAACATTGACCCAACTACGCAGAGAGAATGCAGAAAAAGGTTAGAAATCACTGTTTGCTGGGTTGTCGTTTTTTTTCCTGTTTGTTTAATGACAAATGGTATTATGTAAAAGAAAACCAAATAAACTGCTCTTTTCTATTAAATAAGAAACGATCCTGATTATTTTTTTATTTCTGCCAAGTTTACTGCCATAGATCCCTCTGTTCTAAGGAAAGTAGACAGCTCAATTAGACTTTAATTAACAGTAAGTGGTTTTACTGCAAAGACATTGAAACTGTAGTGATGGTTGATGTAATTGAAGCGGTCAGCTGCATAGACTCCAAAGTTCCTGGTTTCCTACTTTTATCTCTTGTTGTACCTAAAGGGCCGTATTCACGGGGGAGATGTGTGCTGAGCAAACCGATCAGCACACATCTCTCCCCCCGGCTCAGCACAGCGCGATGTATGCTGAGCGAGGGTGGGACGGACCGGGGGGGGGGGGGGGGGAGGGACGGGTGAAATGAGCGATGTGCTAGATTGAGCCTGCATGCAAGCCAATCTAGCACCGGCGATAGCAACACGTGGGGTTGCGCATCGCTATCTCTGGGGGGGCATACACTTGAGAGATTCATGCTTAAACTCTAAGCATGGATCTCTCCGTGAGTACCCCCCTTAAGCAATTAGTCTTGATACTGGGGAATACATCACTTTACTTGACCAGTTTTTGCTCCTAATACCATTACGCTGTATTGGGGTTTTTTCCTGACAGAATTGTTTCTATAGGCTACGCAATACCTGCTAACATGAGCAGTTTGTCAGTGCATAATTATACTGCTTTTATCACTTATTTCCCAGTTGCAATAACCGGAGCTAAATGAATTCTTCACATACACACAGAGAAGATGGTCATTTTGCGAGGTGAATCAATAATCCTATTCATTTGGTAGGTAGCACTGAGGTACTTCAGAACTATGCATTTGCCACGAGCCAATGACGTAACTAAATGGGCAGACTGCCGTCCCACAATCTAGCTGACAAAATGGCTGTCTCTACCTTGTGCGTCAGTGAGGTCCACCGATTTAATTGGCTGCACATTGATATTGCTTCAGCCCGCAAATGGCCGTCCCCACCTTGCATACACATTTTGGGCACAATAGATGTCAATGCTCTCCCCAGGAAATTTTGCTAGCCGTGTGGGGGCCTTCACAATAATGAAATGCTGAAATCCTGTATACCAATTTAAATTCATGATAAACATTAAGTATAATTCTTCTCTTCTCAAGAGGCCCAGTTGTCTGCAGCTGTTTATTTATAATCATAGTATGTAGGATCTGGTCCCTCTAGCTATAGATTACTTTGTGTTCTCCGCTTAGTACGATTGCTTAAACAGGTTTAAATTTGTTTTATAGTAGTAAAACCTCTTATAGCGGACCAAATAATGTCCACTTCAATAAACTTTACGAGTTGACCAGATACCGCCTCACTTGCTTTTTGGACAGTGTTTTAAGAAATGCCCAGATACTGAACTGCCCACTTGTTTTGTTAACATATTTTCAGGGATGCCCAGATACTGCCCACTTTGCCTTTGTGACACATATTTTAAGAGATGTGCAGGCACTGCCCACTTGCTTTTTTAACAGATTTTTTAAGATGCCCAGAAAGTGCCCACTTGCTTTTAAAATAATTTTTAAAAATGCCAAGATAGTGCCCACTTGCTTTTATTCAACATGATTCCACTTGCTTTTTTTCAACATATATTTTTAAGAGATGCCCGGATGCTGCACACTTGCATTTTTTAGACATATTCATTAAGAGATGCGAAGATGCTGCACGCTTGCATTTTTAAAGGAATGCCCAGATATTGGCCACTTTCTTTTTTATTGCAGGTTTTTAGAGATGCCCAGATACTGGGCACTTGTCTTTTTAGCATTAATAGATGCCCACATACTGGGCACTTGCCTTTTTATTTAGCATTAATAGATGCCCACATACTGGCCACTTGCCTTTTTAGCATTAATTGATGGCCAGATGCTGGCCATTTGCATGTGTTGCAAATATTAACTTTAAAGAGATGCCCTGATGCTGCCACGTGTTCTGCTTTTCCAAATTGTTTTGGAGAGATGACCAGATACTGGTCACGTTTTTTATTTTTTTGTACATTTCTTAGAGATCCCCAGGTGCTGTCCATTTGCATCTCACATGTTAGATTTTCCCGGTTTTTGTTTTTCTTTAGCTTTTTCAGAGCATCTCAGATACTGCCTCACTAGCCACACAGAGCCCCCCTCCCCCCCAGCAACAAGCACGTGCCTAAACCGCAGACTCACACAGTCTATATCACTGGCGGCGACCAACTGCGCCCGCCGCGCCCTTCCTTTTATAACGGGGGAGGGACCTGCTCTGCCGCCCGGCTGACGTTACTGTGTGTATGTGACGTCAGTGCAGTGCGACTGCCGGCAGCGTCACCTCAGTGCCGGGCGGCTGAGAGACGTTGCCGGGGGAACCGCCCGAGCTATCAAGCCTGGGGACCCGGGAGAGCGCGTCATGTGGTTTTAGTCCCTGAATTATGTATTCAGCCCAGGTCATTACAATGCAAAGTGCAGTATTCAGTGAATATATGTATGTATATATATATATATATATATATATATATATATATACACACACACACATTCACATATGTATGTGTGTGTATCCTTCCAAGCAGGAGAAGGGTGTGGTAGATCTATAGATTCTGGGCAGGATGCTCCTGGAAAGGTGTGCATAGGCTTTATTATGTTTTCCTGCAGCTCTAGAGCAACAGCCTGTACTTACTATTGCCTGTAACCAGCATGTCTGTCATCCACAGCCTGTCACCCCGCCCCGCAAGACCTGCAGGAGATATGAGCAGCCCACGATCGCCTCCAAATCTCGTTCGCCATCCCCATACACAAACAGACGCATGTGTGAGTTGTCTGAGGACTCCAAGCAAAGACTGGCCCATCTCAACCTTGGACCCTATGAATTCAAGAAGGAGACCGAAAGCAAGCCCCCCTTTGTGGTCCGACACGTACGTTCACTCAGAAAGAACTTTGGGGCAGATGTATTAAGCCTGGAGAAGGGATAAAACAGCTCCTGTTATTTTTCAAATCCGTAATGATTGGCTGGTGCGTTATCACCTTGCACTTATCACTGGTTTATCACTTCTTTATCCATTCTCAAGAATAATACATCTGCCCCTTTGTTAGAGCTTGATCGCTAGTTTATACAAAGACTTGAATTGTAAAATGCCACTGACCAACATTTATGTAAATGTCCAAAGCTTAAAATGAATCTAATGGTGCCCATACACTTGTGCGATGCCCCGCGATGCGACCTCGCGGGGCATCGCACCGGCAGCTCATCGCACCTGAACTGCCAAAGTGATTACCATGCGATTATGCAATAGATCGCATGGTAATCACGTGATCGGCACGTCACCGCCGAGTGGGAGCACATCGCAGTGCGAAATATCATGTGGTTTTAAAACCACATGCGATTGCACTGCGATGCGAGAGATATTAAGTGCAGCACATAATATCTTGAGACTCGACATTCGAGCGGCGTGCCCGCGCATCGAGTCTAAAGGTGGGTACACACTGGAAAGATATATCTGCAGATCAATTGATCTGCAGATATATCTATGGACGGATCGGGCAGTGTGTTGAGCATACACACTGCCTGATCCGTCTGGGACTGACGTCATGAACTGGGCGGGCATGTACACACGCCCGCCCAGTTCAGCTGTCAATCACCGCCGGCCGCCGTAGCATGTGTACGGGCGGTCGGCCGACCGCCGTACACACACAGCGACGCGCCAATATATTGGTAGATATATTGGCTGTCGGCTGTGCTGCGGGGCCGACACGATACGTCTGTGAACGACGGAGTTCACAGACGTATCGTCCGTACACACTGGCCGACGGTCCCGCGATATATCAGCCTTTCAAGAGAACGGCCGATATATCGGCCAGTGTGTACGGGCCTTCAAGGTACCTACAATGTGCATACAATCCTTCGATTTCTCTCACAGATGAGGTCGAAATCGAAGGTTAGCACCGATTTATCTCACAAGTGTATGGGCACCATAATGCTGGGTACACACCTACAGATATATCTGCAGATCAATCGATCTGCGGCTATATCTGAAGGCCCGTACACACTGGTCGATATATCGGCCGTTCTCTTGAACGGCCGATATATCGCGGGACCGTTGGCCAGTGTGTACGGCCGATATGTCTGTGAACTCCGTCGTTCACAGACGTATCGCGTCGGCCGCGCAGCACAGCCGACGGCCAATATATCTACCGATATATTGGCGTGCCATGCTGCGGCGGCCGGCGGTGATTGACAGCTGAACTGGGCGGGCGTGTGTACACGCCCGCTCAGTTCATGACGTCAGTCCCCGACGGATCGGGCAGTGTGTATGCTGAACACACTGCCTGATCCGTCCATAGATATATCTGCAGATCAATTGATCTGCAGATATATCTACTAGTGTGTACCCACCTTAAAGACAGATCGGGCAGTGTGCTGTGCATACACCCTGCCCGATACGACTGGGTCTGACATCATGAACTGGGCGGGCATTTACACACGCAGTCCAGTACAGCTGTCAGTCACCGTCGGCTGCTGCAGTGTGTGTACAGGCGGTCGGCTGACTGCCCGTACACACACACAGACGTGCCAATATATCTAACGATATATTGGCCATTGGCTGTGCAACAGGACTGACACGATATGTCCGTGAACGATAGAGTTCACAGACATATCACTCGTACACCCTGGCCGACGGACCTGCAATATATCGTCCGTTCAAGAGAACAGCCGATTCTCAAGTGTCTATTAGTTTACACCATTGCTAGTCCAGTCTGGTAATGGGGTCTGAGAACAGCAACCATTGTTTCTCTGACGTCCTAGTGGATGCTGGGAACTCCGTAAGGACCATGGGGAATAGCGGGCTCCGAAGGAGGCTGGGCACTCTAGAAAGATCTTAGACTACCTGGTGTGCACTGGCTCCTCCCACCATGACCCTCCTCCAAGCCTCAGTTAGATTTCGTGCCCGGCCGAGGTTGGATGCACACTAGGGGCTCTCCTGAGCTCTTAGAAAGTAATAGTCTTAGATTTTTTTATTTTCAGTGAGACCTGCTGGCAACAGGCTCACTGCAGCGAGGGACTAAGGGGAGAAGAAGCGAACTCGCCTGCTTGCAGCCGGATTGGGCTTCTTAGGCTACTGGACACCATTAGCTCCAGAGGGATCGACCGCAGGCCCAGCCTTGATGTTCGGTCCCGGAGCCGCGCCGCCGTCCCCCTTACAGAGCCAGAAGCAAGAAGATGGTCCGGAAAATCGGCGGCATGAAGACTCTGTCTTCACCAAGGTAGCGCACAGCACTGCAGCTGTGCGCCATTGCTCCTCTCACACACTTCACACTCCGGTCACTGAGGGTGCAGGGCGCTGGGGGGGGGCGCCCTGAGGCAGCAATTAAAAACACCTTGGCTGGCTAAAATACCTCAATATATAGCCCCAGGGGCTATATATGAGGTAAATACCCCTGCCAGAAATCCATAAAAAACGGGAGAATAGGCCGCGAAAACGGGGCGGAGCCTATCTCCTCAGCACACTGGCGCCATTTTCCCTCACAGCTCCGCTGGAAGGAAGCTCCCTAGCTCTCCCCTGCAGTCTACAAAGGGTTAATAAAGAGAGGGGGGGCACTAAATTTAGGCGCAGTATACATTATATATAATAACAGCAGCTATAGGGGACATAACTTAGTTAGTCCCTGCATTATATAGCGCTCTGGTGTGTGCTGGCATACTCTCACTCTGTCCCCCCAAAGGGCTTTTGTGGGTCCTGTCCTCGTTTAGAGCATTCCCTGTGTGTCTGCGGTGTGTCGGTACGGCGGTGTCGACATGTTGAATGAGGAGGCTTATATGGTGACGGAACAGAGGCCGATATATGTGATGTCGCCCCCTGTGGGGCCGACACCAGAGTGGATGGATAGGTGAAAGGTATTAACCGACAGTGTCAACTCCTTACATAAAAGGGTGGATGACGTAACAGCTGTGGGACAGCCGGCTTCGCAGCCCGCGCCTGCCCAGGCGTCTCAAAGGCCATCAGGGGCTCAAAAACGCCCGCTCTCTCAGATGGCAGACACAGACTCCAGTGTCGACAAGGTGGAGACATATACACAATCCACTAGGAATATCCGTGACTTGATCCCGGCAATAAAAAATGTGTTATACATTTCTGACTTTAACCCAAGCACCTCTAAAAATGGGTTTTAGGTTTGGGGAGAAAAAACAGGCAGTGTTTTGTTCCCCCATCAGATGAATAAATGAAGTGTGTGAAAAGCGTGGGTTCCCCCGTTAAGAAACTGGTAATTTATAAAAAGTTACTGATGGCGTACCCTTTCCCGCCAGGAGGATAAGTTACGCTGGGAGATATCCCCTAGGGTGGATAAGGCGCTCACACGTTTGTCAAAAAAGGTGGCACTGCCGTCTTAGGATACGGCCACTTTAATAGGTACCTGTTGATAAAAAACAGGAGGCTATCCTGAAGTCTGTATTTACACACTCAGGTACTAGACTGAGACCTGCAGATAGTGCTGCTGCAGCGTGGTTGGTGACCCTGTCAAACAGGGATACTAGTTGGCAAACATAAAAACATATTAAAGACGTCGTCTTATATATGGGGGATGCACAGAGGGATATTTTGCCGGCTGGCATCCAAAATAAATGTAATGTCCATTCTGTCAGGAGGGTATTAGAGACCTGTCACTGGACAGGTGATGCTGACTTAAAAAGCGCATAGAGAGCCTTATAAGGGTGAGGAATTATTTGGGGATGGTCTCTGGGACCTCGTATCCACAGCAACTGCTGGGAAGAAATAATTTTACCTCAGGTTTCCTCACAGACAAAGGTACAGTCCTTTCGGCTTCAGAAAAGCAAGCGGGTCAAATGGCGCTTCCTTTCTGTACAGAGACAAGAGTAGAGGGAAAAAGCTGCACCAGTCAGCCTGTTCCCAGAATCAAGATTCTTCCCCCGCCTCCTGTGAGTTCACACCATGACGCGGGTGCTCCACAGGTGTAGCCAGGTACGGTGGGGGGCCGTCTCAAAAATTTCAGCAATTAGTGGGCTCGCTCACAGGTGGATCCCTGTTTCTTTCAAGTAGTATTTCAGGGGTACAAGCTGGAATTCGAGATGTCTCCCCCCAGCCGTTTACTAAAATATGCCTTGCTGACAACTCCCTCAGGCAGGGAGGCTGTGCTAGAGGCAATTAATAAGCTGTATTCCCAGCAGGTAATACTCAAGGTGCCCCTACTTCAACAAGGACGGGGTTACTATTTCACACGGGTTGGGGTACCGAAACCGCATGGTTCGGTGTGACCCATTTTATATTTAAAATCCTTGAACACCTACATAAAAAAATTCAAGTTCAAGATGGAATTGCTCAGGGCGGTTATTGCAAGCCTGGACGAGGGGGATTACATGGTATCCCGGGACATCAAGGATGCTTACCTGCATGTCCCCATTTACCATCCTCGCCAGGAGTACCTCAGATTTGTGGTACAGGATTACCATTACCAAGTCCAGACACTGCCGTTTGGACTGTACATGGCACAGAGGGTGTTTTATCAAGGTAATGGCCGAAATGATGATACTCCTTCGAAAAAAGGGAGTTGTAATTATCCCGTACTTGGACAATCTCGTTATAAGGGCGAGGTCCAAGGAGCAGTTGGTAGTCGGGGTAGCACTATTTTGGAAAGTGCTACAACAGCATGGTTGGATTCTAAACAGTCCAAAGTCACAGCTGGTTCCTATGACACGTCTACTGTTCCTGGGGATGGTTCTGGACATAAACCAGAAATAGTGTTTCTCCCGGAGGAGAAAGCCAAGGAGTTGTCATCTCTAGTCAGAGACCTCCTGAAGCCAAAATAGGTAGCGGTGCATCATTGCACGCGAGTCCTGGGAAAAATGGTAGCTTCCTACGAAGCAATCCCATTAGGCAGGTTCCATACAAGAACTTTTCAGAGGGACCTGTTGGACAAGTGGTCCGGATCGCATCTTCCGATGCATAGGCTGATAACCCTGTCTCCAAGGACCAGGGTATCTCTACTGTGGTGGCTGCAGAGTGCCCATCTTCAAGAGGGCCGCAGGTTCGGCATACAGGACTAGGTCCTAGTGACCATGGATTCCAGCCTTTGAGGCTGGGGGGCAGTCACACAGGGAAAAAACTTCCAGGGACTTTGGTCAAGTCAGGTTATTTCCCTACACATAAATATTCTGGACCTGAGGGCCATTTACAATGCCCTGAGGCCGGCAAGGCCTCTGCTTCAAAACCAGCCGGTACTGATCCAATCAGACAACATCACGGCAGTCGCCCATGTAAACCAACAGGGCGGCACAAGAAGCAGGATGGCGATGGCAGAAGCCACAAGGATTCTCCGATAGGCGGAAAATCATGTGTTAGCACTGTCAGCAGTGTTCATTCCCGGAGTGGACAACTGGGAAGCAGATCTTCTCAACAGACACGACCTCCACCCGGGAGAATGGGGACTTCCTCCAGAAGTCTTCCAATAGGATTGTACACCATTGGGAAAGGCCACAGGTGGACATGATGGCGTCCCGCCTCAACAAAAAGCTATAAAAGATATTGTACCAGGTCAAGGGACCCTCAGGCGATAGCTATGGACGCTCTGGTAACACCGTGGGTGTACCAGTCGGTTTATGTGTTCTCCCCTCTGCCTCTCATACCAAAGGTACTGAGAATAATAAGAAGGCGAGGAGTAAGAACGATACTCGTGGATGGCCAAGAAGAGCTTGGTACCCTGAACTTCAAGAATTTATATCAGAGGACCCATGGCCTCTGCCACTCAGACAGGACCTGCGGCAGCAGGGGCCCTGTCTGTTCCAAGACTTACCGCGGCTGCGTTTGACGGCATGGCGGTTGAACGCCGGATCCTGAAGGAAAAGGGCATTCCGGAGGAAGTCATTCCTACGCTTACTAAAGCCAGGAAGGAGGTTACAGCAACTCATTATCACCGCATATGGCGAAAATATGTTGCATGGTGTGAGGCCGAAAGGGCCCCAACAGAGGAATTTCAACTAGGTCGATTTCTGCATTTCCTGCAAGCAGGAGTGACTATGGGCCTTAGATTGGTTTCCATTAAGGTACAGATCTCGGCTCTGTCGATTTTCTTTCAAAAAGAACTAGCTTCAGTACCTGAAGTTCAGACATTTATAAAAGGAGTGCTGCATAGTCAGCCCCCGTTTGTGCCTCCTGTGGCACCTTGGGATCTCAACGTGGTGTTGAGTTTCTTAAAGTCACATTGGTTTGAGCCACTAAAAACCGTGGATCTGAAATATCTCACGTGGAAGGTGGTCATGTTATTGGCCTTGGCTTCGGCCAGGCAAGTATCAGAATTGGCGGCTTTATCATGTAAAAGCCCTTATCTGATTTTCCATATGGATAGGGCAGAATTGAGGACTCGTCCCCAGTTCTCCCTAAGGTGGTGTCAGCGTTTCACCTGAACCAGCCTATGGTGGTGCCTACGGCTACTAGGGACTTGGAGGACTCCAAGTTGTTAGACGTGGTCAGGGCCCTGAAAATATATGTTTCCAGAACGGCTGGAGTCAGAAAATCTGACTCGCTGTTTATCCTATATGCACCCAACAAGCTGGGTGCTCCTGCTTCTACGCAGACTATTGCTCGTTGGATTTGTAGTACAATTCAGCTTGCACATTCTGTGGCAGGCCTGCCACAGCCAAAAATCTGTCAATGCCCATTCCACAAGGAAGGTGGGCTCATCTTGGGCGGCTGCCCGAGGGGTCTCGGCTTTACAACTTTGCCGAGCTGCTACTTGGTCAGGGGCAAACACGTTTGCAAAATTATAAAAATTTGATACCCTGGCTGAGGAGGACCTGGAGTTCTCTCATTCGGTGCTGCAGAGTCATCCGCACTCTCCCGCCCGTTTGGGAGCTTTGGTATAATCCCCATGGTCTTTACGGAGTTCCCAGCATCCACTAGGACGTCAGAGAAAATAAGAATTTACTCACCGGTAATTCTATTTCTCGTAGTCCGTAGTGGATGCTGGGCGCCCATCCCAAGTGCGGTTTATCTGCAATACTTGTACATAGTTATTGTTAACTAAATCGGGTTATTGTTGAGCCATCTGTTGAGAGGCTCTATTGTTTCATACTGTTAACTGTGTTTCATATCACGAGTTGTACAGTGTGATTGGTGTGGCTGGTATGAGTCTTACCCGGGATTCAAAATCCTTCCTTATTGTGTACGCTCGTCCGGGCACAGTATCCTAACTGAGGCTTGGAGGAGGGTCATGGTGGGAGGAGCCAGTGCACACCAGGTAGTCTAAGATCTTTCTAGAGTGCCCAGCCTCCTTCGGAGCCCGCTATTCCCCATGGTCCTTACGGAGTTCCCAGCATCCACTACGGACTACGAGAAATAGAATTACCGGTGAGTAAATTCTTATTTTTTCTGAATGGGTTTTTAACAGAAGTTTTGGAGTTTAGAATAGTTCGCCACGTGCCTGATTCTGAGTCACGGAGTTGAGCGATGCGTAGCTACCGCACGTGCGCAAGAATTCCAAAACTCCTAAAGCACATGCATCCCATGGTGTGTGAGCACAGATGCGCGAGTATGTTTGGAATGTGTTGTACATTCCTGGGGTGTCTGGGAGGGGGCTATTCAGACATATAAAGAGTGTCCATTTCATTGGCGTGGTACGGGAGTGTCGGGCATGTTGCTGAACTGGTTGCATACTCAGAAACTGCTATTGGATACTATACTCTGAAGCAGAATCTGTAGCTACTGTAGCATGGGCCTAGGGCGAGTTTCGATGTTGCAGAAGATTATTGCGTCTAAAAACGCACTAAGCGGTAGCGTCTGAAGATTTGTAAAGTGGGCGTCTCAATCGTTTCCCCTTCAGACGTACTCTTGCATACCAGGGGAAGGGCTGATAGCATTAGTATAGAGTCGCAGATAGGATTACTGCAAAGACACAAAACCGGTCACCGCAGCCCCTTGGGCTGTGTACACACTAGGACGATTTGTCGTATTCGAAAGACAAATCGTCTAGTGTGTACCCACAATTGTGCACTCCCGGTGATGATATACGAAATTATTTGATTGACCGTGCTGCAGGTCAATCAAACAATGGCCCTCATTCCGAGTTGATCGGTCGCAAGGCGATTTTAGCAGAGTTACACACGCTAAGCCGCCGCCTACTGGGAGTGTATCTTGGCTTCTTAAAATTGCGACCGATGTATTCGCAATATTGCGATTACAAACTACTTAGCAGTTTCAGAGTAGCTTCAGACTTACTCGGCATCTGCGATCAGTTCAGTGCTTGTCGTTCCTGTTTTGACGTCACAAACACACCCAGCGTTCGCCCAGACACTCCCCCGTTTCCCCGGCCACTCCTGCGTTTTTTCCGGAAACGGTAGCGTTTTTTCCCGCACGCCCATAAAACGGCCTGTTTCCGCCCAGTAACACCCATTTCCTGTCAATCACATTACGATCGCCGGAGCGATGAAAAAGCCGTGAGTAAAAATACTATCTCCATTGTAAAATTACTTGGCGCAGTCGCAGTGCGATTATTGCGCATGCGTACTAAGCGGAATTTCACTGCGATGCGATGAAAAATACAGAGCGAACGACTCGGAATGAGGGCCAATGGCCCTCATTCCGAGTTGTTCGCTCGCAAGCTGCTTTTAGCAGCATTGCACACGCTAACCCTCCGCCTACTGGGAGTGAATCTTAGCTTATCAAAATTGCGAACGAAAGATTCGCAATATTGCGAAAAAACTTCTCTGTGCAGTTTCTGAGTAGCTCGAGACTTACTCTGCTAGTGCGATCAGTTCAGTGCTTGTCGTTCCTGGTTTGACGTCACAAACACACCCAGCGTTCGCCCAGACACTCCTCCGTTTCTCCAGCCACTCCCGCGTTTTTCCCTGAAACGGTAGCGTTTTTTCACACACACCCATAAAACGGCCTGTTTCCGCCCAGAAACACCCACTTCCTGTCAATCACATTACGAACACCAGAACGAAGAAAAAACCTCGTAATGCCGTGAGTAAAATTCCTAACTGCATAGCAAATTTACTTGGCGCAGTCGCACTGCGGACATTGCGCATGCGCATTAGCGACTAATCGCTCCGTTGCGAGAAAGAAATAACAAGCGAACAACTCGGAATGACCCCCAATATCGTGTGTGCGGTTGTGCATATTAATGAAGTCCGGACCAAGAGATTATTCCGACGTTCATAAAATCGAGTTGTGTGCCGGCAATCTGTGATGTTGCTAGGCAAAGGGAAATCTTCCCGACCATCAGCACGATTGCTGGTGGTCCTGATATGTACCTGACCTAAGTTCTCAGGCACGGTTCTTCTGATCTGGTTCCGCTGCATATGTATGCAGTGTAATATAGCGAAAACTGCATACATCTAATGCAGGGCTGGACATACCCAATAGCCATTGGGCCAGTTTGTCTAAAATTGATTTCTGGCACCTAACTTTTTTAGTTATTTATTTTCAGGACAAATATTTTCTCTGACTGCTAAAAACACCCTGATGATTCCTTCTTTTGACTGACTAACATCTAATTGTAAATAATTTTGCCTTCCTCTAATAATGTAGTGCTAATTGTTCAGGACACCTCTTTTCTTTCAGATGGAAATGAGTCAGTCACCTGGCACTACCATGATGTCATGTTCTGCTAGAAGTTCCAAGTCAGAAGATTGTTCCCAACTGCATGATGGTAAGAAATATATTTTTGTATACATAAAAAAGGTTTTGTATATAGACTCAGTCATTGTCATACCAAGATTAAAGTAGAGGTCGGGTATCCGTTATTCGGACAACCGTTAACCGAAATATTCGGAAAACAGGAATATTTCGGCCCTGTAGTGGCGTTGTGATGTTACTGGAGTCAGCAGCCAATCACAGACAGGTGGGGGAGTGCTTTGCAGCCATTCCCTTACCGTCACTACTGCCAGGACCCGCCACTGTTGCGCCGGACCCGTTGCGGGCCCCCCTGTCTATGCACTGGACCTGCCAGGGGGCCCCCCGCGCGCCAGACACCTGGATTTTCTCTAACCTCCTAGAGGATGCTGGGACTCCGTAAGGACCATGGGGATAGACGGGCTCCGCAAGAGACATGGGCACTTTAAGAAAGACTTTGACTCTGGGTGTGCACTGGCTCCTCCCTCTATGCCCCTCCTCCAGACCTCAGTTTGATACTGTGCCCAGTGGAGACTGGGTGCATTTCAGGAGCTCTCCTGAGTTTCCTGTAAGAAAGCATTTTTGTTAGGTTTTTTATTTTCAGGGAGCCTGCTGGCAACAGACTCCCTGCATCGAGGGACTGAGGAGAGAGAAACAGACCCACTGCTCTGAGTTCAGGGCTCTGTTTCTTAGGCTACTGGACACCATTAGCTCCAGAGGGATCGGTACGCAGGTCTCACTCTCGCCGTCCGTCCCAGAGCCGCGCCGCCGTCCTCCTCGCAGAGCCGGAAGAAAGAAGCCGGGTGAGAATGTGAGGAAAAGACCCATCTGAGGCGGCAGAAGACGCTTGAATCTTCACTGAGGTAACGTACAGCACTGCAGCTGTGCGCCATTGCTCCCCTTCACCTCACACACTCCGGTCACTGTAAGGGTGCAGGGCGCTGGGGGGGGGGCGCCCTGGGCAGCAATATGAACCTCTCTTATGGCACAGATATATATACATGTACAGCTGGGCACTGTACATGTATACAAAGAGCCCCCGCCATGTATTAAAACAATTGAGCGGGACAGAAGCCCGCCGCCGAGGGGGCGGGGCTTCTCCCTCAGCACTCACCAGCGCCATTTTCTCTAACGTCCTAAGTGGATGCTGGGGACTCCGTCAGGACCATGGGGAATAGCGGCTCCGCAGGAGACAGGGCACAAAAATAAAGCTTTAGGATTAGGTGGTGTGTACTGGCTCCTCCCCCTATGACCCTCCTCCAAGCCTCAGTTAGGTTTTTGTGCCCGTCCGAGCAGGGTGCAATCTAGGTGGCTCTCTTAAAGAGCTGCTTAGAAAAAGTTTTTTAGGTTTTTTATTTTCAGTGAGTCCTGCTGGCAACAGGCTCACTGCATCGAGGGACTTAGGGGAGAAAATTTCAACTCACCTGCGTGCAGGATGGATTGGATTCTTAGGCTACTGGACACCATTAGCTCCAGAGGGAGTCGGAACACAGGTCTCACCCTGGGGTTCGTCCCGGAGCCGCGCCGCCGACCCCCCTTACAGATGCTGAAGATTGAAGGTCCGGAAACAGGCGGCAGAAGGCTCTTCAGTCTTCATGAAGGTAGCGCACAGCACTGCAGCTGTGCGCCATTGTTGTCACACACTTCACACCAAGCGGTCACGGAGGGTGCAGGGCGCTGCTGGGGGCGCCCTGGGCAGCAATATTTTAATACCTTAAGGCAAAAGAATACATCACATATAGCCATTAAGGCTATATGTATGTATTTAACCCATGCCAGTTATCTAAATCTACGGGAGGAAAGCCCGCCGAAATAGGGGGCGGGGCTTATTCTCCTCAGCACACAGCGCCATTTTCCTGCTCAGCTCCGCTGTGAGGAAGGCTCCCAGGACTCTCCCCTGCACTGCACTACAGAAACAGGGTAAAACAGAGAGGGGGGGCATTTTTTGGCGATATATTGGATATATTTAAGCTGCTATAAGGAACAACACTTATATAAGGTTGTTCCCATATATATTATAGCGCTCGGGTGTGTGCTGGCAAACTCTCCCTCTGTCTCCCCAAAGGGCTAGTGGGGTCCTGTCTTCGATAAGAGCATTCCCTGTGTGTCTGCTGTGTGTCGGTACGTGTGTGTCGACATGTATGAGGACGATGTTGGCGTGGAGGCAGAGCAATTGCCGATAATGGTGATGTCACCCCCCAGGGAGTCGACACCGGAATGGATGGCTTTGTTTATGGAATTACGTGATAATGTCAGCACATTACAAAAATCAGTTGACGACATGAGACGGCCGGCAAACCAGTTAGTACCTGCCCAGGCGTCTCAGACACCGTCAGGGGCTGTAAAGCGCCCTTTACCTCAGTCGATCGACACAGACCCAGACACAGACACTGAATCTAGTGTCGACGGTGATGAAACAAACATATTTTCAAGTAGGGCCACACGTTATATGATCACGGCAATGAAGGAGGCTTTGCATATCTCTGATACTGCAAGTACCACAAAAAGGGGTATTATGTGGGGGGTGAAAAAACTACCTGTAGTTTTTTCTGAATCAGAGGAATTAAATGATGTATGTGATGAAGCGTGGGTTAACCCAGATAGAAAAATGCTAATTTCAAAAAAGTTATTAGCATTATACCCTTTCCCGCCAGAGGTTAGGGCGCGCTGGGAAACACCCCCTAGGGTGGATAAGACGCTCACACGCTTATCAAAACAAGTGGCGTTACCGTCTCCTGATACGGCCGCCCTCAAGGATCCAGCGGATAGGAGACTGGAAACTACCCTAAAAAGTATATACACACATACTGGTGTTATACTGCGACCGGCCATCGCCTCAGCCTGGATGTGCAGTGCTGGGGTCGTCTGGTTGGATTCCCTGACTGAAAATATTGATACCCTGGATAGGGACAGTATTTTATTGACTATAGAGCAATTAAAGGATGCTTTCCTTTATATGCGAGATGCGCAGAGAGATATTTGCACTCTGGCATCGAGAGTAAATGCGATGTCCATATCTGCCAGAAGGAGTTTATGGACGCGACAGTGGTCAGGTGATGCGGATTCCAAACGACATATGGAAGTATTGCCGTATAAAGGGGAGGAATTATTTGGCGTCGGTCTATCGGATCTGGTGGCCACGGCAACTGCCGGAAAATCCACTTTTTTACCTCAGACCCCCTCCCAACAGAAAAAGACACGTCTTTTCAGCCGCAGTCCTTTCGTTCCTATAAGGACAAGTGGACAAAAGGACAGTCATATCTGCCTCGGGGCAGAGGAAGGGGTAAGAGAGGGCAGCAAGCAGCCCCTGCCCAGGAACAGAAGCCCTCCCAGGGTTCTGCAAAGCCCTCAGCATGACGCTGGGGCCTTACAAGCGGACTCAGGAACGGTGGGGGGTCGACTCAAGAATTTCAGCGCACAGTGGGCTTGCTCACAGGTGGACCCCTGGATTCTGCAGGTAGTATCTCAGGGTTACAGGTTGGAATTCGAGAAGTCTCCCCCTCGCCGGTTCCTAAAGTCTGCTTTGCCAACGTCTCCCTCAGACAGGGCGACGGTATTGGAAGCCATTCACAAGCTGTTTTCTCAGCAGGTGATAGTCAAGGTACCCCTCCTACAACAGGGAAAGGGGTATTACTCCACGCTATTTGTGGTACCGAAGCCGGACGGCTCGGTAAGACCTATTCTAAATCTGAAATCTTTGAACCTGTACATACAAAAATTCAAGTTCAAGATGGAGTCACTCAGAGCAGTGATAGCGAATCTGGAAGAAGGGGACTTTATGGTGTCCCTGGACATAAAGGATGCTTACCTGCATGTCCCAATTTGCCCTTCACATCAAGGGTACCTCAGGTTCGTGGTGCAAAACTGTCATTATCAGTTTCAGACGCTGCCGTTTGGATTGTCCACGGCACCTCGGGTCTTTACCAAGGTAATGGCCGAAATGATGATTCTTCTGCGAAGAAGAGGCGTATTAATTATCCCTTACTTGGACGATCTCCTGATAAGGGCAAGGTCCAGAGAACAGCTGGAGGACGGAGTAGCACTAACCCAAGTAGTGCTGCAACAACACGGGTGGATTCTGAATTTTCCAAAATCTCAGTTGACCCCGACAACACGTCTGCTGTTCCTGGGAATGATTCTGGACACGGTTCAGAAAAAGGTGTTTCTTCCGGAGGAGAAAGCCAGGGAGTTATCCGAACTTGTCAGGAACCTCCTAAAACCAGGGACAGTGTCTGTGCATCAATGCACAAGAGTCCTGGGAAAGATGGTGGCTTCTTACGAAGCGATTCCATTCGGCAGATTCCATGCACGAACTTTTCAGTGGGATCTGCTGGACAAATGGTCCGGATCGCATCTGCAGATGCATCAGCGGATAACCTTATCGCCACGGACAAGGGTGTCTCTTCTGTGGTGGTTGCAGAGTGCTCATCTGTTAGAGGGCCGCAGATTCGGCATACAGGACTGGGTCCTGGTGACCACGGATGCCAGTCTGAGAGGCTGGGGAGCGGTCACACAAGGAAGAAACTTCCAGGGAGTATGGTCAAGCCTGGAGATGTCTCTTCACATAAATATACTGGAGCTAAGAGCGATTTACAATGCTCTAAGTCTGGCAAAACCCCTGCTTCAGGGTCAGCCGGTGTTGATCCAGTCGGACAACATCACGGCAGTCGCCCACGTAAACAGACAGGGCGGCACAAGAAGCAGGACAGCAATGGCAGAAGCTGCAAGGATTCTTCGCTGGGCGGAAGATCATGTGATAGCACTGTCAGCAGTATTCATTCCGGGAGTGGACAACTGGGAAGCAGACTTCCTCAGCAGACACGATCTACACCCGGGAGAGTGGGGACTTCATCCAGAAGTCTTCCACATGATTGTGAACCGTTGGGAAAAACCAATGGTGGATATGATGGCGTCCCGCCTCAACAAAAAACTGGACAGGTATTGCGCCAGGTCAAGAGATCCTCAGGCAATAGCTGTGGACGCTCTGGTAACACCGTGGGTGTTCCAGTCAGTGTATGTGTTCCCTCCTCTGCCTCTCATACCAAAAGTACTGAGAATTATACGGCAAAAGGGAGTAAGAACGATACTAGTGGCTCCGGATTGGCCAAGAAGAACTTGGTACCCGGAACTTCAAGAGATGCTCACGGAGGATCCGTGGCCTCTACCTCTAAGACGGGACCTGCTTCAGCAGGGACCGTGTCTATTCCAAGACTTACCGCGGCTGCGTTTGACGGCATGGCGGTTGAACGCCGAATTCTAAAGGAAAAAGGCATTCCGGAAGAGGTCATTCCTACACTGGTAAAAGCCAGGAAGGAGGTGACTGCACAACATTATCACCGCATTTGGAGAAAATATGTTGCGTGGTGTGAGGCCAGGAAGGCCCCCACGGAGGAATTTCAACTGGGTCGATTCCTACATTTCCTGCAAACAGGATTGTCTATGGGCCTCAAATTGGGGTCCATTAAGGTTCAAATTTCGGCCCTGTCGATTTTCTTCCAGAAAGAATTGGCTTCAGTTCCTGAAGTCCAGACTTTTGTAAAAGGAGTACTACATATACAGCCCCCGGTTGTGCCCCCAGTGGCACCGTGGGATCTTAATGTAGTCTTGGATTTTCTCAAATCCCATTGGTTTGAGCCGCTCAAATCGGTGGAGCTGAAGTATCTTACATGGAAAGTAACCATGCTACTGGCCCTGGCTTCAGCCAGGAGAGTATCAGAATTGGCGGCTTTATCATATAAGAGCCCATATCTGATTTTCCATACGGACAGGGCAGAACTGCGGACGCGTCCTCATTTTCTGCCTAAGGTGGTGTCAGCGTTTCACCTGAACCAGCCTATTGTGGTGCCTGCGGCTACTAACAAGTTGTTGGACGTGGTCCGGGCATTGAAAATATATATTTCAAGAACGGCGGGAGTCAGAAAGTCTGACTCACTGCTTATATTGTATGCACCCAACAAGATGGGTGCTCCTGCTTCTAAGCAGACGATTGCTCGTTGGATTTGTAGCACAATTCAACTTGCACATTCTGTGGCAGGCTTGCCACAACCTAAATCTGTCAAGGCCCATTCCACAAGGAAAGTGGGCTCATCCTGGGCGGCTGCCCGGGGAGTCTCGGCATTACAACTCTGCCGAGCTGCTACTTGGTCAGGGGCAAACACGTTTGCAAAATTCTACAAATTTGATATCCTGGCTGAGGAGGACCTTGAGTTCTCTCATTCGGTGCTGCAGAGTCATCCGCACTCTCCCGCCCGTTTGGGAGCTTTGGTATAATACCCATGGTCCTGACGGAGTCCCCAGCATCCACTTAGGACGTTAGAGAAAATAAGAATTTACTTACCGATAATTCTATTTCTCGTAGTCCGTAGTGGATGCTGGGCGCCCATCCCAAGTGCGGATTGTCTGCAATACTTGTACATAGTTATTGTTACAAAAAAATCGGGTTGTTATTTGTTGTGAGCCGTCTGTTCAGAGGCTCCTACGTTTGTCATACTGTTAACTGGGTTCAGATCACAAGTTATACGGTGTGATTGGTGTGGCTGGTATGAGTCTTACCCGGGGTTCAATATCCTTCCTTATTGTGTACGCTCGTCCGGGCACAGTATCCTAACTGAGGCTTGGAGGAGGGTCATAGGGGGAGGAGCCAGTACACACCACCTAATCCTAAAGCTTTTTCTCTAACGTCCTAGTGGATGCTGGGGACTCCGTCAGGACCATGGGGAATAGCGGGCTCCGCAGGAGACAGGGCACATCTAAAAAGCTTTTTAGGTCACATGGTGTGTACTGGCTCCTCCCCCTATGACCCTCCTCCAAGCCTCAGTTAGGTTTTTGTGCCCGTCCGAGAAGGGTGCAAACTGGATGGCTCTCTTAAGGAGCTATTTAGTAAAGTTTTTTTTTAGGTTTCTAATCAGTGATTCCTGCTGGCGACAGGATCACTGCAACGAGGGACTTAGGGGAGAGACTGGCAACTCACCTGCGTGCAGGAGGATTGAAGTCTTAGGCTACTGGACACTGAGCTCCAGAGGGAGTCGGAACACAGGTCAGCCTGGGGTTCGTCCCGGAGCCGCGCCGCCGATCCCCCTTACAGACGCTGAAGAAAGACGGCGGAACGGAGGTCCGGAAACAGGCGGCAGAAGACTTCACAGTCTTCAGAGAGGTAGCGCACAGCACTGCAGCTGTGCGCCATTGTTGTCACACGGCTCACTGACACGGTCACGGAGGGTGCAGGGCGCTGCTGGGGGCGCCCTGGGCAGCAATATAAATACCTATTTGGCAAATAAATACATCACATATAGCCATTAAGGCTATATGTATGTATTTTAACCCAGGCCAGTTATTAAAAAACCGGGAGGAAAAGCCCGCCGAAAAGGGGGCGGAGCTTATTCTCCTCAGCACTCAGCGCCATTTTCCTGATCAGCTCCGCTGGTGAGGAAGGCTCCCACTCTCCCCTGCACTGCACTACAGAAACAGGGTTAAAAGAGAAGGGGGGCATAAATTGGCGATATAATGATATATTAAGAGCGCATATATAGAAACAACACCTTCTAGGGTTGTTATATACATTATAGCGCTTTTGGTGTGTGCTGGCAAACTCTCCCTCTGTCTCCCCAAAGGGCTAGTGGGTCCTGTCCTCTATCAGAGCATTCCCTGTGTGTGTGCTGTATGTCGGTACGTGTGTGTCGACATGTATGAGGAAAATGTTGGTGAGGAGGCGGAGCAAATTGCCTGTAATGTTGATGTCACTCTCTAGGGAGTCGACACCGGAATGGATGGTCTACTTATGGAATTACGTGATAATGTCAACACGCTGCAAGACGGTTGACGACATGAGATGGCCGGCGGACAAATTAGTACCGGTCCAGGCGTCTCAGACACCGTCAGGGGCTTGTAAAAACGCCCATTTACCTCAGTCGGTCGACAGACACAGACATGGACACTGACCCCAGTGTCGACGGTGAAGAAACATACGTAATTTTCCTTTAGGGCCACGAGTTACATGTTAAGGGCAATGAAGGAGCTGTTACATATTTCTGATACTACAAGTACCACAAATAAGGGTATTTTGTAGGGTGTGAATAAACTACTTGTAGTTTTGCCTGAATCAGATAAATTAAATGAAGTGTGTGATGATACGTGGGGTTCCTCCGATAGAAAGTTATGGGCGGTATACCCTTTCCCGCCAGAAGTAAGGGCGAGTTGGGAAACACACCTTAGGGTGGATAAGGCGCTCACACGCTTATAAAAACATGGCGTTACCGTCTCTAGATACGGCCGCCCTCAAGAAGCCAGCTGATAGGAAGCTGAAAAATATCATGACAGTATATACACACATACTGGTGTTATACTACGACCAGCAATCGCCTCAGCCTGGATGTGCAGCGCTGAGGGGGCTTGGTCGGATTTCCTGACTGAAAATTTTGATACCCTTGACAGGGACAAGATTTTATTGACTATAGAGCATTTTAAGGATGCATTTCTATATATGCGTGATGCGCAGAGGGATATTTGCATTCTGGCATCAAGAGTAAATGTGATTTACATATCTGCCAGACGAAGACACGACAGTGGTCAGGTGAGGCAGATTCCAGACGGCATGTGGAAGTATTGCCGTATAAAGGGGCGGTCCATCGGACCTGGTGGCCATGGCAACAGCTGAAAAATCCACTTTTTGTTACCCCGAATCACATATCGGCAAAAAAGGACACAGTCTTTTCAGTCTCAGTCCTTTCGTCCCCATAGGGGCAGGCGGGCAAAGGCCAGTCATATCTGCCCAGGGGTAGAGGAAAGGGAAGAAGACTGCAGCAAGCAGCCCATTCCCAGGAACAGAAGCCCCTCACAGCTTCTGCCAAGTCCGCAGCATAACGCTGGGGCCGTACAAGCGGACTCAGGTGCGGTAGGGGGTCATCTCAAGAGTTTCAGTACGCAGGGGGCTCACTCGCAAGGGAACTCCGGGATCCTACATGTAGTATCCCAGGTGTACATTGGAAATTCGAGACATCTCCCCCTCACACAATTCACAGGCTGTATTCCCAGCAGGTGATAATCAAAGTACCCCTCTTACAACATGGAAGGGGGTAGTATTCCACACTATATTGTGGTACTGAAGCCAACCGGCTCGGTGAGATCTGAAATATTTGAACACTTACATACAAGCGTTCAAATCAAGATGGAGTCACTCAGAGCAGTGATAGCGAACCAGGAAGAAGGGGACGATATGGTGTCACTGGATATCAGGGACGCTTACCTACAGGTCCAAATTTGCCCTTCTCACCAAGGGTACTTCAGGTTCCTGGTACAGAACTGTCACTATCCGTTCAGACGCTGCCGTTTGGGTTGTCCACGGCGCCCCGGGTCTTTACCAAGGTAATGGCCGGAATGATGATTTTTCTTAAAAGGAAACATGGACGCTTTCCTGATAAGGGCAAGGTCCAGAGAACAGTTGGAGGTCGGAGTAGCACTATCTTAAGTAGTTCTACGTCAGCACGAGTGGATTCTAAATATTCCAAAATCGCAGCTTTTTCCGATGACACGTCTACTGTTCATAGGGATGATTCTGGACACAGTCCAGAAAAACGTGTTTCTCCCAGTGGAGAAAGCCAGGGAGTTATCCGAGCTAATCGGGATCCTCCTAAAACCAGGAAAAGTGTCAGTGCATCATTGCACAAGAGTCCTGGTAAAAATGGTGGCTTATTACGAAGCAATTCCATTCGGCAGATTTCCCGCAAGAACTCTTCGGTGGGATCTGCTGGACAAATGGTCCAGATCGCATCCTCAGATGCATCAGCGGATAACCCTATATCCAAGGACAAGGGTGTCTCTCCTGTGGTGATTACAGAGTGCTCATCTTCTAGAGGGCCGCAGATTTGGCATTCAGGATTGGATGCCGGTGACCACGGAGGCCAGCCTGAGAGGCTGGAGAACAGTCACACAGGGAAAAAATTTCCAGGGAAGTGTGATTAAGTCTGGAGAATTCTCTCTGCATAAATAAGCTTAGAGCAAATTTATAAGGCTCTAAACTTAGCAAGACCTCTGCTTCAAGGTCAGCCGGTATTGATCCAGTGGGATAACATCACGGCAGTCGCCCACGTAAACAGAAAGGGCGGCACAAGAAGCAGGAGGGCAGTGACAAAACTGCAAGGATTTTTCGCTAGGCGGAAAATCATGTGATAGCACTGTCAGCAGTGTTCTTTCCGGGAGTGGACGACTGGGAAGCAGACTTCCTCAGCAGGCATGACCTCCACCCGGGAGAGTGGAAACTTCATAGGGAAGTTTTTCAGCATGATTGTGGACCGTTGGCAAAGACCAAAGGTGGACATGATAGCGTCCCGCCCGAAAAACGGGACAGGTATTCCGCCAGGTCATGAGACCTTCAGGCGATAGCTGTGGATGTTCTGGTAACACCGTGGGTGTACCAGTCAGTGTATGGGTTCCCTCCTCTGTTTCTCATAACCAAGGTATTGAGAATTATAAGACATAGAGGAGTATGAACTATACTAGTGGCTCCGGATGGGCCAAGAGGGACTTGGTACCCGGAGCTTCAAGAGATGCTCACAGAGGACTAAGGGCCTGGGGAGCTAAGAAGGGACTTGCTTCAGCAAGTACCATGTCTTTTCCAAGAATTACCGCGGCTGCGTTTGACGGCATGGCGGTTGAATACCGGATTCTGAAGGGAAAAAGGCATTCCATAAGAGGTCATACCTACCTTGGTCAAAGCCAGGAAGGAGGTGACCGCACAACGTCATCACCACATGTGGTGAAAATATGTTGCGTGGGTAAGGCCAGGAAGGCTCCACGAAGGAAATTCAACTAGGTCGATTCTGCACTTCCTGAAAACAGGAGTGTTTTGAGCCTCAAATTGGGGTTCATTAAGATTTAAATTTCGGCCCTGTAGATTTTCTTCCAGAAAAAATTGACTTCAGTTCCTGAAGTCCAGATTGTAAAGGGTGTATTCCATATACAGTTCTTTTGTGCCTCTAGGGGCACCGTGAGATCTCAACATAGTGTTGGGATTCCTTAAAATCATATTGGTTTGAACCGCTCAAATCTGTGGATTTGAAATATCTCACATGGAAAGTGACCATGCTGTTGACCAATATCTCACATGGAAAGTGACCATGTTGTTAGTCCTGGCCTCGGCCAGGCGATTGTCAAAAAGAATGGGCGGTTTTTGTTTTACAAAAGCCCATATTAGAATTTTCCATTTGAACAGGGCAGAACTGGGACTCGTCTCCAGTTTCTTCCTAAAGGGGTGTCAGCGTTGTCACCTGAAACAACCTATTGTGGTGCCTGCGGCTACTGGGGACTTGGAGGACTCCAAGTTACTAGACGTTGTCAGGGCCCTAAAAATATATATATATATATTGCAGCTTCCCCTACGTTATAGGCTTTTTAACTTCATTATGTGATCAGGCATGTTGCCAACTTTGAAGGCCATTCCACACATCTGAGTGATCTGGCTTGCCGTCCAGGTAATCATTTGCCTATCTAAACAGATAGTCCTAATGGTGGAGGTGTCTCTTTCATCACACGTGGATTATTTCCAAGTATCTCTTTTTTACATATATAAAAAAACAGCTTTTTAATACGTTTTCTGGTTTTTGTGACAGTCTTCAGGGCCTGGGAGGCACTGGTGGTGTTGGTGTTGAATAAATCTGGGTTCTTATACATATTAATTGTAACTGTTTCTGATTGTATAGGTGATTTAAGTGCCAATCTTGATAAAGGTCCGCATAAGGACCGAAACGTCGATGAAATACGGCATCAACAGTGAACCCGAATAAAAATATACTGAATTTACAAGTGACTTCAGAGACTAATTTCTGGGCGTGAGTGCACCTTCCACCTAGGTGGTTGTTGTGGTATATTGGTGGCCTCTCTGGTCATTAGGAGCACCCGCCGTCGTTATTACTTTTGATGAGAGTGCAGGATCTTCCAAGACTACATTTGTTCGAACTACTATACGCAGTTCCTACTTCCTGACACCCATCCAACATACCGGATTGGACTTCCTCACCGATCACCACCTTTATTTCCGGGAACCTTACATGTTTTGTTTGTCATGTTTAGTATGTTATTAATCTAATTGCTATACCTGTTTGAGTTTTCCAGTCTAAAGAGTGTTATGACTCAGAGCGGGGTATATTTGTTGGATGATGGCCTACTGGCCAAAGCTGAAACTGGTATAGTTTCATTTACGGATGAGGACACTGAAAAATTACTATTCGATAAATTAGAGTTTGAGGCCTTACCAGCCGAAACCCCTGTGGATTTGTTTTACAAAGTGCTTAAACACAGACAAAAAGAGGTTGATTTGACTTTACATGGTCAATTTTTGTCGGAATACCTCAGGAGAAAACAAATCCCCCGGGGTTTCCGTATCTCTAACGTTCCAACATTGGGTAGAAACAACCCTGTCTTCTGCAGCCGGTGGTGTGGAGTATTGAACAAATGTTCGCTTGACCTCATGACCCTGGTAGTGGAGGAAGTTGGCATTGAGTTAAAGAAATTATCTACTGAAGTGGATATTACCATCAAATCTCACACCACCGTGCTGCAGAATGACAAAACCCAAAATTGGATCGAACGTCTACAGACACAGGTGGACACTTATAAACGTGATCTAATTTCTTTTAAACGAAAAAAATTGTCCACTGTAACTAACGACTACCAAACGCATACTGTATACCGCTGGTTACTTGGAAACAATACTAGTGAACGTCAGAATAGACAATACACTAGGCGAAGGGCCCAACCTTTTGCCCATGAATTTGTTTCCTCCGCCTCTACCTCAGACACCGATTATTACGAAGGGAACAACGACTCCACTCGTTTTTTAGATCGAGGAGGAGAGGCCTCCTCTACCCGTTCCAGGGTTCTCAGAAGCGGCACAGACCGCACCCGAGGAGAGGGGGGTACCAAGAGAAGAGGGAGGAGGAGACAGTAGGTGACAATGTCTTTAATCTATCTAGCGTAGAACTGAGTCCAGCGGAAACTAAACTTCTTGCCCGAGGTTTATCTTTCGTCCCCACATGCAGAATTAATTCATTCCAACAAACTATAGATCAGTATAAATTTGGCCGCTCCCTCCGTCTGCGGGAGTTCTTTGCTAACAAATCCACTAACAAAGAGATACCTCAATTCAGACCCAAATCGACATTCGATCCTCCATCCTCCAATCCCAGCATCAAAACTTATTTACGGTTAGTCCAAAGAGACTCTGAGAGCTCACCCCCCAAAAGGATGTTTGATAACCTGTCCATAGCCGAGAGGAAAGCATTAAAAACTTTAAAGGATTCTCCCCATATAGTCATCCGCCCGGCGGATAAGGGAGGAGCAATAGTCGTCCAAGATTGGACTGACTATGACATGGAGATCAACCGACAATTAGCAGATGACATGACCTATCAGAAATTAACCACCAATCCGGTTCCTAAAATTAAATCTAAAATCGATCAATTTCTGAAGTTAGGTTTTGAGCAGGGCTACATAAGTGAAGACACATTAAAATATTTGACCATCAATTCACCCAGGTGTCCCATCCTATACACTCTGCCCAAAATTCATAAGACATTAGTTCACCCTCCCGGCAGACCCATTATTGCCGCGGAAGGCTCTCTGTTACAGCCAATTGCTGTCTTTATTGACAGTATCCTACAGCCTTTGGTATTAAAAACTGATAGCTATTTAAAGGACACTGGGGATTTCCTCACACATCTACGGACATTTACCCATCTTAGTGAAGGCACTCTTCTGGCCACTATGGATGTGGGGTCCCTTTATACCGTTATACCACACCACTTAGGTTTGGATGTTATACGTCAATTTCTTTCCAACAGCCCCTGCAAAGATTACCCCACTGAGTTTGTGTTGGAACTGACCTCATTGGTTCTTACGTGCAACCACTTTATGTATAAAAATGATTATTTTCTTCAAATCGCCGGAACCGCGATGGGGTCGAATTTGGCCCCCGCCTACGCTAATCTGTTCATGGCGCACTATGAACATACGTACCTGTTACCTAGGTATGGGCACAAGATTGCCTTCTTTAAACGGTACATTGATGACGTCTTCTTGCTGTGGGAGGGCACCGAGTCTGAGTTTCTTGACATGGTGAACCAATTGAATGCTTTGGATAATCCTATCAAGTTCACATACACAGTATCGGCCACTAACATCACTTTCCTGGATGTCAGTATCACCAGAAATGGTGACCGACTGGACACCTCGTTGTACCGTAAACCCACTGATCGCAATCTGACCTTGCATGCTAGCAGCCATCATCCCCCAGCCCTCAAAGAAGGATTGCCCATATCCCAGTACCTCAGAGCCATGAGGATCAATTCCAACGCAGCACTCAAAGATCAACAATGTAACGAGATCACCTCTCGCTTTCTGGAGCGAGGGTACACTAGCAGTGTACTTACTCGCTGTCTCAATAAAGCGAACAGCATTTTTCATTAACAACAGGTTAAAAACCCCATTCGTAACAATCGGATGATTTGTTCCACTCAGTATGATGGTTCCACAAGTGCAACCAGAAAGGCCCTACGGAAACATTGGCCAATAATAGCCACCGACAACAGTTTGCCTTTTCTTAAAACACCTGCTCCTATGGTTGCATACAAACGAGGGGCCAACCTAAAGCAATTACTAATGAGACCCACGATTTTCCCTGAACAGAACACATCTCAAATCCAGCTTATGCAAGCCAAACCTGGCAGTTTTTCCTGCGGGGGATGCACAACGTGCAGATCTATGATCACTGGTCCTTTTTTGTATCACCCACACACAGGGAAAAAAATCTTTATCAGATATCATCTCCACTGTCGACTGGATCATGTCGTCTACCTTCTAAAGTGCCCATGTGGGTTATGTTATGTCGGACTAACCGCGCGTCCCTTTCGCGACAGGATGGCAAACCATCGGTCATCCATACACACGGCCCTCAATGTGGGCTTTTCTGACAAACCGGTAGCACGGCACTTTTTGTCAGTTAGACATCAAGTATCTGCCCTGAAGTGTCAGCTGATTGACTGGGTGCCGCCACCTGTTAGTGGAGGCGATCGCACCTTGTTACTTAAACAGAAGGAAAGCTTTTGGATACACAAACTCAATACAGTGTCACCAAAGGGCCTCAATGAGGCCAACCCCCTTAATATTTTTCTTTAGAATTTTATTTTGCCATAGTTGATTGGATACCTTGGAACACACTTTGTATGTTTCAGGGACATAGGGCACTGTGATACAATCAGCACATACAGGCTGGGTTTCGATTTGTGTTCTATATGTTTTATATGTTCTATGTTCTATGTTTTATTTTTTTCATTTTTGTATGTTCTTTTTATGTATATAGATTAAGAAAGTAAGGACAGTTATTTATACGTCCTTGCTTATGTTTTTTATATATATTTTTCTGTTGTTTCCCGGAGCCTTCCCAGGTCCTATACTAGTCACGAGGGTCCACCAATTTCAATGACCACACCACCCACTATTCCCTTTTATTATTTAAAATCTTTTACTACATTATACCAATGTATTACTATAAAGATATTACACTCACATCAGTATTCAATTTGCCTTTGTTGATCAGATATATGTTAGTTTGTATGCGTAGGGTGAGTTGTGGTCATTTGATCTGGTGCCCTCTTATGTCATTTTTGACATTTTTGACATTTCATATTATGGATCATTATTTACATTTGCACTCTTTTTCTTCTGTGGTGATTGACAGGCTACACATAGGTTAATCCAGGATTATACGTGAGGAGACCTCCGGTATACCTCCGAGTCCCTGTGAGCTATGAGTGAACCTGTACATTGATGATTCCACCTGGGGGAGTGTTCATTCTCTGAGAACACCCCCCTCTAGGTTGTACACCTCCTTTAAACATTAGCCAGTGGATAAGCCTAATTACGGTTCTTTCCGCGAGTGGAACGCAGAGACTTCCGGCCAGCGCCACTTCCGCGGAATGGAACGCATGGTGTTCCGGTCGGTGGAACGCAAAAGACGCGTCTCCGGCAGTTGCCCTTCCAAATCGTTAAAATACACTCATTTAAGTAGCCGTGCGTTAGCGATAGCCACTGCCTGTCCTGTGAACCCTGTAACGTTTTTCCCAGTTGGTCTGAGTTAGTTATCTGAGAGGTGATCAGTTAATGAGAGACTGGGTTTATACTAATCTCCTTAATTGGCACTTCCTGTGGTTGATCCTTAAATAGTGCTCAGCTGAGGCTGAACTTTATGCAGCTTCCATTTGGCTCTGGACACTTGAGCAGTGAGTATGGTTCTCCTGCAGCTCCCTTCTGACACATGATTACGGTTGGTGATTATTTTTTCCTGTTGTGCCTCCTTACAGACTGAGTGTCTGACACATGTACAGAGCCCACAAGCTGCCATGAGCTATTTCTACATGTAACTAGGTATGATCTTTTCCAAAATGACGTTGTTAGTGTATTTTCTTATGGTGTAGTTACTCTGTTATTTATCTAATAGGTGACTACGCCTTGCAGCTTCCCCTACGTTATAGGCTTTTTAACTTCATTATGTGATCAGGCATGTTGCCAACTTTGAAGGCCATTCCACACATCTGAGTGATCTGGCTTGCCGTCCAGGTAATCATTTGCCTATCTAAACAGATAGTCCTAATGGTGGAGGTGTCTCTTTCATCACACGTGGATTATTTCCAAGTATCTCTTTTTTACATATATAAAAAAACAGCTTTTTAATACGTTTTCTGGTTTTTGTGACAGTCTTCAGGGCCTGGGAGGCACTGGTGGTGTTGGTGTTGAATAAATCTGGGTTCTTATACATATTAATTGTAACTGTTTCTGATTGTATAGGTGATTTAAGTGCCAATCTTGCTAAAGGTCCGCATAAGGACCGAAACGTCGATGAAATACGGCATCAACAGTGAACCCGAATAAAAATATACTGAATTTACAAGTGACTTCAGAGACTAATTTCTGGGCGTGAGTGCACCTTCCACCTAGGTGGTTGTTGTGGTATATTGGTGGCCTCTCTGGTCATTAGGAGCACCCGCCGTCGTTATTACTTTTGATGAGAGTGCAGGATCTTCCAAGACTATATATATAGTTAGGACGGCTGGAGTCAGAAAGTCTGACTTGCTGTTTATATTGTATGCACCCAACAAGCTGGGTGCTCCTGCTTCTAAGCAGTCTATTGCACGCTAGATTTGTAGTACAATTCAGCTTGCACATTCTGTGGCAGGCCTGCCACAGCCGAAATATGTAGATGCCCATTCCACAAGGAAGGTGGCCTCATCCTGGGCGGCTGCCCGAGGAGTCTCGGCATTATAACTTTGCCGAGCAGCTACGTGGTCAGGGGAGAACACGTTTGTAAAATTTTACAAATTTGATACTCTGGCTAAAGAGGACCTGGAGTTCTCTCATTCGGTGCTGCAGAGTCATCCGCACTCTCCCGCCCGTTTGGGAGCTTTGGTATAATCCCCATGGTCCTGACGGAGTCCCCAGCATCCACTAGGACGTTAGAGAAAATAAGAATTTACTTACCGATAATTCTATTTCTCGTAGTCCGTAGTGGATGCTGGGCGCCCATCCCAAGTGCGGATTGTCTGCAATGCTTGTACATAGTTATTGTTACAAAAATCGGGTTATTACTATTGTTGTGAGCCATTTTTTCAGAGGCTACTTCGTTTTGTTATCATACTGTTAACTGGGTTCAGATCACAAGTTGTACGGTGTGATTGGTGTGGCTGGTATGAGTCTTACCCGGGATTCAAGATCCTTCCTTGTTGTGTACGCTCGTCCGGGCACAGTACCTAACTGAGGCTTGGAGGAGGGTCATAGGGGGAGGAGCCAGTACACACCATGTGACCTAAAAAGCTTTTTAGATGTGCCCTGTCTCCTGCGGAGCCCGCTATTCCCCATGGTCCTGACGGAGTCCCCAGCATCCACTACGGACTACGAGAAATAGAATTATCGGTAAGTAAATTCTTATTATTTTTGTGCCCTGTCTCCTGCGGAGCCGCTATTCCCCATGGTCCTGACGGAGTCCCCAGCATCCACTACGGACTACGAGAAATAGAATTATCGGTAAGTAAATTCTTATTTTTTCTCCACGGCACCGCTGAGAGGAAGCTCCCCGGACTCTCCCCTGCTTGACACACGGTAACAGGGGGTTTTAAAGTAGAGGGGGGGCACATAATTGGCGCAGATACATAAAACAGCGCTGCTGGGTAAACATTAATTTACTGTGTTTTTCCTGGGTCATATAGCGCTGGGGTGTGTGCTGGCATACTCTCTGTCTCTCCAAAGGGCCTGGTGGGGAACCTGTCTTCAGAAAAGAGCTTCCCTGTGTATGTGTGGTGTCGGTACGTGTGTCGACATGTCTGAGGTTGAGGGCTCACCTAAGGAGGAGGGGGAGTTTATGAATGTTAGGTCTCCGTCGGCGGTGCCGACGCCGGACTGGATGGAGATGTGGAATGTTTTAAGTACAAATGTTAATTTATTGCACAAAAGGCTAGACAAAGCCGAAACTGGGGCACAGTCAGGGAGTCAACCCATGCCTGTCCCTTTGTCGCCGGGACCCTCGGGGGCTCAGAAGTGCCCACTATCCCAAATAGTTGACACGGATACCGACACGGATTCAGACTCCAGTGTCGATTACGATGATACAAAGTTACAGCCAAAGGTGGCAAAAGGTATTCGATATATGATTATCGCAATAAAAGATGTGTTGCATATCACTGAGGAACCCCCTGTCCCTGACACGAGGGTACACATGTATAAAGGGAAGAAACCTGAGGTCTCCTTTCCCTCCTCACATGAGCTGAACGAAGTATGTGAAAAAGCGTGGGAAACTCCAGACAAAAAACTGCAGATTCCCAAAAGAATCCTAACAGCGTATCCTTTCCCGTCGCAGAACAGGATACAGTGGAAATTCTCCCCTAGGGTGGACAAGGCCTTGACGCGCTTATCAAAAAAGATAGCGCTTCCATCCCAAGATACGGCTACCCTCAAGGATCCTGCTGACCGCAAGCAGGAGGTTACCCTGAAGTCCATTTACACACATTCTGGTACGTTACTCAGACCGGCTATTGCGTCGGCCTGGGTTTGTAGTGCTGTAGCTGCTTGGACAGATTCCTTATCAACGGATATTGAGACTCTTGATAAGGATTCCATTTTATTGACCCTGGGGCATATGAAAGATGCGGTCTTGTATATGAGGGATGCTCAAAGAGACATTAGTTTACTGGGTTCCAGGATAAACGCTATGTCTATTTCTGCTAGGCGTGTCTTATGGACCCGACAGTGGACTGCTGATGCAGACTCCAAGAGACATATGGAGTTGTTGCCTTACAAGGGTGAGGAATTGTTTGGAGAGGGACTCTCGGACCTCGTCTCCACGGCTACGGCAGGTAAATCAAATTTTTTGCCATGTATTCCCTCACAATCTAAGAAAGCGCCTCATTATCAAATGCAGTCCTTTCGTTCCAATAAAAGCAAGAGAGCACGTGGATCGTCCTTTCTTGCCAGAGGTAAGGGCAGAGGGAAAAAGCTGCATACCACAGCTAGTTCCCAGGAACAGAAGTCCTCCCCGACCTCTGCAAAATCCACCGCATGACGCTGGGGCTCTCCTGAGGGAGTCAGCTCCTGTGGGGGCACGTCTTCGACTGTTCAGCCACGTCTGGGTCCACTCACAGGTGGATCCATGGGCAATAGAAATAGTTTCCCAGGGTTACAAGCTGGAATTCGAAGAAGTGCCTCCTCGCCGGTTTTTCAAATCGGCCCTACCGAAACAACCCCTGGAAAGGGAGATAGTGTTACATGCGATTCACAAATTGTGTCTTCAACAAGTGGTGGTAGAGGTTCCCCTGCTTCAAAGAGGGCAGGGGTACTACTCAACTCTGTTTGTAGTTCCGAAACCGGACGGTTCGGTCAGACCCATTTTAAATTTAAAATCCCTGAACCTTTACTTAAAACGGTTCAAGATGGAATCGCTCAGGGCGGTCATCGCCAGCCTAGAAGGGGGAGATTTTTTGGTATCTCTGGACATAAAGGATGCATACCTGCATGTCCCCATATATCCTCCTAATCAGGCGTACCTGAGATTTGCGGTACATGATTGTCATTACCAATTTCAGACGTTGCCGTTTGGGCTTTCCACGGCCCCGAGAATTTTCACCAAGGTAATGGCGGAAATGATGGTGCTCCTGCGCAAGCAGGGTGTCACAATTATCCCGTACTTGGACGATCTCCTCATAAAAGCGAGATCACGGGAGAAGTTGCTGAACAGCGTATCACTTTCACTGAATGTGTTACAGCGACACGACTGGATTCTCAATATTCCAAAGTCGCAGCTGAATCCTACAACTCGTCTGCCCTTCTTGGGCATGATTCTGGACACAGACCAGAAAAGGGTTTTTCTTCCGACGGAAAAAGCGCAGGAACTCATGACTCTAGTCATGAACCTGTTGAAACCAAAACAAGTGTCAGTGCATCATTGCACTCAAGTTCTGGGAAAGATGGTGGCAACATACGAAGCCATTCCATACGGCAGATTCCATGCAAGGACCTTCCAATGGGACCTATTGGACAAATGGTCCGGGTCGCATCTGCAATTGCATCAGCGGATCACCCTGTCCCCCAGGGCCAGAATATCTCTCCTGTGGTGGCTAAACAGTGCTCACCTTCTAGAGGGCCGCAGATTCGGCATTCAGGATTGGATCCTGGTGACCACGGACGCGAGCCTCCGAGGTTGGGGAGCAGTCACACAGGGAAGAAATTTCCAAGGACTTTGGTCAAGAGACTTGTCTTCACATCAACATCCTGGAACTAAGGGCCATATACAACGCCTTATGTCAAGCGGAGATCCTACTTCGCAATCGACCAGTTCTGATCCAGTCAGACAACATCACCGCAATAGCTCATGTAAACCGCAAAGGCGGCACAAGGAGCAGAGTGGCAATGGCGGAAGCCACCAGAATTCTTCGCTGGGCGGAGAATCATGTAAGCGCTCTGTCAGCAGCGTTCATTCCGGGAGTGGGCAACTGGGAAGCAGACTTCCTCAGCAGACACGATCTGCATCCAGGAGAGTGGGGACTTCATCAGGAAGTCTTTGCGCAGATTGCAAGTCGGTGGGGACTGCCCCAAATAGACATGATGGCATCCCGTCTCAACAAAAGCTACACAGGTATTGCGCCAGGTCAAGAGACCCTCAGGCGGTAGCTGTGGATGCCCTAGTGACACCGTGGGTGTTCCAGTCGGGATATGTGTTTCCTCCTCTTCCTCTCATACCCAAGGTGTTGAGGATAATAAGAAAGAGTAGTGAGAACAATTCTCATTGTTCCAGATTGACCACGAAGGACCTGGTATCCGGATCTGCAAGAAATGCTCACAGAAGATCCGTGGCCTCTTGCTCTAAGGCAGGACCTGTTACAACAAGGTCCCTGTCTGTTCCAAGACTTACCGCGGCTGCGTTTGACGGCATGGCGGTTGAACGCCGGATCCTAGCGGAAAAAGGTATTCCGGATGAGGTCATTCCTACGCTAATAAAGGCTAGGAAGGACGTGACGTCTAAACATTATCACCGAATATGGTGAAAATATGTTTCTTGGTGTGAGGCCAGGAATGCTCCTACGGAAGAATTCCATCTAGGCCGGTTTCTTCACTTCCTACAAACTGGAGTGAATTTGGGCCTAAAATTAGGCTCCATTAAGGTTCAGATTTCGGCCTTATCCATTTTCTTTCAAAAGGAATTGGCCTCTTTACCTGAAGTACAGACTTTTGTAAAGGGAGTACTGCATATTCAGCCTCCTTTTGTACCTCCAGTGGCGCCTTGGGACCTTAACGTGGTGTTAAGTTTCCTTAAGTCACTTTGGTTTGAACCACTTAAAACAGTGGAGTTGAAATATCTCACTTGGAAGGTGGTCATGTTGTTAGCCTTGGCTTCAGCTAGGCGAGTTTCGGAATTGGCGGCTTTATCACATAAAAGCCCCTATCTGGTTTTCCATATGGATAGAGCGGAGTTGCGGACCCGTCCTCAATTCCTACCTAAGGTGGTCTCATGCTTTCATATGAACCAACCTATTGTCGTGCCTGTGGCTACACGTGACTTGGAGGATTCCGAGTCCTTTGATGTGGTCAGGGCTTTGAAAATTTACGTGGCCAGAACGGCTAGGATCAGAAAAACAGAAGCACTGTTTGTCCTGTGTGCAGCCAACAAGGTTAGCGGCCCTGCTTCAAAGCAGACTATTGCTCGCTGGATCTGTAACACGATTCAGCAGGCGCATTCTACGGCAGGATTTCCGTTACCGAAATCGGTTAAGGCCCATTCCACTAGGAAGGTGGGCTCGTCTTGGGCGGCTGCCCGAGGGGTCTCGGCACTACAGCGGTGCCGAGCTGCTACTTGGTCGGGGTCAAACACCTTTGCAAAGTTCTGTAAGTTTGATACCCTAGCTGAGGAGGACCTCCTGTTTGCTCAATCGGTGCTGCAGAGTCATCCGCACTCTCCCGCCCGTTTGGGAGCTTTGGTATAATCCCCATGGTCCTTACGGAGTCCCAGCATCCTCTAGGACGTTAGAGAAAATAAGATTTTAAATCTACCGGTAAATCTTTTTCTCGTAGTCCGTAGAGGATGCTGGGCGCCCGTCCCAAGTGCGGACTACTTCTGCAAGACTTGTATATAGTTATTGCTTACATAAGGGTTATGTTATAGTTTCATCGGGTTTGGGCCGATGATGTGTTGTTCTTCATACTATTAACTAGATAGTATATCACAAGTTATACGGTGTGATTGGTGTGGCTGGTATGAATCTTGCCCTTGGATTACAAAAATCCTTTCCTCGTACTGTCCGTCTCCTCTGGGCACAGTTTCTCTAACTGAGGTCTGGAGGAGGGGCATAGAGGGAGGAGCCAGTGCACACCCAGAGTCAAAGTCTTTCTTAAAGTGCCCATGTCTCCTGCGGAGCCCGTCTATCCCCATGGTCCTTACGGAGTCCCAGCATCCTCTACGGACTACGAGAAAAAGATTTACCGGTAGGTTTAAAATCTTATTTTTGACCTGTATTGATTTAGATGTACAACGTAATCTACTGAGATCATTGCAGTTTGCCAAGCTATTACTGCACCTTGCCTGGTTAGTGTTACTAACCGTTTTAGTGCCATTGCCGTAGAATTTATGTTGATACTTGTTACTGTAAATCCTACATCACAAACTGCTTGCCTCCTAATGGGCCTGTTTACGAAGAGTTGGCAAAATGTAAGAATTTTTATCTATCGCAGTGATAGAAATTTTTTCTTGCCCAACTTTTCTATAGGCTTTTGCTGAGCGCTAATGCAATACTGGCTGATGGAGGTAAGAGTCATCGCTAATGTTTTGACAGCATAATAAGGCATTTTTTCTGGCACTCGTCCCAGTTGACTTCATCCTGAGATGATCAAAGCAATGGTTGTGGCAGCACATGCACTGTTTTGATGGGAAAGCCTTCACCAGAGAACCTTGGTAAAAGTTAGTGGCAGCGATAGCTTTCACCAGCTGGGAGTGATTGGTAAATAGAGAAACTGAGTTGACTCCTTATAACACATAGGTGGCAGATGTATTAAGCCTGCAGAAGTGATAAGTGGAATGGGTATCTGGACTCTAGGTCGACATGGAAAAAGGTCGACATGAGTTTTTCACTTTTTTTTTTCTTTTCCATTGTTTGAACTTTTTTTCATAGTTTACGATCCACGTGGACTACAATTGGGAGTGGTAACCTGTGCCGAGCGTCACTTTACAAAGACAACGACACTAAGAAACTCATGTCGACCTATTGGGCGTGTCGGCCCATTTCCTGTGTCGACCAATAGGTGTCGACCCTGAGTCCCATACCCTGTGGAAGGTGATATGGCTCTAGCCAATCAGCTCCTAACTGTAATTTTTCAAACTTGTACTGATTGGCTGGTGTGTTATCGTCTTTCACTTATCACTGCTTTATCACTTCTCCAGGCTTAATACAGTACTTGTCAAAAGTCTGAGCACACCAGTATATTTTAAGGAATTTTCAATTTAACCGCACAGTAACGAAATAAAACCTATTTTATTCGCGTTGTTTACAAAATAAACAACTGTTTGAACAATAAGGAAACAAAAAACAATACTTGTTTTGACTTTTAGGCAAGTTTATTTAGGTAGTCTGCTTTCAGAGAAGTGACAACCCTTAAGGTCCATACACACTTAACAATATAATGAGCGACGTCGCTCATTTTCCCCCTCCTTGAGCGACGTCGCTCATTATATCGTTAAGTGTGTATGCCGCCAGCGACGATCGATGCGCGGCCCCGCGGGTCGGCAACGATCGTCGCTGTCGGTAGGGCATGCATGAAGGATGTGGACTGTCGTCCACGACCTTCATGCAGGGCTGGCGGGGGCGTGACGTCACTGAGCGATATGAGCGGTCATATCGCTCAGTGCGTACAGGCGGCCGCCGACCGGCCGGCCCGGGAGGGGGAGACGTTAGACGATGTCGCTCACAGAGCGACATCGTCTAATGTGTATGGGCCTTTAGCTTTGATAAGCGCTTTGCATATCCTTGGCATCCTATTTACAAATGTTTCCAGCTTTTGGCGATCTATTCGACTCCAGCGGCTTTGAAGAGCCTCCTAGAGGCCCTCAGTGTTGGTAGGCATCTGTTTTCGGACTTCCCTGTCTAGTTCTTCCCACAAAAGGTCCATGGGTGAAACATCTGGTGATTGAGGTGGACATTCCATTTTTGTAACAACTTAAGCGTCTTCTTTCTTTTGCAAATAATTAGTACACAACTTGGACATATGTTTTGGATCATTATCTTGTTGTAAAACGAAGTTCTGACCCACAAGTCGCCTTCCGGAGGGAATCGCATGACGCACTAATATGTTGTGGTACACCTTTTGAACAGTTATTCCATCGATTCTGACTACGGCTCTCATTCCGAGTTGTTCGCTCGCTAGCTACTTTTCTCTATCGTCCTAGTGGATGCTGGGGTTCCTGAAAGGACCATGGGGAATAGCGGCTCCGCAGGAGACAGGGCACAAAAGTAAAGCTTTCCGATCAGGTGGTGTGCACTGGCTCCTCCCCCTATGACCCTCCTCCAAGCCAGTTAGATTTTTGTGCCCGGCCGAGAAGGGTGCAATCTAGGTGGCTCTCCTAAAGAGCTGCTTAGAAAAGTTTAGCTTAGGTTTTTTATTTTACAGTGAGCCCTGCTGGCAACAGGATCACTGCAACGAGGGACTTAGGGGAGAAGAAGTGAACTCACCTGCGTGCAGGATGGATTGGCTTCTTGGCTACTGGACATCAGCTCCAGAGGGACGATCACAGGTACAGCCTGGATGGTCACCGGAGCCTTGCCGCCGGCCCCCTTGCAGATGCTGAAGTAAGAAGAGGTCCAGAATCGGAGGCAGAAGACTCCTCAGTCTTCTAAAGGTAGCGCACAGCACTGCAGCTGTGCGCCATTTTCCTCTCAGCACACTTCACACGGCAGTCACTGAGGGTGCAGGGCGCTGGGAGGGGGGCGCCCTGGGAGGCAAATGAATACCTATTTTGGCTAAAAATACCTCACATATAGCTCCGGAGGCTATATGGAGATATTTAACCCCTGCCAGAATCCGTTAAGAGCGGGAGACGAGGCCGCCGAAAAAGGGGCGGGGCCTATCTCCTCAGCACACAGCGCCATTTTCCCTCACAGAAAGGCTGGAGGGAAGGCTCCCAGGCTCTCCCCTGCACTGCACTACAGAAACAGGGTTAAAACAGAGAGGGGGGGCACTAATTTGGCGTTAGAAATATATAAAAAAGATGCTATAAGGGAAAACACTTATATAAGGTTGTCCCTATATAATTATAGCGTTTTTGGTGTGTGCTGGTAAACTCTCCCTCTGTCTCTCCAAAGGGCTAGTGGGTCCTGTCCTCTATCAGAGCATTCCCTGTGTGTGTGCTGTGTGTCGGTACGTGTGTGTCGACATGTATGAGGACGATGTTGGTGAGGAGGCGGAGCAATTGCCTGTAATGGTGATGTCACTCTCTAGGGAGTCGACACCGGAATGGATGGCTTATTTAGGGAATTACGTGATAATGTCAACACGCTGCAAGGTCGGTTGACGACATGAGACGGCCGACAAACAATTAGTACCGGTCCAGACGTCTCAAAAACACCGTCAGGGGTTTTTAAAACGCCCGTTTACTTTAGTCGGTCGACACAGACACAGACAGGGACACTGAATCCAGTGTCGACGGTGAATAAACAAACGTATTCCTTATTAGGGCCACACGTTAAAGGCAATGAAGGAGGTGTTACATATTTCTGATACTACAAGTACCACAAAAGAGGGTATTATGTGGGATGTGAAAAAACTACCGTAGTTTTTCCTGAATCAGATAAATTAAATAAAGTGTGTGATGATGCGTGGGTTCCCCCCGATAGAAAATTATGGGCGGTATACCCTTTCCCGCCAGAAGTTAGGGCGAGTTGGGAAACACCCCTTAGGGTGGATAAGGCGCTCACACGCTTATCAAAACAAGTGGCGGTACCGTCTATAGATAGGGCCGTCCTCAAGGACCAGCTGACAGGAGGCTGGAAAATATCATAAAAAGTATATACACACATACTGGTGTTATACTGCGACCAGCGATCGCCTCAGCCTGGATGTGCAGAGCTGGGGTGGCTTGGTCGGATTCCCTGACTAAAAATATTGATACCCTTGACAGGGACAGTATTTTATTGACTATAGAGCATTTAAAGGATGCATTTCTATATATGCGAGATGCACAGAGGGATATTTGCACTCTGGCATCAAGAGTAAATGCGATGTCCATATCTGCCAGAAGATGTTATGGACACGACAGTGGTCAGGTGATGCAGATTCAAAACGGCACAAAGGTGTATTGCCGTATAAAGGAAGAGGAGTTATTTGGGGTCGGTCCATCGGACCTGGTGGCCACGGCAACTGCTGGAAAATCCGCCGTTTTTACCCTAAGTCACATCTCTGCAGAAAAAGACACCGTCTTTTCAGCCTCAGTCCTTTCGTCCCTATAAGATCATATCTGCCCAGGGATAGAGGAAAGGGAAGAAGACTGCAGCAGGCAGCCCATTCCCAGGAACAGAAGCGTTCCACCGCTTCTGACAAGTTCTCAGCATGGCGCTGAGACCGTACAGGACCCCTGGATCCTACAAGTAGTATCCCAGGGGTACAGATTGGAATGTCGAGACGTTTCCCCTTCGCAGGCTCCTGAAGTCTGTTTTACCAAGGTCTCCCTCCGACAAGGAGGCAGTATGGGAAAAAATTCACAAGCTGTATTCCCAGCAGGTGATAATTAAATTACCCCTCCTACTACAAGAAAAGGGGTATTATTCCACACTATATTGTGGTACTGAAGCCAGAAGGCTAGGTGAGACTTATTCTAAAAAATTTTTTGAACACTTACAAAGGTTCAAATCAAGATGGAGTCACTCAGTGCAGTGATAACGAACCAGGAAGAAGGGGACTATATAGTGTCCCGGGACATCAGGGATGCTTACCTCTATGTCCCAAATTTGCCCTTCTCACTAAGGGTACCTCAGGTTCGTGGTGCAGAACTGTCACTATCAGTTTCAGACGCTGCCGTTTGGATTGTCCACGGCACCCCGGGTCTTTACCAAGGTAATGGCCGAAATGATGATTCTTCTTCGAAGAAAAGGCGTCTTAATTATCCCTTACTTGTACGATCTCCTGATAAGGGCGTAGTCCAGGGAACAGTTGGAGGTCGGAGTAGCACTATCTCGGATACTGCTACAACAGCACGGGTGGATTCTAAATATTCCAAAATCGCAGCTGATCCCGACGACACGTCTGCTGTGCCTAGGGATGATTCTGGACACAGTCCAGAAAAAGGTGTTTCTCCCGGAAGAGAAAGCCAGGGAGTTATCCGAGCTAGTCAGGAACCTCCTAAAAACAGTGCATCATTGCACAAGGGTCCTGGTAAAAATGGTGGCTTCCTACGAAGCAATTCCATTCGGCAGATTTCACGCAAGAACTTTTCAGTGGGATCTGCTGGACAAATGGTCCGGATCGCATCTTCAGATGCATCAGCGGATAACCCTATATCCAAGGACAAGGGTGTCTCTCCTGTGGTGGTTATAGAGTGCTCATCTTCTAGAGGGCCGCAGATTCGGCATTCAGGATTGGATGCTGGTGACCACGGAGCCCAGCCCGAGAGGCTGGGGAGCAGTCACACAAGGAAAAAATTTCCAGGGAGTGTGATTAAGTCTGGAGACTTTTCTCCACATAAATATTCTGGAGCTAAGGGTAAATTTATAATGCTCTAAGCTTAGCAAGACCTCTGCTTCAAGGTCAGCCGGTATTGATCCAGTGGGAAAAACATCACGGCAGTCGCCCACGTAAACAGACAGGGCGACACAAGAAGCAGGAGGGCAATGGCAAAAACTGCAAGGACTTTTCGCTGGGCGGAAAATCATGTGATAGCACTGTCAGCAGTGTTTCATCCCGGGAATGGAAACTGGGAAGCAGACTTCCTCAGCAGGCACGACCTCCACCCGGGAGAGTGGAAACTTCATCGGGAAGTTTTTTCCACATGATTGGAAACCGTTGGGAAATACCAAAGGTGGACATGATGGCGTCCCGTCTGAACAAAAAACGGGACAGGTATTGCGCCAGGTCAAGAGACCCTCAGGCAATAGCTGTGGACGTTCTGGTAACACCGTGGGTGTACCAGTCGGTGTATGTGTTCCCTCCTCTGCTTCTCATACCTAAGGTGCTGAGAATTATAAGACGTAGAGGAGTAAGAACTATACTCATGGCTCCGGATTGGCCAAGAAGGACTTGGTACCCGGAACTTCAAGAGATGCTTACAGAGGTCTTATGGCCTCTGCCGCTAAGAAGGGACTTGCTTCAGCAAGTACCATGTCTGTTCCAAGACTTACCGCAGCTGCGTTTGTCGGCATGGCGGTGGAAAGCCGGATCCTAAGGGAAAAAGGCATTCCGGAAGAGGTCATTCCTACCCTGGTCAAAGCCAGAAAGGAGGTGACCACACAACATTATCACCACATGTGGCGAAAATATGTTGCGTGGTGTGAGGCCAGGAAGGCCCCACAAAGAAATTTCAACTCGGTCGTTTCCTGCATTTCCTGCAAACAGGAGTGTCTATGGGCCTCAAATTGGGGTCCATTAAGGTTCAAATTTCGGCCCTGTCGATTTTCTTCCAGAAAGAATTGGCTTCAGTTCCTGAAGTCCAGAAGTTTGTCAAGGGAGTATTGCATATACAACCCCCTTTTGTGCCTCCAGTGGCACTGTGGGATCTCAACGTAGTTCTGGGATTCCTCAAATCACATTGGTTTAAAACCAGTCAAATCTGTGGATTTGAAGCATCTCACATGAAAAGTGACCATGCTCTTGGCCCTGGCCTGGACCAGGCGAGTGTCAAATTGGTGGTTTTTTCTCAAAAAAGCCCATATCTGTTTGTCCATTCGGACAGGGCAGAGCTGCGGACTCGTCCCCAGTTCTCTCCCTAAGGTGGTGTCAGTGTTTCACCTGAACCAGCTTATTGTGGTGCCTTGCACCTACTAGGGACTTGGAGGACTCCAAGTTGCTAGATGTTGTCAGGGCCCTGAAAATATGTTCCAGGACGGCTGGAGTCAGGAAAACTGACTTGCTGTTATCCTGTATGCACCCAACAAACTGGGTGCTCTTGCTTCTAAGCAGACTATTGCTAGTTGGATGTGTAATACAATTCAGCTTGCACATTCTGTGGCAGGCCTGCCACAGCCAAGATATGTAAATGCCCATTCCACAAGGAAGGTGGGCTCATCTTGGGCGGCTGCCCGAGGGGTCTCGGCTTTACAACCTTGCCGAGCAGCTACTTGGTCAGGGGCAAACACGTTTGCTAAATTCTACAAATTTGATACCCTGGCTAAGGAGGACCTGGAGTTCTCTCATTCGGTGCTGCAGAGTCATCCGCACTCTCCCGCCCGTTTGGGAGCTTTGGTATAATCCCCATGGTCCTTTCAGGAACCCCAGCATCCACTAGGACGATAGAGAAAATAAGAATTTACTTACCGATAATTCTATTTCTCGGAGTCCGTAGTGGATGCTGGGCGCCCATCCCAAGTGCGGATTATCTGCAATACTTGTACATAGTTACAAAAATCGGGTTATTATTGTTGTGAGCCATCTTTTCAGAGGCTCCGCTGTTATCATACTGTTAACTGGGTTTAGATCACAAGTTGTACGGTGTGATTGGTGTGGCTGGTATGAGTCTTACCCGGGATTCAAAATTCCTCCCTTATTGTGTACGCTCGTCCGGGCACAGTACCTAACTGGCTTGGAGGAGGGTCATAGGGGGAGGAGCCAGTGCACACCACCTGATCGGAAAGCTTTACTTTTGTGCCCTGTCTCCTGCGGAGCCGCTATTCCCCATGGTCCTTTCAGGAACCCCAGCATCCACTACGGACTCCGAGAAATAGAATTATCGGTAAGTAAATTCTTATTTTAGCAGCCGTGCAAACACATAGTCGCCGCCCACGGGGGAGTGTATTTTTGCTTTGCAAGTGTGCGATCGCATGTGCAGCCAAGCGGTACAAAAACATTTTGTGCAAACCAGGACCACCCTGCAGTTACTTATCCTGTGCGATGATTCTAGCGACGGAGGTCCCGGAATTGACGTCAGATACCCGCCCTGCAAACGCCTGGTCACGCCTGCGTTTTCCCTACCACTGTCTATAGTGGGGTAACAGTGCATTCTCTCATTAATCAGTATAACCAGTAGTAACCATCAGCGGGTACTGATGTATGATGCCCGGACTAGCCAGGTGGCCCTCTGCCCAGCGATGAGCCAGGGCCTTCCAAAGGGTATAGGGTCAACAGAAATGGCTGGCACCACAGCTTCCAAAGACTGCAGCTGAGTGGTTAAACAGAAGCTTTCCAAAGAGGGGCATACAATACAAGATCATCTCTAGCGCTGGCTTTATGGTATATAAATGTATCTTTGTGTATAAATAGTACCTTGTGTGACCAGAACTTTATATAATGAACAACCTCCTTCTTTCTCATACGTCCTAGAGGATGCTGGGGATGCTTCAAGAACCATGGGGTATAGACTGGATCCGCAGGAGACATGGGCACTTTAAGACTTTAAAAGGGGTGTGATCTGGCTCCTCCCTCTATGCCCCTCATCCAGACTCCAGTTATATTCTGTGCCCAGTGAGACTGGATGCACACTGAGGAGCTTTCCAGAGTTTCTCAGAAAAAAGACTTTGTTAGGTTTATTATTTTCAGGGAGACCTGCTGGCAACAGGCTCCCTGCATCGTGGGACTGAGGGGAGAGCAGCAGACCTACTTCTGTGAGTTCAAAGGCTCTGCTTCTTAGGCTACTGGACACCATTAGCTCCAGAGGGTCTGATCACTTGGTACGCCTAGCTGCTCGTTCCCAGAGCCGCGCCGTCACCCCCCTTGCAGAGCCAGAAGACAGAAGCCGGGTGAGTAAAAGAAGACCTGAAGACTTCAGTGACGGCAGAAGACGGCCATGCTCCCACATAAGAACGGCACTGTAGGGCGCAGGGGGGGCACCCTGGGCAGCATAAATCCTTAAATTAGCGACTGGCAGAAGTGTATGAAGTGCCTGGGCACTTATTACAGACCCCCGCCAGTATAAATATGTAAAATTAAGCGGGACTGAAGCGCGCCATTAAGGGGGAGTGGCTTAGTCCTCACAGCTCTGACCAGCGCCATTTTCTCTTCACAGAAGCTGTAGAAACGCTGAGCCTGGCCTCCCACACTGCTGTACAAGTAACAGGGTGCAAAACTGGGGTGGGGGGAAGGGGGGGCACGAGATCTGGTGTTAATTATTTGGAAAGTAAAAGCGTTAACAGGTCTGGGTAGTAATTTACTCGCTTCAGAACCGGGATAGGCGCTGAGTTGTGAGCTGGCAGGACTCCCTCTGTGTCTCTCTAACAGGCTTTGTTGTGGGTCTGTCTCCTATAGCCCCAGCGTGGTTGTGGGTGTCGGTACGTGTGTGTCGACATTTCTGAGGCTGAGTTCTCTTCCCAGGAGGAGGCTGGAGTGGGGAAAGAAAAGGCTGTGGGAGTGACCGTGTCGGCACCACCGACGACTGATTGGGTAAATATGTTGAGTGTTTTGAATGCAAATGTGGCTCGGTTGACTAAGAGATTAGATAAATCTGAGTCTAAGAACCATACATGAAGGAAATCCATGGAGGATGCATTGTCACAAACTCAGAACCCTTCGGGGTCACAGAAACGTGCATTTACCCAGATAGCAGATACGGATACCGACACGGACTCTGATTCCAGTGTCGACTATAGTGATGCCGGATTGAATCCTAAACTGGCTAAGAGCATTCAGTACATGATTGTGGCGATAAAAGACGTATTACATATCACGGAGGACCCTGCTGTTCCTGATACAAGGGTCTGTATGTATAAAGGAAACCTGAGGTAACGTTTCCTCCCTCATGAACTGAACGCTCTTTTTGAAAAGGCTTGGGAAAATCCTGACAGGAAGGTACAGGTTCCCAAAAGAATTCCAGTGGCATATCAGTTTCCTTTTGGGGACAGGGAAAAGTGGGAGTCAACCCCCACGGTGGACAAAGCTTTATCGTGTCTATCCAAAAAGGTGGCGCTTCCGTCTCCTGACACAGCAGCCCTAAAGGATCCTGCGGATCGTAAGCAGGAAAATACACAAAAAATCCATTTATGTCACTACGGGTTCGCTACTCAGGCCTGCCGTTGCTTCGGAATGGGTGAGTAGCGCTATTGAAAAGTGGGCAGATAACTTGTCATCTGAGGTAGATACCCTAGACAGGGATAGCGTCCTTTTGACTCTGGGTCATATCAGGGACGCTGCAGCATATTTAAAAGAAGCTATAAGGGATATTGGCCTTTTGGGTTCAAGGGCCAATGCCATGGCAGTCTCAGCTAGGAGAGCATTGTGGATTCATCAATGGAATGCTGATGCTGACTCTAAGAAGGCGATGGAGTCTTTACCGTTTAACGGTAGTGTTTTGTTTGGTAACGGCCTCACTGACCTGGTATCTACGGCTACCGCAGGTAAGTCGTCATCAGTGCCGTTTCTAGCGGCGGGCGAGCCGTGCAACCGCACGGGGCGCCCGCCGCGGCACTTTGTGTGTCCTTATCTCCTCTCCTCCCTCTTCCCGAGCGCTCCTGCTCGGGGGGCGGAGTTTCGCGAAATGACGTGTTTGCATCGTGACGTCACGACGCAAACGCGTCATTCCGCGAAACTCCGCCCTCCGAGCAGGAGCGCTCGGGAAGAGGGAGGAGAGGAGATAAGCCTGGAAGGAGGAGGCGGCCGGCGCGATGGACGTGAGGCGGCCAGACCCGAAGAGCGGGAAGATGTAAGTAGTATCTCTCTCCCCCTCCCTCCCTTCCTCCCCCCCCCCCCCCCACTTGACACCTGCCTGCCGCACTTTGTAAAATGGGGACACCTGCCTGCCATACTGTGTAAAATGGGGACACCTGCCTGCCGTGCTGTGTAAAATGGGGACACCTGCCTGCCGCGCTTTGTAAAATGGGGACACCTGCCTGCCGCGCTTTGTAAAATGGGGACACCTGCTTGCCGCACTTTGTAAAATGGGGACACCTGCCTGCCACACTTTGTAAAATGGGGACACCTGCCTGCCGTGCTGTGTAAAATGGGGACACCTGCCTGCCGCACTTTGTAAAATGGGGACACCTGCCTGCCATACTGTGTAAAATGGGGACACCTGCCTGCCATGCTGTGTAAAATGGGGACTTTTTTATTTTTATTTCCCCCCCCCCCCCCTGTGGTGGGCGTGATATCAGACGAGGCCACGCCCACTTTAATGAGACCACACCCATTTTATTCAGGCCACACCTCCATGTCGGGAGCGCACGCATGCTTTTTCTTTTTATAGGTATGTGGGGGGGGGGGGGGCACGCAAATTTTTTTTTTTATAGCAATGGGGGGGGGGGGGGGCATTTTTGAAATCTCGCACTGGGAGCCAAATTGGCTAGAAACGGCCCTGGTCGTCATTTTTACCTTCTGTTCATGCACAACAGAAGAAAACGCCCCACTATCAGATGCAGTCCTTTCGGCCCAATAAATACAAAAAAGGACGAGGGTCCTCCTTCTTTGCTGCGAGAGGAAGGGGAAAAAGGTCACAGGTTGTGGCAAGTTCCCAAGAGCAGAAGTCCTCTCCGGTTTCTACCAAATCCACTGCATGATGCTGGGGCTCCTCTGCGGGAGTCCGCACCGGTGGGGGCACGTCTCAAACTCTTCAGTCAGGTCTGGGTGCACTCGGACCTGGATCCTTGGATGTTAGAAATGGTAACCCAAGAGTACAAGTTAGAGTTTCAAGACGTGCCCCCTCACCGATTTTTCAAATCGGCCTTGCCAGCTTCTCATCTAGAAAGGGAGGTAGTATGCGCTGCAATACTAAAGCTGTGTCAAAATCAAGTAATTGTCACAGTACCCCCGTCACAACAGGGGGAGGGTTTTTATTCAAGTCTGTTCATGGTCCCGAAGTCGGATGGCTCAGTCAGACCGATTCTGAACCTAAAATCCCTCAATTTCTTTCTGAAAAAATTCAAATTCAAGATGGAGTCTCTCCGAGCAGTGATCTCCAGTCTGTAGGAGGGGGAATTTATGGTGTCGGTCGACATCAAGGATGCTTACTTACATGTTCCCATATATCCTCCACATCAGGCATACCTGAGGTTTGCTGTTCAGGATTGTCATTACCAATTTCAGACGTTGCTGTTTGGTCTGTCCACAGCACCAACGATTTTCACCAAGGTTATGGCGGAAATTATGGTTCTCCTGCGCAAGCAGGGAATTACAATTATCCCGTACTTGGACGATCTCCTCATAAAGGCGAGATCCAAGGAGCAATTGCTAAAAAATGTTGCGCTCTCACTGACGATTCGGCAACAACATGGCAGGCTCCTAAATTTGCCAAAATCACAGTTGGTTCCGACGACACGGCTGTTGTTCCTGGGTATGATTCTGGATACAGAATTACAGAGAGTTTTTCTTCCAGTGGAAAAAGCTCTGGAAATACAGAACATGGTAAAACAGATTCTGAAACCGGCAAAAGTGTCAGTTCTTCAATGCACTCGGTTGCTGGGGAAGATGGTGGCGGCCTACGAGGCCATTCCGTATGGCAGGTTCCACGCCAGGGTGTTTCAGTGGGACCTGTTGGATAAGTGGTCTGGATCTCACCTGGACATGCACCAAAAAATAATCCTATCTTCCAGGACCAGGATCTCCCTTCTGTGGTGGCTGCACAGTTCTCACCTTCTGGAGGGACGCAGGTTCGGGATTCAGGATTGAAACCTGGTGACCACAGATGCAAGTCTCCGAGGCTGGGGAGCAGTCTCACAGGGGAGAAATTTTCAGGGAAAATGGTCAAGCCAGGAAACTTGTCTACACATAATCATTCTGGAATTAAGGGCCATTTACAACGGCATTCTGCAAGCGGAACATCTTCTTCGCGGTCTGCCCGTCTTGATTCAGTCAGAAAACATAACAGCAGTGGCGTACATAAACTGCCAGGGCGAAACGCAGAGCGGCGATGGCCGAGGCCACGAAAGTTCTTCGCTGGGCGGAGAAACATGCAAGCGCTCTGTCAGCAGTCTTCATTCCAGGAGTGGACAACTGGGAAGCAGACTTCCTCAGCAGACACGATCTCCATCCTGGAGAGTGAGGTCTTCATCAAGAAGTCTTTGCAGAAGTGACAAGTCGTTGGGGAATTCCTCAAATAGACATGATGGCGTCTCGCCTCAACAAGAAACTTCAGAGATATTGTTCCAAGTCGAGGGACCCTCAAGCAATAGCGGTGGACGCCCTAGTGACACCGTGGGTGTTTCCGTCGGTCTATGTGTTCCCTCCACTTCCACTCATTCCAAAGGTGATAAAGATTATAAGAAGAACAAGAGTTCAGGCGATACTCATTGTTCCAGACTGGCCAAAGAGGGCCTGGTATCCTGATCTTCAGGAGTTGCTCGTAGAAGATCCCTGGCCTCTTCCTCTACGGGAAGACCTGTTACAACAAGGACCGTGCGTGTATCAAGACTTACAGCGGCTGTGTTTGACGGCATGGCGGTTGAACGCCAAATCCTAACCCAAAAGGGTATTCCCAGTGAAGTAATTCCCACACTTCTTCAGGCTAGGAAAGAAGTAATGGCAAAGCATTACCACCTTATTTGGAGGAAATATGTGTCTTGGTGTGAATCCAAGAAGGCTCCTACGGAGGAATTTCAGCTGGGGCGTTTGCTCCATTTTTTGCAAACAGGTGTGGATGCGGGCCTAAAGTTAGGCTCTATTAAAGTACAAATTTCGGCCTTATCAATCTTCTTTCAGAAAGAATTGGCCTCCCTTACAGAAGTGCAGACCTTCGTGAAAGGCGTGCTGCACATCCAACCTCCATTTGTGCCTCCTGTGGCACCGTGGGATCTTAATGTGGTGTTGCAGTTCCTGCAATCTCATTGGTTTGAACCTTTACGTAAGGTTGAGTTAAAATTCCATACTTGGAAAGTAGTCTTGTTGTTGGCCTTGGCATCCGCAAGGCGGGTATCTGAATTTGCGGCTTTGTCTCACAAAAGCCCCTATTTAATCTTCCATGCTGATAGAGCAGAGTTGAGGACTCGTCAGCAATTTCTGCCAAAAGTGGTTTCATCATTTCACGTAAACCAGCCTATTGTGGTGCCAGTGGCTACTGACGCCTTTGCGAGTCCAAGTTTCTCGATGTGGTCAGAGCTTTGAAAATCTATGTCGCCAGAACGGCGCAGATTAGGAAAACAGAGGCTCTGTTTGTCCTGTGGGCTCCCAACAAGATTGGGGCTCCTGCTTCCAAGCAGACTATTGCGCGCTGGATCTGTAATACGATTCAGCAGGCTCATTCTACGGCAGAATTGCCGTTACCGAAATCGGTGAAAGCCCATTCTACCAGAAAGGTGGGCTCATCTTGGGCGGCTGCCCAAGGGGTCTCGCCATTACAGCTTTGCCGTGCTGCTACTTGGTCGGGTTTAAACACCTTTGCGAGGTTTTACAAGTTTGATACCCTGGCTGAGGAGGACCTCTTGTTTGGTCAATCGGTGCTGCAGAGTCATCCGCACTCTCCCGCCCTTTCTAGAGCTTTGGTATAAACCCCAGGGTTCTTGAAGCATCCCCAGCATCCTCTAGGACGTATGAGAAAATAGGATTTTAATACCTACCGGTAAATCCTTTTCTCTTAGTCCGTAGAGGATGCTGGGCGCCCGTCCCAGTGCGGACTCTATCTGCAGTTTGGTTATGGTTACACTCATGTTGAGTTCAGTTTCAGTCAGTCTGTGACTGATGTTGGTCATGCCGTTGCATGCGTTGTTGTTGAATGCCATGTTGTACGGCGTGTTAGGGGTGTGAGCTGGTATGTATCTCACCTTAGTTTAAAAATTAAATAAATCCTTTTCCTCGAAATGTCCGTCTCCCTGGGCACAGTTCCTATAACTGGAGTCTGGAGGAGGAGCCAGTTCACACCCCTTTTAAAGTCTTAAAGTGCCCATGTCTCCTGCGGATCCCGTCTATACCCCATGGTTCTTGAAGCATCCCCAGCATCCTCTACGGACTAAGAGAAAAGGATTTACCGGTAGGTATTAAAATCCTATTTTTTTCTCGCTTCGGGAGGCATCCAATTAGCCGCGGGGGGCTTTCCTATTAGCCCCGATAAGCTGCAGCTCACTCCGGTTTATTTGGGATTTTGTTTCACCTGCCTCAGGCAGGTGAAACCAAATCCCCAGAAACAGGCCCGTTTTCATCCGAAAACGGGGCTGTTTCTACCGAAAACACACAGGTTTCACTGAATCTGTGTATTTTCAGGAGATAATGCATTTTTTACAGGTGTCCAAATTGGATAGCCTGTAAAAGAATACGAGTGAAACATCTGGAAAAATTGTAAAAAATGCCTGATGTTTCTTCACCTCTAATTGGATACCCTCCTTCACGTCAATTGTGTACACAAGGAAAGGAGAATAGTCCACTACAGTAGTTCAGGTGTTGACGTTAAATGGGATGCAGTTAAGACACCGGCTTTCAGGATCCCAGCAGTTGGTATGGCGATGTGGAAACCCAGCAGCCATCAGAATGCCGAAGCCGGAATCCCTACAAGGTCAGGAGACGGGCACCGGCACCCGATAGCTGGCATTGCGACTGTAAGTATAACTGCTGGGTTAGGGATAGGGCCAGGTGGGGGTGGGTTTAGGTGGCACCGGGAGGGGGGGGGGTTAGGGTTAGGCCCCCGGGAGGGGGGTTCACGGTTAGACAACATCGGGGGGAGGTTAGATTTAGGCACTAAGAGAAGATGGTTAGGATTATGCTGTAGGGCAGGGGGGGTTGGGTATAGGCACCACCAGTGAAGGGTGAGGCTGTGCAAAGGGAGGGTTAGGGGAGAGGGGGAACAGTCTTACCTCACCCCTGTCGGGAATTCAACTATCTGGATGCCGGTGTCTGTATTTTGACCTCCGATTTCCTGTCCGCCAGCAAATCATACTGAATCCAGTAAAATGTATTTGACTTTGTTTTATTAAATAAGCCATTGGGGGTCATTACGAGTTGTTCGCTCGTTGACGATTTTCGCAACGGAGTGATTAAGGCAAAAATGCGCATGATACGCAGTGCGCATGCGCTAAGTATTTTAGCACAAAACTTAGTAGATTTACTCACGTCCGAACGAAGAATTTTCATTGCTGAAGTGATCTGAGTGTGATTGACAGGAAGTGGGTGTTTCTGGGCGGAAACTGACCGTTTTCTGGGAGTGTGCGGAAAAACGCAGGCGTGCCAGGATAAAACGCGGGAGTGTCTGGAGAAACGGGGGAGTGGCTGGCCGAACGCAGGGCGTGTTTGTGATGTCAAACCAGGAACGAAACGGGCTGAGCTGATCGCAGTGTAGGAGTAAGTCTCGAGCTACTCAGAAACTGCTAAGAATTTTCTATTCGCAATTCTGCTACTCTTTCGTTCGCAATTCTGCTAAGCTAAGATACACTCCCAGAGGGCGGCGGCCTAGCGTGTGCAATGCTGCTAAAAGCAGCTAGCGAGCAAACAACTCGGAATGACCCCCATTGTCTGTTATAGGAACTGACACCTTCCAAAGGGTGCAGCCATGCCCCTAAGATTGTGGCCACACCCTCAAGATGTAGTCATGCCCCCTGCAGTTTATAACGAGAACACAATTTACATGTGGGCGTGGTCATGCCTCCAGATGATTGTCTATGCACTATGGTTATTCGAATAGGTTGCTGTAATACTATTTTGGTATAGGGCCTGATTCAGAGATGGACGCAAATGCCTTTGCAGCAGGTGTACAATTGTACCTTTTAAAATCCCCTTCTCTATAAAAGCGATGTGTGTTCTCCTTGGGAAAGCTATGTTTAGTAGAGATGTGCACCGGAAATTTTTCGGGTTTTGTGTTTTGGTTTTAGGTTCGGTTCCGCGTTGTCGGATTCGGGTGTGTTTTGGATTCGGGTGTTTTTTTCAAAAACACTAAAAATTTGGGGGTCATTTTGATCCCAAAGTATTATTAACCTCAAAAACCATAATTTACACTCATTTTCAGTCTATTCTGAATACCTCACACCTCACAATATTATTTTTAGTCCTAAAATTTGCACCGAGGTCGCTGGATGACTAAGCTAAGCGACCCTAGTGGCCGACACAAACACCTGGCCCATCTAGGAGTGGCACTGCAGTGTCACGCAGGATGTCCCTTCCAAAAAACCCTCCCCAAACAGCACATGACGCAAAGAAAAAAAGAGGCGCAATGAGGTAGCTGTGTGAGTAAGCTAAGCGACCCTAGTGGCCGACACAAACACCTGGCCCATCTAGGAGTGGCACTGCAGTGTCACGCAGGATGTCCCTTCCAAAAAACCCTCCCCAAACAGCACATGACGCAAAGAAAAAAAGAGGCGCAATGAGGTAGCTGTGTGAGTAAGATAAGCGACCCTAGTGGCCGACACAAACACCGGGCCCATCTAGGAGTGGCACTGCAGTGGCACGCAGGATGGCCCTTCCAAAAAACCCTCCCCAAACAGCACATGACGCAAAGAAAAAAAGAGGTGCAATGAGGTAGCTGTGTGAGTAAGATAAGCGACCCTAGTGGCCGACACAAACACCGGGCCCATCTAGGAGTGGCACTGCAGTGTCACGCAGGATGTCCCTTCCAAAAAACCCTCCCCAAACAGCACATGACGCAAAGAAAAAAAGAGGCGCAATGAGGTAGCTGTGTGAGTAAGCTAAGCGACCCTAGTGGCCGACACAAACACCGGGCCCATCTAGGAGTGGCACTGCAGTGTCACGCAGGATGTCCCTTCCAAAAAACCCTCCCCAAGCAGCACATGACGCAAAGAAAAAAAGAGGCGCAATGAGGTAGCTGTGTGAGTAAGCTAAGCGACCCTAGTGGCCGACACAAACACCTGGCCCATCTAGGAGTGGCACTGCAGTGTCACGCAGGATGTCCCTTCCAAAAAACCCTCCCCAAACAGCACATGACGCAAAGAAAAAAAGAGGCGCAATGAGGTAGCTGTGTGAGTAAGCTAAGCGACCCTAGTGGCCGACACAAACACCGGGCCCATCTAGGAGTGGCACTGCAGTGTCACGCAGGATGTCCCTTCCAAAAAACCCTCCCCAAACAGCACATGACGCAAAGAAAAAAAGAGGCGCAATGAGGTAGCTGTGTGAGTAAGCTAAGCGACCCTAGTGGCCGACACAAACACCTGGCCCATCTAGGAGTGGCACTGCAGTGTCACGCAGGATGTCCCTTCCAAAAAACCCTCCCCAAACAGCACATGACGCAAAGAAAAAAAGAGGCGCAATGAGGTAGCTGTGTGAGTAAGATAAGCGACCCTAGTGGCCGACACAAACACCGGGCCCATCTAGGAGTGGCACTGCAGTGGCACGCAGGACGGCCCTTCCAAAAAACCCTCCCCAAACAGCACATGACGCAAAGAAAAAAAGAGGCGCAATGAGGTAGCTGTGTGAGTAAGCTAAGCGACCCTAGTGGCCGACACAAACACCTGGCCCATCTAGGAGTGGCACTGCAGTGTCACGCAGGATGTCCCTTCCAAAAAACCCTCCCCAAACAGCACATGACGCAAAGAAAAAAGAGGCGCAATGAGGTAGCTGTGTGAGTAAGCTAAGCGACCCTAGTGGCCGACACAAACACCGGGCCCATCTAGGAGTGGCACTGCAGTGGCACGCAGGATGGCCCTTCCAAAAAACCCTCCCCAAACAGCACATGACGCAAAAAATTAAATTAAGAAAAATTAATTAATTAAATTAAGAAAAATTAAAGAAAAAAGAGGTGCAAGATGGAATTGTCCTTGGGCCCTCCCACCCACCCTTATGTTGTATAAACAGGACATGCACACTTTAACCAACCCATCATTTCAGTGACAGGGTCTGCCACACGACTGTGACTGAAATGACGGGTTGGTTTGGACCCCCACCAAAAAAGAAGCAATTAATCGCTCCTTGCACAAACTGGCTCTACAGAGGCACGATCTCCACCTCATCATCATCCTCCGATATATCACCGTGTACATCCCCCTCCTCACAGATTATCAATTCGTCCCCACTGGAATCCACCATCTCAGCTCCCTGTGTACTTTGTGGAGGCAATTGCTGCTGGTGAATGTCTCCACGGAGGAATTGATTATAATTCATTTTAATGAACATCATCTTCTCCACATTTTCTGGATGTAACCTCGTACGCCGATTGCTGACAAGGTGAGCGGCGGCACTAAACACTCTTTCGGAGTACACACTTGTGGGAGGGCAACTTAGGTAGAATAAAGCCAGTTTGTGCAAGGGCCTCCAAATTGCCTCTTTTTCCTGCCAGTATAAGTACGGACTGTGTGACGTGCCTACTTGGATGCGGTCACTCATATAATCCTCCACCATTCTTTCAATGGTGAGAGAATCATATGCAGTGACAGTAGACGACATGTCCGTAATCGTTGTCAGGTCCTTCAGTCCGGACCAGATGTCAGCATCAGCAGTCGCTCCAGACTGCCCTGCATCACCGCCAGCGGGTGGGCTCGGAATTCTGAGCCTTTTCCTCGCACCCCCAGTTGCGGGAGAATGTGAAGGAGGAGATGTTGACAGGTCGCGTTCCGCTTGACTTGACAATTTTCTCACCAGCAGGTCTTTGAACCCCAGCAGACTTGTGTCTGCCGGAAAGAGAGATCCAAGGTAGGCTTTAAATCTAGGATCGAGCACGGTGGCCAAAATGTAGTGCTCTGATTTCAACAGATTGACCACCCGTGAATCCTTGTTAAGCGAATTAAGGGCTCCATCCACAAGTCCCACATACCTAGCGGAATCGCTCCATGTTAGCTCCTCCTTCAATGTCTCCAGCTTCTTCTGCAAAAGCCTGATGAGGGGAATGACCTGACTCAGGCTGGCAGTGTCTGAACTGACTTCACGTGTGGCAAGTTCAAAGGGCATCAGAACCTTGCACAATGTTGAAATCATTCTCCACTGCGCTTGAGACAGGTGCATTCCACCTCCTATATCGTGCTCAATTGTATAGGCTTGAATGGCCTTTTGCTGCTCCTCCAACCTCTGAAGCATATAGAGGGTTGAATTCCACCTCGTTACCACTTCTTGCTTCAGATGATGGCAGGGCAGGTTCAGTTGTTTTTGGTGGTGCTCCAGTCTTCTGTACGTGGTGCCTGTACGCCGAAAGTGTCCCGCAATTCTTCTGGCCACCGACAGCATCTCTTGCACGCCCCTGTCGTTTTTTTTAAAATTCTGCACCACCAAATTCAAGGTATGTGCAAAACATGGGACGTGCTGGAATTTGCCCATATTTAATGCACACACAATATTGCTGGCGTTGTCCGATGCCACAAATCCACAGGAGAGTCCAATTGGGGTAAGCCATTCCGCGATGATCTTCCTCAGTTGCCGTAAGAGGTTTTCAGCTGTGTGCGTATTCTGGAAAGCGGTGATACAAAGCGTAGCCTGCCTAGGAAAGAGTTGGCGTTTGCGAGATGCTGCTACTGGTGCCGCCGCTGCTGTTCTTGCGGCGGGAGTCCATACATCTACCCAGTGGGCTGTCACAGTCATATAGTCCTGACCCTGCCCTGCTCCACTTGTCCACATGTCCGTGGTTAAGTGGACATTGGGTACAACTGCATTTTTTAGGACACTGGTGAGTCTTTTTCTGACGTCCGTGTACATTCTCGGTATCGCCTGCCTAGAGAAGTGGAACCTAGATGGTATTTGGTAACGGGGGCACACTACCTCAAGAAATTGTCTAGTTCCCTGTGAACTAACGGCGGATACCGGACGCACGTCTAACACCAACATAGTTGTCAAGGCCTCAGTTATCCGCTTTGCAGCAGGATGAGTGCTGTGATATTTCATCTTCCTCGCAAAGGACTGTTGGACAGTCAATTGCTTACTGGAAGTAGTACAAGTGGGCTTACGACTTCCCCTCTGGGATGACCATCGACTCCCAGCAGCAACAACAGCAGCGCCAGCAGCAGTAGGCGTTACACGCAAGGATGCATCGGAGGAATCCCAGGCAGGAGAGGAATCGTCAGAATTGCCAGTGACATGGCCTGCAGGACTATTGGCATTCCTGGGGAAGGAGGAAATTGACACTGAGGGAGTTGGTGGGGTGGTTTGCGTGAGCTTGGTTACAAGAGGAAGGGATTTACTGGTCAGTGGACTGCTTCCGCTGTCACCCAAAGTTTTTGAACTTGTCACTGACTTATTATGAATGCGCTGCAGGTGACGTATAAGGGAGGATGTTCCGAGGTGGTTAACGTCCTTACCCCTACTTATTACAGCTTGACAAAGGCAACACACGGCTTGACAAATGTTGTCCACATTTCTGGTGAAATACTTCCACACCGAAGAGCTGATTTTTTTTGTATTTTGACCAGGCATGTCAATGGCCCTATTCCTCCCACGGACAACAGGTGTCTCCCTGGGTGCCTGACTTAAACAAACCACCTCACTATCAGAATCCTCCTGGTCAATTTCCTCCCCAGCGCCAGCAACACCCATATCCTCCTCATCCTGGTGTACTTCAACACTGACATCTTCAATCTGACTATCAGGAACTGGACTGCGGGTGCTCCTTCCAGCACTTGCAGGGGGCGTGCAAATGGTGGAAGGCGCATGCTCTTCACGTCCAGTGTTGGGAAGGTCAGGCATCGCAACCGACACAATTGGAGTCGGACTCTCCTTGTGGATTTGGGATTTCGAAGAACGCACAGGTCTTTGCGGTGCTACTGCTTTTGCCAGCTTGAGTCTTTTAATTTTTCTAGCGAGAGGCTGAGTGCTTCCATCCTCATGTGAAGCTGAACCACTAGCCATGAACATAGGCCAGGGCCTCAGCCGTTCCTTGCCACTCCGTGTGGTAAATGGCATATTGGCAAGTTTACGCTTCTCCGACGACAATTTTATTTTAGGTTTTGGAGTCCTTTTTTTACTGATATTTGGTGTTTTGGATTTTACATGCTCTGTACTATGACATTGGGCATCGGCCTTGGCAGACGACGTTGCTGGCATTTCATCGTCTCGGCCATGACTAGTGGCAGCAGCTTCAGCACGAGGTGGAAGTGGATCTTGATCTTTCCCTAATTTTGGAACCTCAACATTTTTGTTCTCCATATTTTAATAGGCACAACTAAAAGGCACCTCAGGTAAACAATGGAGATGCATGGATACTAGTATACTTATGGATGGACTGCCGAGTGCCGACACAGAGGTAGCTACAGCCGTGGACTACCGTACTGTGTCTGCTGCTAATATAGACTGGATGATAATGAGATGAAATCAATATAATATCACTAGTACTGCAGCCGGACAGGTATGTATATTTATTATGTAATGACTGATGACGGACCTGCTGGACACTGTCAGCTCAGCAGCACCGCAGACTGCTACAGTAAGCTACTATACTATAGTAGTATGTACAAAGAAGAAAGAAAAAAAAAAACACGGGGAGGTGGTATACAATTATGGATGGAGTGCCGACACAGAGGTAGCTACAGCCGTGGACTACCGTACTGTGTCTGCTGCTAATATAGACTGGATGATAATGAGATGAAATCAATATAATATCACTAGTACTGCAGCCGGACAGGTATGTATATTTATTATGTAATGACTGATGACGGACCTGCTGGACACTGTCAGCTCAGCAGCACCGCAGACTGCTACAGTAAGCTACTATACTATAGTAGTATGTACAAAGAAGAAAGAAAAAAAAAAAACCACGGGGAGGTGGTATACAATTATGGATGGACTGCCGAGTGCCGACACAGAGGTAGCTACAGCCGTGGACTAACGTACTGTGTCTGCTGCTAATATAGACTGGATGATAATGAGATGAAATCAATATAATATCACTAGTACTGCAGCCGGACAGGTATGTATATTTATTATGTAATGACTGATGACGGACCTGCTGGACACTGTCAGCTCAGCAGCACCGCAGACTGCTACAGTAAGCTACTATACTATAGTAGTATGTACAAAGAAGAAAGAAAAAAAAAAACCACGGGGAGGTGGTATACAATTATGGATGGACTGCCGAGTGCCGACACAGAGGTAGCTACAGCCGTGGACTAACGTACTGTGTCTGCTGCTAATATAGACTGGATGATAATGAGATGAAATCAATATATATGTATATATAATATCACTAGTACTGCAGCCGGACAGGTATATATATTTATTATGTAATGACTGATGACGGACCTGCTGGACACTGTCAGCTCAGCAGCACCGCAGACTGCTACAGTAAGCTACTATAGTAGTATGTATAAAGAAGAATGAAAAAAAAAAAAACCACGGGTAGGTGGTATACAATATTATATATATATATATATATATTATATACAATTATATATATATATATATATATATATATATATATATATTAAACTGGTGGTGATTGATTATTAAACTGGTGGTCAGGTCACTGGTCACACTATCAGCAACTTGCAAGTAGTACTCCTAAGCAGACAATCACAAAATATATTATACTGGTCTGGTGGTCAGTGTGGTCACAATGGCAGTGTGGCACTGACTCTGGCAGCAAAAGTGTGCACTGTACGTTATATGTACTCCTGAGTCCTGCTCTCAGACTCTAACTGCTCCCCACTGTCAGTGTCTCCCCCACAAGTCAGATAATTAATACAGTCACACTATCTAATCTATATCACTTCAGCAAGTAGTAGTAGTATAGTAGTACTCCTCCTAATAATGCTCCCCAAAATTACTACTACTGTGTCTCTCTCTACTGTCTCACTCTCTTCTCTAAACGGAGAGGACGCCAGCCACGTCCTCTCCCTATGAATCTCAATGCACGTGTGAAAATGGCGGCGACGCGCGGCTCCTTATATAGAATCCGAGTCTCGCGATAGAATCCGAGCCTCGCGAGAATCCGACAGCGGGATGATGACGTTCGGGCGCGCTCGGGTTAACCGAGCAAGGCGGGAAGATCCGAGTCGCTCGGACCCATGTAAAAAAAACTGAAGTTCGGGCGGGTTCGGATTCAGAGGAACCGAACCCGCTCATCTCTAATGTTTAGTGCCACAATTGACCGATGGCATAGTACCATAAGATATTTGTAAATAAATGGGAATAATAACTAAGAGTTACCAGTGTAGTGTCATTACTTTGTTCACCCTGAATATGCCTACTACCAGTCTCTGCATGAAATACAACAGACTTACAACAGAGTGTGTTTAATAGATCATTGACCGTGACAGCCTCCGTCGGGTAGATAGACAGGATGGTCAGCCCACTCACTATGTAACATTAAAATCATTTCAGAAAATCAGTTTGTGTCACCCAGGTGCATCCCCAGGGTAGCGTTCCACGTAATCTTATGCCATTTCTTTCTGACAGAGCTGCGCTTGTGAGTGGGAACTAGTAAATGAGAAAGGTGGGCGTTGGGAATATAGTGTCAGGTTGTAGCTGTCACACAATGCACGAAGCATAACACGAGCCAAAATCTGAAAGCCTCCATCGTCTGAAGTTACATATTTGTAATAGATCTATGCATCTAATAATGTAGTGTTAGGAATATACTGGTACAGAATATGCAGGACGTGGGGCACATCACACACCTCACAGGACTGTATGATGACGCGGTCAGTTATATTCTGGTGGGTGTCAGACCAGTGCACGGAAGCATGCAGAGGAGAGATTTCCCCCGTGACTTACATGGAGGAATCATTCTGCAAAGCATCACCAGTCATCAGATACGTTCCAGGCGTCTCTTCACATGCAAAGCTCCTGTTAGAGACTTGATCCTGCTTAGGGGGATTTCCATCTTAATATGGATGTGTAAATTATTGGCTTACAGAGCTGCAACCTTTAATAAATATATTGCTGTATTCTATTTCCCTCCGTGTCACATTCCAGAGCCACTAAAATAACCTCTGTTTCTGATTTATATAAATTCATTCTTGTATTATAAAGTAGGTGTGGCCAACCGCATTCCTCAAGGACCCCAAACAGTTCATGTTTTCTAGATCTCCTAACTGGCACACAGGTGTATTCATTACTAAATGACACATTTTGAAAGATGCACAGGTGATCTGGAAAACCTGAGCTGTTACGGTTCTTTGTGGACCTAGGTATAGATGTGTTTTCCTCCGTTATGGGGGAGAAGTGGTATCATCCACGTTATGTGCACCGATACCACGTCTCCCCCATGTATTATTGTGCTGAAGTGTGTTATGTGACATGCGCCCCTGTCATTATCAGCTCTGCTGTCTTTAAGATTGCCCTGCACATTGGCACGCTATGTAAGAACGGTCAGTGGCCCTGACCATTCCGATACTTGCAGCTATCGATTTTGACAGCTGCAGGTGTTGTTGCCCCATTGATAGCCACAGTAGTGGCTGCCAGCTCCAGGCTGTGCAAGGATCTCAAGATCATGTGCACTGGAGCCGGCCGGGGGAGGGCAGGGGAGGTCTCTGCACTAGGCTGATGCGCTGTGGGCACTGACAGACATCGCCTTGGGGGTAGTTGTCACTCCCCCACTCTGACATCGAGATGTTAATACATCTCGTCGCTAGAGCTTCCTGCTTCTCCTCTGTAAATAGGTAAAGCAGGAGGAGCCATAACTGCATGATATGTGCCAATATCATCCATCTACCTCCTAGTTAGACCACCTCTAATATAAACGTATGGATCAATAGTACAGAAGGAAGACTGCTAAAAAACAAAAAAAGCAACATATTCCAGTGGCACACACAGGTGGAAGTTTCGGAGTGCCCAGAAACACTACCTGATGGACCAAACTCTTTTATCAGAGACAGCTTGGTCTCTGTCTCTGCACCTGCCACGGGCCACCCGCGATTGGAGCTTGCCTGGCCATTGCTAATTCAGCTGTCAGCGTTTCCGCATCAGGTGGCTTCTGACTTTCTGGTTTTCACCCTCAGGCACGGTCATCAATCAACAGAGGTCCTGCTGCTGGCACTGCTCTCCAGTTACTATAATAAAATCTGTGGACCGCGCTATGTTGTTGTACAGTATGTATACTGCTCTCCAGTTGTCAGATACCACATCCCCCCGATCTTTTTTCAGTTTCCTAAGACAGCCTTCGCTAGCAGACTCCCACAGGTGACAGAGGTGGGCATTCCGGAACCGATGTTACATGCTTTGCACTGGGAAGAGTTACTGACGGAGTGCAGGGTTAGTATTTTTAGGGTTCTATGTAGTATCCCATATCTTCCTACAGGCTCGCGGCTACTCCCTTACAGTTAACCCACGGTGTGCAGGCATCCAGATAGTCACCTTTAAGTCTGTAGTAACATATCAGCAGGGGCAAACATACAGTACACTAGCTGGGATACCTGGCGTTGCCTGGGTTGAAGGCTGGACCCTCAAGTACACCTGTTTTATATTGTCCTCCCCTATAACCCAGGTCCATTGAAATGCCACAGTCTAAATCTATTGAGTGCTGAACCGCTCATGAACCTGCCAGGCACTCTGATTAGACCCCTGGGGCGGCTGCTGTATATATCACTGCCTGCTGGATGACCTGTAAGATCAGACATTAAGTTAAATGGTAATCAGGCACACTATTTAAGACAAAGTTTAGCATGCAAACACAGATGGCTGACTAATATACACTATATGGTCACTTGAAAAATTACTAACCCTGGATTTAATGTATGCAGCTGTGAAACAGTGATATAACACAGCACTTTGGAGGAGATGGCTAATTACAGAGTTTTAAAGTTTTGTACTGACTATTGCTGCAGAGTTAGGATTACTATATGGCTGTTGGAATTGAGACACAGGATTACTCTGCTTATAGACAGCTGACTGCATCATTTATTTATGAGCATCAGCTATACTGTAACTTTTGTGGTTGTACCCCAACATCTATCAGGAAGATTCTGGTAATTGTTCCTGGCATTGCCTGAGACTGTGACAGTATATGATATATTAGATTTATATATGTTTCTCATACGTCCTAGAGGATGCTGGGGACGACATCAAGACCATGGGGTATAGACGGGATCCGCATGAGACATGGGCACTCTAAAGACTTTTCATTGGGTGTGAACTGGCTCCTCCCTCTATGCCCCTCCTCCAGACCTCCGTTTTAGAAATGTGCCCAGGTCGACTGGATGCACTCTGAGGAGCTCTACTGAGTTTCTCTTAAAAGACTTATGTTATGTTTTTTATTTTCAGGGAGATCTGCTGGCATCAGACTCCCTGCTTCGTGGGACTGAGGGGGCAGATGCAGAACCAACTTTCTCAGAGTTTCATGGCTCTGCTTCTGGCTGACAGGACACCATTAGCTCCTGAAGGGAACTGAACGCTAGCCATGTCTAGATGCTCACTCCCACAGCACGCCGTCACCCCCCTCGCAGAGCCAGAAGTCAGAAGACAGGTTAGTATGAGAAGAATGATCTTCAATCAAGTATGTGACGGCTGAGGTGCGGCGCGGCTGGCGGGAGCGCAGCGCCCCATTGCTGCCCACACACACAGGCACTGCAGGGCGCGGGGGGGAAGGGGGGTGCCCTGGGCAGCAAGAAAAATACCTCAAGCTGGCTAAAAGGGGGCATAAGATGCTGCTGGCACAGCCCTCCCCCCACCAGTATAAATAATAGGTCATATACTGAGTGTAAGGACGCGCCATTGTGGGGGTGGTGCTTCTTCCTCAGGCAGCCAGCACACTACTCAGCGCCATTTTATCTCTCTCTCCTCAGGCTGCAGAGAACACGCTGGTCCTCTCCTCCACTTCTGACAAGTACAGGGTGCTATAAAAGGGGGGCACAAAGCAATTGTGGTGCATTTGATAGTGTATATTACTATTTAAAAGCGCTTTTGGGCTGTGGACATACTGTGTTCACAGGCAGTACTGGCGCTGGGTTTGTGAACTGGCTGCTCCTATCCTGTGTCCCTCTGACAGATTTTACTGTGGGTCTGTCCCCTAAATAAGTCCCAGTGTGTCTGTGAGTGTGGTGTACACGTGTGAGGCATGTCTGAGGCAGGGAGTTCCTCCCCGGAGGAAGTTATTTTAGGGACACAGAGTTGTAATGTGGTGGCGCTACCGGCACACCAAGAGCCTGCATGGGTGTAAAGAGCTATGTGACAGTATGCATCTGATTAACCATAGATTAGATAAGTCTGAATCTAAGGCTGCATGCTGGAGAAAATCTGTGAAAGATGTGATTTTTCAGGATGCTGTTATTCCTTATGCGGGAGGCCCCTCTGGGTCACATAAGAGACCATCTGCAAATGTTGTAAACACTGATACCGACACGGATTCTGATTCTTGTGTCGACGATAGTGAATCCAGAGAGAGAGATCATAAATTGGCAAAAAGTATACAATATGTGATTGTGGCTATAAGGGACGTGTTAGAGGTTACAGAAAGCACTCCGGTACCTCAGGAAAAAGTTTATTTATGTAAGGAAAAGAAATCCAAAGTCACGTTCCCTCCTTCACACGAACTAAATGCTCTGTTTGAAGGGATGTGGGTGAATCCTGATATAAAATTTCGTATTCCCAAAAGGATTCACATAGCTTATCCTTTCCCAGTCGAAGACAGGAAAAAATGGGAGTCACCCCCTGTGTTAGACGGTGTACTTTTCCAGGTTGACAAAGAAAGTAATTCTCCCTGCTCCTGGCACGGCTTCTCTTAAAGAGCCGGCAGACCGCAAAATGGAAACGACATTGAAATCCATTTATGTTACCAATGGTACACTGCTCAGGCCCACTATTGCATGCGAATGGGTGAGTCGCGCTATTGAAAAATGGTCAGAAAGCGTGTCATCAGAAATTGACACGATTGATAAAGATGAGATACTACTTAAGTTAGGGAATATCAAGGACGCTGCCGCCTACATGCTGGAAGCAATGAAGGATATTGGACTCTTTAGTTCACAAGCCGCTACCATGGCAGTATCGGCTAGGCGGGCGTTGTGGATTCGCCAGTGGAACGCGGATGCAGATTCCAAAAGAAACATGGAGGCTTTCCCATGTAAAGGTGAGGCCTTATTTGGCGATGGCCTGGATGCGTTAGTATCAGCGGCTACCGCAGGTAAGTCGACATTTTTGCCCTCTGCGCCTGCATCGGCAAAAAAGACCTATCACCCGCAAATGCAGTCCTTTCGGCCCAATAAATACAAAAAGGCAAGAGGTTCCCCCTTCTTTGCAGGAAGGGGAAAGAAGCCCACAGTGGCTCCAGTTTCCCAAGAGCAGAAGTCTACCCCTACTTCTACCAATCCCCAGCTTGACGCTGGAACTCCCTTGCGGGAGGCCGCTCGGGTGGGGGCACGTCTCAAACTCTTCAGCCAGGATTGAATTCTGTCTGGCCTGGATCCCTGGGTGTTGCAAATAGTATCCCAGGGGTACAAACTGGAGTTTCAAGACGTTCCCCCATGCCGATTTTTCAAATCGACCTTGCCAGTTTCTCCGTCAGAAAGAGAAGCAGTAACAGCGGCAATCCAAAAATTGTCAAGACCAGGTCATAGTCCTGGTAGCATTGTCACAACAAGGGAGGGTTTTTTATTCAAGCCTCTTTGTGGTTCCGAAGCCGGACGGCTCGGTCAGACCAATCCTAAATCTAAAAGATCTGAATTTCTTCCTGAAAAAGTTCAAGTTCAAGATGGAATCACTTCGGGCGGTGATTGCCAGTCTGGAGGAGGGGGACTACTTAGTGTCGGTGGACATAAAGGATGCTTACCTGCATGTTCCCATTTATCCTCCTCACCAGGCTCATCTGAGATTCGCGATTCAGGATTGCCATTACCAATTCCAGACATTACCTTACGGTCTCTCCACGGCGCCGAGGGTATTCACCAAGGTGATGGCGGAGATGATGGTCCTCCTTCATCAGAAAGGAGTCAATATAATCCCTTATCTGGACAACCTCCTGATAAAGGCGAGATCCAGGGAGCAGTTATTACAAACATATCCCTCTCCCTGTCAATACTCCAACAACACGGGTGGATCATAAATTACCCAAAGTCACAGTTGGAACCGACGACAAGGTTGTCTTTCCTCGGGATGATTCTGGATACAAGTTGAGAGAGTATTTCTTCCGCTGGAAAAGGCTCTGGAAATCCAGAAAATGGTAAATCAGATATTGAAACCAAGTGTGTCGATCCATCAGTGCATTCAGTTGTTGGGGAAGATGGTGGCGGCCTACGAGGCCATACAGTTGGGCAGGTTCCATGCCAGAGTATTCCAGTGGGACCTGTTGGGCAAGTGGTCGGGGTCACACCTACACATGCACAGAAAGATAATCCTGTTGTCAAAAAACAGGATTTCGCTCCTGTGGTGGTTGTACAGCTCCCACCTGCTAGAGGGACGCAGGTTCGGGATTCAGGACTGGGTCCTAGTAACCACGGATGCGAGTCTCCGAGGCTGGGGAGCAGTCTGTCAGGGAGAAAACTTCTAGGGACATTGGTCACAACAGGAAGCCTGCCTTCACATAAACGTTCTGGAGCTAAGAGCCATTTACAACGGCCTTCAACAAGCGGTACATCTTCTTCAAGACCATCCCATGCAGATCCAGGCAGACAATGTAACAACAGTCGCATACATAAATAGGCAGGGCGGAACGAAAAGCAGAGCGGCAATGGCAGAGGCGACAAATCCTCCGCTGGGCAGAAAAACATCTACAAGCTCTGTCGGCAATATTCATTCCGGGAGTAGACAACTGGGAAGCAGACTTCCTCAGCAGACACGATCTCCATCCAGGAGAGTGGGGCCTCCACTAAGAAGTCTTCGCAGAGGTGACAAGTCTTCGGGGAGTTCCTCAAATAGACATGATAGCGTCTCGTCTCAACAAGAAGCTTCAGAGATACTGTTCCAGGTCGAGAGACCCTCAAGCAGTAGCAGTGGATGCACTGGTGACCCAGTGGGTGTTTCCGTCGGTGTATGTTTTCCCTCCACTTCTGCTGATCCCAAAAGTACTCAGGATCATAAGAAAGACAAGGGTTCGAGCAATCTTCATTGCCCCAGACTGGCCAAGAAGGGCTTGGTACCCAGATCTTCAGCAGTTACTCATAGGAGATCCTCTTCCTCTTCGGGAGGACCTGCTGCAGCAGGGGCAGTGTGTGTACCAAGACTTACCGCGGCTACGTTTGACGGCATGGCTGTTGAGCGCCGTATCCTAGCCAGGAAGGGTATTCCTAAGGAGGTCATCCCCACTCTTATTCAGGCCAGAAAGGGAGTAACGTCAAAACATTACCGTATTTGGAGAAAATATGTGTCTTGGTGTGAATCCAAGAAAGCTCCTACGGAAGAGTTTCACTTAGGACGTTTTCTCCATTTTTTTGCAGGATGGTGTGGAGGCGGGCCTACGATTGGGATCAATCAAGGTCCAGATTTCGGCCTTGTCAGTGTTCTTCCAAAAACAATTGGCCTCTCTTCCTGAGGTTCAGACCTTCGTGAAAGGGGTTCTGCATATCCAGCCTCCATTCGTGCCTTTAGTGGCACCATGGGACCTTAACGTGGTATTGCAGTTCCTTCAATCGGATTGGTTTGAGCCTCTACATAAGATAGAGTTGAAGTTTTTCACTTGGAAAGTGGTGATGCTTTTGGCATTGGCATCCGCAAGGCGGGTGTCTGAATTGGGGGCCTTGTCTCACAAGAGCCCTTACCTGATTTTCCATGAAGATAGGGCAGAGTTGCGAACTCGCCAACATTTTCTTCCAAAGGTGGTTTCTGCTTTTCACATAAACCAACCTATTGTGGAGCCAGTAGTTACTGACACATTCACTGATTCAAAGTCTCTAGATGTGGTTAGAGCTTTGAAAATCTATGTTGCTAAAACAGCTCGTATACGGAAAACAGAGGCTCTCTTTGTCCTGTATGATCACAACAAGATTGGCTGTCCTGCTTCCAAGCAGACTGTTGCACGTTGGATTAGAAATACGATTCAGCGAGCTCATACTACGGCTGGATTGCCGTTACCGACGTCGGTAAAGGCCCACTCCACTAGGAAGGTAAGCTCATCCTGGGCGGCTGCCCGGGGGGTCTCGGCATTACAACTTTGCCGAGCAGCAACTTGGTCAGGGTCAAACACATTTGCTAAGTTCTACAAGTTTGATACCTTGGCCGATGAGGACCTAAAGTTTGGTCAATCGGTGCTGCAGGGTCATCTGCACTCTTCCGCGCGTACTGGAGCTTTGGTATAGACCCCATGGTCTTGATGTCGTCCCCAGCATCCTCTAGGACGTATGAGAAAATAGGATTTTGATAACCTACCAGTAAATCCTTTTCTCCTAGTCCTTAGAGGATGCTGGGCGCCTGTCCCAGTGCGTACTTTACCTGCAGTTTAGTTATTAGAGTTACACAAGTTGTGTTATCTTGGTTTCAGCATGTTGCTGCAATTAGTTCATGCCTGTTGGCGTGTGTCATGTTGAATGCCATGTGTGCGGCATGGTTGAGGGTGTGAGTTGATAGATATCTCACCACTAGTTAAGTAATTCCTTTCCTCGAAATGTCGGTCTCCCTGGGCACAGTTCCTACAACTGAGGTCTGGAGGAGGGGCATAGAGGGAGGAGCCAGTTCACACCCAATTAAAAGTCGTTAGAGTGCCCATGTCTCCTGCGGATCCCGTCTATACCCCATGGTCTTGATGTCGTCCCCAGCATCCTCTACGGACTAGGAGAAAAGGATTTACCGGTAGGTTATCAAAATCCTATAAAATATCTATCTATCTATCTATCTATCTATATATATATATATATATATATATATATATCCTCTAAGTATGACTGTATTTGTATATTATACATGAGATGGTGACAGTTTGTGTTATATATGAGAGTGTGACAGTGTATATGTGTTTTGCACTAGTGTGATGCTGTGTATTATGTATGAGAGTGACATTGTGTGTGTGTGTGTGTGTGTGTGTGTGTGTGTGTATTATACATGAGATGGTGACAGTGTTTGTGTGTCTGTAATATGCATCAGTGTTCATTCTAGCACCCTGCACCTTTCAAAACTTGTGCAGTTCCTCTTTCCTGCCTGGGGTGTCACTCTCTGCTCTGTTGCTTTTCAGAACACTCTGCTCTGTATCTCAGCACTAAAATACAGAGCAGAGTGTTCTGAGAAGTACCAGAGCAGAGAGCGACACTCCAGGCAGGAAAGACGAACTGCACGTGTTTTGAAAGGTGCATGATGCTAGAATGAACACTATGCATGACCGTGAAATCTGTGTGTGTGTGTTTTGCATATGAGTGTGACTGTGTGTGTATGATGCATGAGTGTGACTGTATGTGTCTATTATGGCTGAGAGTGTGACTTTGCGTGTATTATGCATGAGGTTTACTGTATGTTTGTGTATTATGTGTGACTGTGTATTATGCATACTTGTGTGACTATGTATTATGCATGTGTGACTGTATGTGTGTATTATGCATATGAGTGTGACTGTGTGTGTGTGTATTATGCATTAGTGTGTGTGTGTATTTTTGTATGATTGTGTGTGTATTGTGTATGATGTGTGACTGTGTTTGTATGATGGTGTGACCGTGTGTGTTATGTACAATAGTGTGACTGTGTGTGTATTATGCGTGAGTGTGACTGCGTGTGTACTATGCATGAGTGTGACTGTGTGTATTATATATGATGGTGTGACTGTGTGTGTGTATTGTGTATGATGGTGTGTATTGTGTATGATGGCGTGACTGTGTGTGTGTTATGTACGATAGTGTGACTGTGTGTGTATTATGCACGAGTGTGACTGTGTGTATTATGCATGAGTGTGACTGTGTGTGTGTATTACTGTATGTATGATAGTGTGACTGTGTTTGTGTATTATGTATGAGAGCGTGACAGTGTGTATGTGTTATAGGTTAAGGTCTTGTCCTCTGTTGGACAACCCATACCTTTATTATATCCCGTCCACTTAAAGAAGGCAGAATGTACAGTTCCCTGTTGAAGCAGGTGTGGACGGCTTTCTGTACCAGCTGTCAGCAACAGAATACAATGTGTTCCGGTTTACTGGCTGCAGGTAACCTGGAAAGTTCCTATTTGCTACACAAGTGATGGTTGGCTTTGGATAAATTAAGGGATGGACCTTGTTAAGGTGAAAACCTCCATTATATATTGTATCTTTCGTTGGCTTTAAGCAGGCAAGGTTCAGGCTGTTAATGTTCAGTCTTAATGATACTCTGTAGCCCATGTGTTTAGTTTATTGTCATTAGTAACTAAAAATGATTTTTCTTTTCAGATATCTCCATGTTAAGCAGAAGCAGACCCATCTATCCCAATGTAAGTATTCAGGAAAATGTCTGTAAGGCAGAATTACTAAAAAAAAAAAAATACATATTTTAAACCTTTAGTTATTAGAATAAAAATGTACAGTTCCATCAAGGTCAACCTTTCATAATTTCTAATTCATCCAGACGAAGGTAAAACTAAACACCCAGATAGACTGTTGATGATTTAGCCTCCTAGAGTGGGGCTAAATGTTATCTATATCCTTATGGGCCAATTCGATTGTCCGCAAAAGTGCGACAGCGATGCTCATCAGAGATATTTACGGCACAGCAATATCATTCCTTTTATCATGCACTCTTATATGGATGTGAGGTAATATGAGCAATGTTGTTCTTGCAACGAGTCGCCATTACAAAGATCTCCACACCGTTGCGATAGCCCATTACGACTGTCGCTATAAATTGATTTTCTCCTATTACATTTTTGACAAAGTTTCACTGGTCACAGGTCCTTCAATGCATTCTGTTAACTTGTAGGCCCCACTGCCAAGCTAACACTCTTAGCCACTTACAGTGGTTTCACTATATGACATTTTTCTTAATTGGCCCTTATTGACTATACTAGTCTTTGCTTACCTGTTTAGTTGATCTTCCACCCCGTCCTTTCATCCTATGATGCTAACTGAAAGGAGGATCCCACCTGTTCTCAAGACCGCCAGCCAGCTTCTGCCCCCTTACTGTTTATCCAACAGTAACTCTCTCCTGATTGTAGAAGATAACATAGTGTGACACCAATCACCAGCACTTCCTTCTCCAGTCATTATCTTTCCGGTATGGCTCTTGTGTGGAGAGAGAATACTGTATTATACCACTTTCAGATTGCAAACCCAGGTCCGACCCAGCTTTGAACCCAGGTCCGGCCTAAGTCTGAGCAGGCTCAGACCCATTCACTTTGCAGTTTCAACCCAGGTTATTCCCGGGTTGGTGCCTTTCACACTGAACCCAGGTCACCCATGTTAAACACTGTGATGTGATTTAAAATTGACTTTTCTCTTACGTCCTAGAGGATACTGGGGTCCACATTAGTACCATGGGCTATAGACGGGTCCACTAGGAGCCATGGGCACTTTAAGAAATTGATAGTGTGGGCTGGCTCCTCCCTCTATGCCCCTCCTATCAGACTCCGTAGAAAATGTGCCCGGAGGAGCCGGTCACGCTTGGGAAGCTCCTGAAGAGTTTTCTGCGTTTATTTAGTTTTTTATTGATTTCAGGCAGGTCTGGCTGGCACCAGACTGCCTGCTTCTTGGGACTTAGGGAGATGGACGGCCCAACCACCCTAGGATAAATGGTCCCGTTCCCCGCTGACAGGACACTGAGCTCCTGAGGGTCCTATTCGCAAGCCCCATTACGGCGAGCGTACAGACCCGCAGCACGCCGCCTCCCCTAACAAAGCCAGAAGTTAGAAGAGTGGTGAGTAGGTGGCCGGCGTCCCGGTTAGCGGGTCGCCGGCTGTAATGGCGGCACAAGGGGTAGGAGCGCAGCGCTGACAAGCTGGCTGCTGCTCCAGGCTTCAGAGGCATACAGGGTGCTGTGTTTTCCGCTGTGAGGGGCGAGCTGAAGCCACAGCACACACATACCCACACTGGCAGCAATTCTACAGGGGTTTTAACCCACTGTAGAACAGAAATTACCTCAGCCAGTATAAAAAAAAACAGGAAGACCGCTCGCCATTAAGGGGGCGGGGCTTTACTATGAATGGATCCAGCAGCTCACCAGTGCCATTTTCCCTCTGCAGCTATACACTGGCAGACTGGCAGGGAAGCAGAGCTCCTCCACAAGGACTCCAGAGCACCTCAGCGGTACCAGGGGGGGAGCAATATTTGGTGTACTAACCCTCTTTAGGGTACTTAGTTTGCGACCCAGCTAAACTTGTACTTTAGCTGTAGGGGCGCTGTGTGACTGGCTCCATTATATTCTGTGTCTCCCTAGAGGGCTCTATGTGGGTTAACTGTGTTTTACCCTATTTTCCTGTGTGTGTGTGTGTGTGTGTGTGTGTGTGTGTGTGTGTGTGTGTGTGTGTGTGTGTATTCTTTCATATTTACTATGTCAAAGGAGTGTGTATCATGCACAGCAGAGTGTTTTTCTCAATCTGGGGGATCACTGCCGTGTACTCAGGATAGTATACATTCTCAGGCTAGTGGATCTGAACCAGTATGGTTAGATTCATTAAAAGGGATGATTTCAAATATTTCAAATAAATTATCCTAAAATGAGAAGGAGACGCAATACTTAAGGCAATCTGTTGATGACCTGATGAATAGAATTCAGAGGTCGTTCCAGCGTCTCATACCCCTACCGTTTGTCCACAGAAGCATACTCTGTCCCAAATCATGCAGGCTGATACTGATGATGATGTATCAGACCCGGAGGAGGGTGAGGTGGAGGAAGGGGGGATGCAGCTTTATCACAGGGTATACAAGCCCTGATATAAGCTATTAGAGATGTCCTGCACATTCCTGATAAGGTGGCAGAGGACGAGGAGGAATCTTATTTTAATGTGAAAAAGAAATCCTCAGCTACTTTCCCTGCATCTAAGGAATTAAATTCCTTAGGTGGGTAAATCCTGGGTAAATCCTGACAAGAAGTTTCAGGTCCCAAAATGGTTGCTCACATCCTTCCCGTTTCCTCAGGATGATAGGAAAAAAATGGGAAAACCCACCGATAGTTGATGCATCTGTTTCTAGGCTGTCACATAAGATAGTTTTACCTGTTCCTGTGGCAGCTTCCTTGAAGGATGCTGCAGACCGCAAGCTTGAGACCACTCTCAAATCTCTGCACACGGCTGCAGGGGTGGCCCAGAGACCCACTATAGCTTGTGCATGGATCTCTAGGGCCATTGCAAAATGGTCAGGTAATCTTCTTGACTGGTTAGATTCCTTATCCAGGGAGGAGATAATTTTACTCCTACAGCATATACAGGATTCTGCTAACTTTAAGGTGGAGGCCATAAAGGAAATTGGTTTACTCAATGCACGCACCACTGCCATGGCGGTGTCAGCACGCAGGGGCTTGTGGCTACGCCAGTGGACTGCGGACGCGGATTTCAGGAAAGGCGTGGAATGCCTACCTTTCACAGGTGAAGCCCTTTTTGGAGATGAACTGGATACGTGGATATCCAAGGCTACGGCTGGTAAATCTGCTTACCTTCCTTCCACAGCTCCCCCGGCTAGAAAATCCTACACTGCTCCAACTCTGGAGTCCTTTCGGACAGCGAAGTTTAAAAACAAAACCAAAGGTTCTTCTACGGCCTTCAAAGGCAATAGAGGTAAGCCCATAAAACCAGCAACTGCAGGTTCACAGGAACAGAACCGCGGTTCTGCTTCCTCTAAGCCTGCGGCATGACGGTGGACCACACTGCCTGGAAGACAGGCAGGTGGGAGCCCGTTTGAGATTCTTCAGTCACATATGGGCAACATCATGCCAGGATCCCTGGGACAAAGATCTTATAGCCCAGGGCTACACACTGGCGTTTCAGGAACTCCCACCTCAGATTTTTCAAATCAGGCTTACCAGCTTCTCAAAAAGCTAGTATGACTTTACAGGAAGCAATTCAGAAACTGGTACAGACTCAGGTCATTGTTCCAGTTCCACTTCAGCTGCAAAACCAGGGTTATTATTCCAACCTGTTTGTGGTTCCGAAACTGGATGGTTCGGTAAAGCCCATTTTTAATCTCAAGTAGTTGAACCCGTACTTACGGGTGTTCAAGTTCAAGAAGGAGTCTCTGAGAGCGGTGATCTCAGGTCTGGAGAAGGGGGAATTCTTGGTGTGTCTATATCAAGGATGCGTACCTTCATATTCCGCTTTGGCCGCCTCATCAGGCTTATCTAAGGTTTGCATTACAGGACTGTCACGACAAGTTCCAGGCCCTGCCATTTGGCCTCTCTACGGCACCGAGGGTGTTTACCAGGGTAATGGCAGAAATTATGTTTCTCATCCGCAAACAGGGGGTGAACATAATACCGTACCTGGACGATCTGCTGATAAAAGCACCATCCAGGGAGAGGTTGTTAGTCAACATTGCCCTCTCAACCCGACTACTCCAGTATCACGGGTGGATTTTGAACCTACCAAAATCTCATCTGGAACCAACATGGAGGCTTCCGTTCCTGGGGATGATATTGGATACGGAGGAGCAGAAAGTATTCCTTCCGTTGGAAAAAGCATTGGTGATCCAGTCGATGGTGCGGGATGTTCTGAGACAAACCCGGACATCGGTGCATCTATGCATTCGCCTTTTGGGGAAAGATGGTAGCTGGTTACAAGGCGCTGCGTTACGGAAGGTTTCACACAAGGCCCTTCCAGCTGGATCTGTTGGCCAAATGGTCCAGATCGCATCTTCACATGCACCAGAGGATCAGTCTGTCGCCAAAAGCCAGGATTTCTCTTCTGTGGTGGCTTCAGACTTATCACCTGACCCTAGGCCGAAGGTTCGGGATTCAAAATTGGATTCTGCTAGCCACAGACGCAAGCTTCAGAGGTTGGGGAGCAGTCACCCAGGGGGAACCGTTCCAAGGAAAATGATCAAGTCAGGAAGCCATTCTTCCAATCAACATTCTGGAACTATGGGCCATATACAACGCCCTTCTACAGGCATCACAACTTCTTCAAGATCAAGCCATTCAGGTGCAGTCGGACAGTGTGACGGCAGTGACGTACATAGGGGGTCATTCCGACCTGTTCGCACGATGCTTTTTTTCGCAGTCGTGCCAACGGGTCCGGAATGTGTATGCACAGCGGCCTCATGTGTATGCACAGCGGCGGGTAACGCCGGTCAGCGACTGAATTAAGAAGAAAACGATCGCTGCCGCGATTTCACCGTGTTCACAGGAGGAAGGCGTTCCGGCCAGTGTATCTCTCCTGTGGTGGCTGCACAGTGCTCACCTCCTAGAGGGTCGCAGGTTCGGCATTCAGGACTGGATCCTGGTGACCACGGACGCGAGCCTCCGAGGTTGGGGGGCTGTCGCACTGGGAAGAAATTTCCAAGGTCTCTGGTCAAGCCTAGAGACTTATCTCCACATCAATGTCCTGGAGTTAAGGGCCATTTACAACGCCCTACGCCAGGCGGAGGAGTGGCTTCAGAACAAACCGGTTCTGATTCAGTCAGACAATATCACAGCAGTGGCTCATGTTAACCGCCAAGGCGGCACAAGGAGCAGAGTGGCCATGGCAGAGGCGACCAGGATTCTGCGCTGGGCGGAAGGCCATGTAAGCGCACTATCAGCAGTGTTCATCCCGGGGGTGGACAACTGGGAGGCGGACTTCCTCAGCAGGCACGACCTGCATCCGGGAGAGTGGGGACTTCATCAAGAAGTCTTCACACAGATCGTGGATCGGTGGGGACTGCCTCAAATAGACATGATGGCATCCTGTCTCAACAAAAAGCTAAAGAGGTATTGCGCCAGGTCAAGAGACCCTTAGGCGGTAGCGGTAGGCGCTCTGGTGACACCATGGGTGTTCAGATCGGTCTATGTGTTTCCTCCTCTGCCTCTAATACCCAAGGTGTTGAGATTAATAAGACTAAGAAGGGTCAGAACAATTCTCATTGTTCCAGATTGGCCAAGGAGGACTTGGTATCCGGATCTGCAAGAGTTGCTCACAGACGATCCGTGGCCTCTTCCTCTAAGGCAGGACCTGCTGCAGCAGGGACCCTGTCTGTTCCAAGACTTACCGCGGCTGCGTTTGATGGCATGGCGGTTGAACGCCGGATCCTAGCTGAAAAAGGGATTCCGAAGGAGGTCATTCCTACCCTGATCAAGGCTAGGAAGGATGTGACATTGAAACATTATCACCGTATATGGCGGAAATATGTTTCTTGGTGTGAGGCCAGAGCTGCTCCTACGGAGGAGTTCCATTTGGGCCGTCTGATTCACTTCCTTCAAACGGGAGTGAATTTGGGCCTAAAATTAGGGTCCATAAAGGTCCAAATTTCAGCCTTATCCATTTTCTTTCAAAGAGAATTGGCTTCTCTTCCTGAAGTACAGACTTTTGTGAAGGGAGTGCTGCATATTCAGCCTCCCTTTGTACCTCCGGTGGCGCCTTGGGATCTTAACGTGGTATTAAGTTTCCTCAAGTCACCTTGGTTTGAACCACTCAAAACAGTGGAGTTGAAATACCTCACTTGGAAAGTGGTCATGTTGTTGGCCTTAGCTTCTGCAAGGCGTGTTTCGGAATTAGCGGCTTTATCATATAAAAGCCCATACCTGATTTTTCACGTGGATAGGGCAGAGTTGAGGACTCGTCCTCAATTTCTGCCCAAGGTGGTCTCATCTTTTCATATGAACCAACCTATTGTCGTGCCTGTGGCTACACGGGATTTGGAGGATTCCGAGACCCTGGATGTGGTCAGGGCTTCGAAGATTTATGTGACCAGAACAGCTAGGATCAGGAAGACCGAAGCTCTGTTTGTTCTGTATGCGTCCAACAAGGTTGGCGCTCCTGCTTCAAAGCAGACTATTGCTCGCTGGATCTGTAACACGATTCAGCAGGCGCATTCTCCGGCAGGATTGCCATTGCCTAAATCGGTTAAGACCCATTCCACTAGGAAGGTGGGCTCTTCTTGGGCGGCTGCCCGAGGGGTCTCAGCACTACAACTGTGCCGAGCTGCTACTTGGTCGGGGTCAAACACCTTTGCAAAGTTCTATAAGTTTGATACCCTGGCTGAGGAGGACCTCCTGTTTGCTCAATAGGTGCTGCAGAGTCATCCGCACTCTCCCGCCCGTTTGGGAGCTTTGGTATAATCCCCATGGTCCTTACGGAGTCCCCAGCAAGCTCTACGGACTACGAGAAATAGATTTACCGGTAAGTAAAATCTTATTTTTTCTCCTAGCCTTAGCTTCGGCAAGGTGTGTTTTAGATTTGGGTGCCTTGTCATGCAAGTCACCGTATTTAGTGTTTCATGATGACTGAGCTGAACTTCGGACGAATCCCGCTTTCCTACCAAAAGTAGTGTCCTCTTTTCACATCAATCAACCAATAGTAGTTCCTGTGTTAACAGGAGATTCTGGAACCTTGGATGTGGTACGCGCACTACGCTACAGGTCGTAAGACGGATACGTTGTTTGTTCTCTACGATGCTGCCAAGATGGGTTGGTCAGCTTCTAAGCAGACCTTATCCAGATGGATAAAACTGACCATACGTCAGGCTTACCTTCATGCTAGGTTACAGCCACCTACATCAGTAACAGCTCATTCCACACGTTCTGTGGGAACGTCATGGGCAGCTGGTCGTGGAGCTTCTACGACACAGCTTTGCCGTGCGGCTACATGGTCTTCAGTGCACACGTTTGTGCGCTTTTACAAGTTTGATACTTTTGCGGCATCAGCATCTAGCTTTGGCCGCCTAGTGTTACAGGTTCCAAACAGCTCTCCCTCCCACGGCGGAAACTTTGGTACGTCCCAAGAGTACTCCAGTGACCCCTAGTGGATGAAAAAGAAAATAGGATTTTGGTACTTACCAGGTAAATCCTTTTCTTTGAATCCATAGGGGGCACTGGACGCCCACCCAGAGCAGTTTTACCTGGTTTGTGGTAAGTTCAGAGAATCTTATGGTAACACACTCTCACCGACTGGTTCAAATTATCAAGTTCTATCGGTTATGGTGTCAACTGTTAGTTGTCAGTAACGTTATGTGTCAACTTTATTGTTGTCCGTTTTGTTATATGTAATTCTCCATTGTCAACCTCTCTATTGCTCCTGTTCGGCTCAGTAAAAAACACTGAGGTACTCTGGGATATGGAGGGGAGGAGTAGTTCCAAATTTAATTTATTCAGTGCCTTGTTCCTGCGGATCCGTCCATATCCCAAGAGTACTCCAGTGCCCCCTATGGATTCAAAGAAAAGGATTTACCTGGTAAGTACCAAAATCCTATTTCTCTGACGTCCTAGTAGATGCTGGGGACTCCGTAAGGACCATGGGGAATAGACTGGCTCCGCAGGAGACTGGGCACACTATAAGAAAGATTTGGTACTACCTGGTGTGCACTGGCTCCTCCCTCTATGCCCCTCCTCCAGACCTCAGTTAGATTTCTGTGCCCGGCCGAGCTGGATGCACACTAGGGGCTCTCCTGAGCTCCTAGAAAGAAAGTATATATTAGGTTTTTTATTTTACAGTGAGAACTGCTGGCAACAGGCTCACTGCAACGAGGGACTAAGGGGAGAAGAAGCGAACCTACCTGCTTGCAGCTAGCTTGGGCTTCTTAGGCTACTGGACACCATTAGCTCCAGAGGGATCGACCGCAGGACCCGTCCTTGGTGTTCGTTCCCGGAGCCGCGCCGCCGTCCCCATTACAGAGCCAGAAGCAAGAAGATGGTCCGGAAAATCGGCGGCAGAAGACTTCAGTCTTCACCAAGGTAGCGCACAGCACTGCAGCTGTGCGCCATTGCTCCTCATACACACTTCACACTCCGGTCACTGAGGGTGCAGGGCGCTGGGGGGGGGGCGCCCTGAGCAGCAATAAAATCACCTTGGCTGGCAAAATAACCACAATATATAGCCCCAGAGGCTATATATGTGGTAATTACCCCTGCCAGAATACAGAAAAAAGCGGGAGAAAAGTCAGCCGAAAAAGGGGCGGAGCCATCTCCCTCAGCACACTGGCGCCATTTCTCCCTCACAGTTCCGCTGGAAGGAAGCTCCCTGACTCTCCCCTGCAGTCTACACTACAGAAAAGGGTAAAAAAGAGAGGGGGGGCACAAATTTGAGGCGCAGTAAATATTATAGCAGCTATAGGGGACATAATTCAGTTAGTCCCTGCATTATATAGCGCTCTGGTGTGTGCTGGCATACTCTCTCTCTGTCTCCCCAAAGGGCTTTTGTGGGGTCCTGTCTCCTTTAAGAGCATTCCCTGTGTGTGTGTGCGGTGTGTCGGTACGGCTGTGTCGACATGTTTGATGAGGAGACTGATGTGGAGGCGGAGCAGATGCCTATAAATGTGATGTCACCCCCTGCGGGGCAGACACCTGAGTGGATGGACTTATGGAAGGAATTACGTGCAAGTGTCGACTCCTTACATAAAAAATTTGACGACATGCCAAATGCGGGACAGCCGGCTTCTCACCTCGTGCCTGCCCAGGCAATTCAAAGGCCATCAGGGGCTCTAAAACGCCCACTACCTCAGATGGCAGACACAGATGTCGACACGGATACTGATACCAGTGTCGACGACGATGAGTCAAATTTAATGTCCACTAGGGCCATTCGTTGCATGATTGAGGCAATGAAAGAGGTTTTACACCTTTCTGATATAAACCCAGGTACCTCAAAAAAGGGTATTATGTTTGGGGAGAAAAAACTACCAATAGTTTTTCCCCCATCTGAAGAATTAAATGAAGTGTGTGAAGAAGCGTGGGCTTTCCCTGATAAGAAATTGGTGATTTCAAAAAAATTACTAATGGCGTTCCCTTTCTCGCCAGAGGATAGGTCACGTTGGGAAACTCCCCCTAGGGTGGATAAAGCGCTCACACGTTTGTCTAAAAAGGTGGCACTACCGTCTCCGGATACGGCCGCCCTAAAGGAACCTGCTGATAGAAAGCAGGAGGCTATCCTAAAGTCTATATATACACACACTGGTGTTATACTGAGACCAGCTATTGCTTCAGCGTGGATGTGCAGTGCTGCTGCTGCTTGGTCAGGTTCCCTGTCAGAAAATATTGACACCCTGGACAGGGACACTATATTGCTAACCGTAGAGCATATAAAAGACTCAGTCTTGTACATGAGAGATGCACAGAGGGAGATCTGCCGGCTGGCATCTAGAATAAGTGCATTGTCCATTTCTGCTAGGAGAGGCTTATGGACTCGGCAGTGGACAGGGGATGCAGATTCTAAAAGGCACATGGAAGTTTTGCCTTATAAGGGTGAGGAGTTATTCGGGGATGGTCTCTCAGACCTTGTTTCCACAGCAACAGCTGGGAAGTCAGCATTTTTACCCCATGTCCCCTCACAGCCTAAGAAAGCGCCGTATTATCAGGTACAGTCCTTTCGACCCCAGAAAAACAGGCGGGGAAAAGGCGGGTCCTTTCTGTCTAGAGGCAGAGGAAGGGGAAAAAAGCTGCACCACGCAGCAGGTTCCCAGGAACAGAAGTCCTCCCCCGCTTCTTCCAAATCCGCCGCATGACGGTGGGGCTCCACAGGCGGAGCCAGGTACGGTGGGGGGCCGCCTCAAAAATTTCAGCGATCAGTGGGTTCGCTCACGGGTGGATCCCTGGATCCTTCAAGTAGTATCTCAGGGGTACAAGCTGGAATTCGAGGCGCCTCCCCCCCCGCCGTTTCCTCAAATCGGCCTTACCGACAACTCCCTCGGGCAGGGAGGCTGTACTAGAGGCAATTCACAAGCTGTATTCCCAGCAGGTGATAGTCAAAGTACCCCTACTTCAACAAGGACGGGGTTACTATTCCACACTGTTTGTGGTACCGAAACCGGACGGTTCGGTGAGACCCATTTTAAATTTGAAATCCTTGAACACATACATAAAAAGATTCAAGTTCAAGATGGAATCGCTCAGGGCGGTTATTGCAAGCCTGGACGAGGGGGATTACATGGTATCCCTGGACATCAAGGATGCTTACCTGCATGTCCCAATTTACCTTCCTCACCAGGAGTACCTCAGATTTGTGGTACAGGATTGCCATTACCAATTCCAGACACTACCGTTTGGACTGTCCACGGCACCGAGGGTGTTTACCAAGGTAATGGCAGAAATGATGATACTCCTTCGAAAAAAGGGAGTTTTAATTATCCCGTACTTGGACGATCTCCTAATAAAGGCGAGGTCCAAGGAGCAGTTACTGGTCGGAGTAGCACTATCTCGGGAAGTGCTACAACAGCATGGCTGGATTCTAAACATTCCAAAGTCACAACTGGTTCCTTCCACACGCTTACTGTTCCTGGGGATGATTCTGGACACAGAACAGAAAAAAGTGTTTCTCCCGCAGGAGAAAGCCAAGGAGCTGTCATCTCTAGTCAGAGACCTCCTAAAACCAAAACGGGTATCGGTGCATCACTGCACACGAGTCCTGGGAAAAAAGTTGGCTTCGTACGAAGCAATTCCATTCGGCAGGTTCCATGCAAGGACCTTCCAGTGGGACCTCTTGGACAAGTGGTCGGGATCGCATCTTCAAATGCATCAACTGATAACCCTGTCTCCAAGGACCAGGATGTCTCTACTGTGGTGGCTGCAGAGTGCTCATCTTCTAGTGGGCCGCAGATTCGGCATACAGGACTGGATCCTGGTGACCACGGATGCCAGCCTTCGGGGCTGGGGCGCAGTCACACAGGGAAGAAATTTCCAGGGACTTTGGTCAAGTCAGGAGTCGTCCCTACACATAAACATTCTGGAACTGAGGGCCATTTACAATGCCCTAAGTCAGGCAAGGCCCCTGCTTCAAAACCAGCCGGTTCTGATCCAATCAGACAACATCACGGCAGTCGCCCATGTATACCGACAGGGCGGCACAAGAAGCAGGGTGGCCATGGCAGAAGCCACAAGGATTCTCCGATGGGAGGAAAATCACGTACTAGCACTGTCAGCAGTGTTCATTCCGGGAGTGGACAACTGGGAAGCAGACTTCCTCAGCAGACACGACCTACACCCGGGAGAGTGGGGACTTCATCCAGAAGTCTTCCTACTGTTGGTAAACCGCTGGGAAGGCCACAGGTGGACATGATGGCGTCCCGCCTCAACAAGAAGCTAATGAAATATTGCGCCAGGTCAAGGGACCCTCAGGCGATAGCTGTGGACGCTCTAGTGACACCGTGGGTGTACCAGTCGGTTTATGTGTTCCCTCCTCTGCCCCTCATACCAAAGGTACTGAGAATAATAAGAAGGCGAGGAGTAAGAACGATATTTGTGGTTCCGGATTGGCCAAGAAGAGCTTGGTACCCGGAACTTCAAGAAATGTTATCAGAGGACCCATGGCCTCTACCGCTCAGACAGGATCTGCTACAGCAGGGGCCCTGTCTGTTCCAAGACTTACCGCGGCTGCGTTTGACGGCATGGCGGTTGAATTCCGGATCCTAAAGGAAAAGGGCATTCCGGAGGAAGTCATTCCTACGTTGATAAAAGCCAGGAAAGAAGTAACCGCAAACCATTATCACCGCATTTGGCGAAAATATGTTGCGTGGTGTGAGGCCAGGAAGGCCCCTACAGAGGAATTTCAGCTGGGTCGTTTTCTGCACTTCCTACAGTCAGGAGTGACTATGGGCCTAAAATTGGGTTCCATTAAGGTCCAGATTTCGGCTCTGTCGATTTTCTTCCAGAAAGAACTGGCTTCACTGCCTGAAGTTCAGGCTTTTGTAAAGGGAGTGCTTCATATTCAGTCCCCTTTTGTGCCTCCTGTGGCACCTTGGGATCTCAATGTGGTGTTGAGTTTCCTAAAATCACATTGGTTTGAACCACTTAAAACCGTGGATCTCAAATATCTCACGTGGAAAGTGGTCATGTTATTGGCCTTGGCTTCGGCCAGGCGTGTGTCAGAATTGGCGGCTTTGTCATGTAAAAGCCTTTATCTGATTTTCCATATAGATAGGGCAGAATTGAGGACTCGTCCCCAGTTTCTCCCTAAGGTGGTATCAGCTTTTCACTTGAACCAACCTATTGTGGTGCCTGCGGCTACTAGGGACTTGGAGGATTCCAAGTTACTGGACGTAGTCAGGGCCTTGAAAATTTATGTTTCCAGGACGGCTGGAGTCAGGAAAACTGACTCGCTTTTTATCCTGTATGCACCCAACAAAATAGGTGCTCCTGCTTCTAAGCAGACTATTGCTCGCTGGATTTGTAGCACAATTCAGCTGGCGCATTCTGCGGCTGGATTGCCGCATCCTAAATCAGTGAAAGCCCATTCCACGAGGAAGGTGGGCTCATCTTGGGCGGCTGCCCGAGGGGTCTCGGCTTTACAACTTTGCCGAGCTGCAACTTGGTCAGGGGCAAACACGTTTGCTAAATTCTACAAATTTGATACCCTGGCTGAGGAGGACCTTGAGTTCTCTCATTCGGTGCTGCAGAGTCATCCGCACTCTCCCGCCCGTTTGGGAGCTTTGGTATAATCCCCATGGTCCTTACGGAGTCCCCAGCATCCACTAGGACGTCAGAGAAAATAAGAATTTACTCACCGGTTATTCTATTTCTCGTAGTCCGTAGTGGATGCTGGGCGCCCATCCCAAGTGCGGATTGTCTGCAATACTTGTATATAGTTATTGCCTAACTAAAGGGTTATTGTTGAGCCATCTGTTGAGAGGCTCAGTTATATTTCATACTGTTAACTGGGTATAGTATCACGAGTTATACGGTGTGATTGGTGTGGCTGGTATGAGTCTTACCCGGGATTCAAAATCCTTCCTTATTGTGTCAACTCTTCCGGGCACAGTATCCTAACTGAGGTCTGGAGGAGGGGCATAGAGGGAGGAGCCAGTGCACACCAGGTAGTACCAAATCTTTCTTATAGTGTGCCCAGTCTCCTGCGGAGCCCGTCTATTCCCCATGGTCCTTACGGAGTCCCCAGCATCCACTACGGACTACGAGAAATAGAATTACCGGTGAGTAAATTCTTATTTTTTCAATCCGTTTTGCAGGCACCTCAGCACTCTCCCACCCGGTTTGGGAGCTTTGGTACATTACCATGGGACTAATGTGGACCCCAGTATCCTCTAGGACGTAAGAGAAAATAGGATTTAATTACCTATCTGTAAATCCTTTTCTCGTAGTCCGTAGAGGATGCTGGGCGCCCGCCCGGTGCTTCGTTTCTTCCTGCACTGTTACTTGGTTAAGTATTGTTGGTTCAGCGGTTGCTGTTCCTGGTTTAAAGTTTGGTTAGCTTGACTTTCCTCTAGTTTGTGTGTGCTGGTTCGGAATCTCACCACTATCCTTTTATATCCTTCTCTCAAAGTATGTCCGTCTCCTCGTGTACAGTTTCCTAGACTGAGTCTGGTAGGAGGGGCATAGAGGGAGGAGCCAGCCCACACTATCAATTTCTTAAAGTGCCCATGGCTCCTAGTGGACCCGTCTATACCCCATGGTGCTAATGTGGACCCCAGTATCCTCTACGGACTCCGAGAAAAGGATTTACCGGTAGGTAATTCAAATCCTATGTTCTGGCTCACATTGACTAGGTTTCAAAGGAAATACAAGGAGGGTCTGGGGACTGCTTTGAGCAGACACAAACAGCCAATCAGCATCTTTTTCTGAGACCCTGGTTGAATATCCCGGGTCAGAGGCTTTCACACTGCACAATGACCCAGGTCTGTTTAACCCTTCTTTTATCCCGGGTTAAAATGCCGGGTTGCTCGATCCGGATTATTCACTTTGGCGCTTTCACACTGCACCTCAACCCAGCTCATCGCGGCAACAACCCACCAATAACCTGGGTTATTTTTGCGATGTGAAAGGGGTATTACTCTACCAGTCACTATAGACTATAATGCCTGTATTACAATGGCATTATAAGGAAGAACAGGTGATAGGAGTGACACTGTGCTTACGCCTGCAGGCAGTAAGAGCAGTAATTGATGAATGAGCAGAAGGAAGGATTCTTGGGATTGGTTGGAGGAGAAGTATGCTGCAGAAGTTTAAGGAATGCCTTCACAGCTGCGATTCTGTATGCAGCGGCGGTGCGGAAATATGCAAATGTTGGTACCACCCACAAATGCTCCCTGACTGTCAATCACTTTGTAAATAAATCCTCACTGTGACCACCATCGCAAGACCATCACGGCACGTACACAGTGCCACTAAGAAGCTCATGAAACTTTAAACCAGAGGTTCTCCAACTTGGTCCTCGGAGGCCCACACAGTGCATGTTTTGCAGGTCTCCTCACAGAATCGCAAGTGAAATAATTAGCTCCACCTGTGGACCTTTTAAAATGTGTCAGTGAGTAATTAATACACCTGTGCACCTGCTGGGTTACCTGCAAAACATGCACTCTGTGGGCCCCCGAGGACCGAGTTTGAGAACCTCTGCTTTAAACAAACGTTTCACTGCGCCATCTGTCAATCTCTTAATCAGGCCCATAGAAGAGAATGCAGTCCTTTTACCATGAGATTTTAAATGTCGGACACATTTCTAAAAAAAAATCCTTCTGGGTATTTTGTAAAGCCCCTGCTGTACAAGTCACATTCCTGTTACCTGTACTCATTAGCAAAAAGAATTTAGGATGCTGCCAATCGGCCTGACGTGCATTATTTTTCAGAAAAGCTCATTCCCGTTTATACTTTCATCATCCATTATTTTGTAAAGTACCTCGCTATTGATTTTTGACTGATCTCATACTTCATTGTGATCTAGGTTTAGTAGAAATTCCATTGTACTAAGGACAACATTTTCTACCATTCCATCTCAGGTGCCCCCTTATTTCTGTCCTGTCTAAGTGTCCAAATAATGTCAAGACCATGATTTACAACACGTTTATTTTCTCTTCTCCGTAACACTTGGAAGCTAGGAGACTTTTAATGGGAAGTAAAAGCGGACAATGTGTTTGATAGTTTCAGTCTGTCGCTGCTAAAACGAGGTCGAGGGACCCTTTTCTAAGCAGCGCCGTGTAAAAATGGCGCAGAATCATATAGGGTCTGATATATGGGTGCACATAGTTGCATTGGGAAGCAGTTAGCTTCCTGATAGACAGGATCCCGGCGTTCAATATACCGACTCCAGGATCCCAAAGTAGGAGGCAATGCCAGAGTCACATTACCGACAGCCAATCGTCCAGACAGCGGGACGCGCTGGCATCCTGCCGCAAACGTAGGGGGGGGGGGGGTATGTTTAGCAGAAGAAGGGGGTTAAGGTTAGGCTGCTGGGCCAGGAAGGTTGGGGACAGGGGAGGGAGGGTTAGGGTTTGGCACTTAGAAGGGGAGGTTAGGGTTAGGCATCAAGCGGGGAGAGTTAGGTTTAGGCAGCGGGGAAGGGAGGGTTGGGGTTAGGCACAAAGTGGGGAAGGTTAGGGTTAGGCACCCACAAGGGAGGGTTAGGGTAGGTGGCAGAGGAGGGTTAGGGAGCTTACTGGAGGACTGTCGGGATTCTGATGGACGGGATTCCGCTGACTGTATTCTAACCGCCAGCATCCCGTCCATCGGCAAAACATACTGATCCCGTTGCATTTGCAGCTGCTATTTCATTTGCTGCGGACTTGCGAAAATATGCTAATTGCTCAGACACCGTCTTGTGTACATAGACACCCGCCTCCGAGGTCTCACATCCGCTGCTTACATACAAAAGCCACAACCATGTGCTGTCTCAGAAGGTGCATCTCAGCTAAGACGTCGGGACCTCTCCAACTGAGTATCAATTTGCAGTGGTACACTAGGACACGCCCAGGAAACGGTCGCCACACGCCTGCATTATGCGAACCAACCCCCCATAACCTACCCCGAACACTGACTACCTGTCGCCCACTTTGCAAATGGATTCTCTTTGTGCGTGCCGTGGCTAAGCCATCGCCACAGATGCGCCGTACAACTTGGGCGCAGTAGCAAAACATTGCTCCACTGCATCCACTATCGACAGTGCTTACACAGATTAATCAGGCCCATAGAGATTGTATGATTAGTGCAGCTTTTGAATTTTTTTTTTCTTGCTTGGCGATGTCAGAAATGTAAGGTGTTCATGTAGTCAAAAGTTTCTGAAATATTACCTGCAATTAAAATAATTATAGCAAACCACGGGCACTGAGCAGTGTAAAATATATACACACTTCACACTTCATAAAGAGTTAACTGCAACATTGTATGGGTTATACAGTGTCGGCATGAGATAGTTAAAATCTGGAAAGTGTGTTTGCTAAAGCCGTGTTATGTTTATAGTAGTAGTTGCAAGTTTTACCAATTTGTAATTCTTGTGCCAAAGTTGATTAGTGACATCAAAAGTAAAATATTTTAAAACAGCTCTGTAATGCCATTTATGTTAACTGCGTAAGTATTGTTCATGCTTAAAACTTTAAGAAGAAACATAGCTTGTGTTAAAAAGCTACTAGCTAGCAGAACCTTAAGCAGCATACATGAGGTATATTGGAAATCTTAAGTGTCCTTTTTATTTATTTATGTATTTATTTTTGTTTACCATTTGTGGGTATTTTTTTTTTTTTATGCTTTCTATGTTGGGACGTGGTATCAGTGGTGGTCATTCCGAGTTGTTTGCTCAGTAATTTTCTTTGCATCGCAGCGATTTTCCGCTAATTGCACATGCGCAATGTTCGCACTGCGACTGCGCCAAGTATATTTGCTATGAAGTTTGGTATTTTACTCACGGCATTACGAGGTTTTCTCTATCGTCCTAGTGGATGCTGGGGTTCCTGAAAGGACCATGGGGAATAGCGGCTCCGCAGGAGACAGGGCACAAAAAGTAAAGCTTTCCGATCAGGTGGTGTGCACTGGCTCCTCCCCCTATGACCCTCCTCCAAGCCTCAGTTAGATTTTTGTGCCCGGCCGAGAAGGGTGCAATCTAGGTGGCTCTCCTAAAGAGCTGCTTAGAGAAAGTTTAGCTTAGGTTTTTTATTTTACAGTGAGTCCTGCTGGCAACAGGATCACTGCAACGAGGGACTTAGGGGAGAAGAAGTGAACTCACCTGCGTGCAGGATGGATTGGCTTCTTGGCTACTGGACATCAGCTCCAGAGGGACGATCACAGGTACAGCCTGGATGGTCACCGGAGCCTCGCCGCCGGCCCCCTTGCAGATGCTGAAACATGAAGAGGTCCAGAATCGGCGGCAGAAGACTCCTCAGTCTTCTAAAGGTAGCGCACAGCACTGCAGCTGTGCGCCATTTTCCTCTCAGCACACTTCACACGGCAGTCACTGAGGGTGCAGGGCGCTGGGAGGGGAGCGCCCTGGGAGGCAAATGAAAACCTATTTGGCTAAAAAATACCTCACATATAGCCTCCGGGGGCTATATGGAGATATTTAACCCCTGCCAGAATACACTAAAGAGCGGGAGACGAGCCCGCCGAAAAAGGGGCGGGGCCTATCTCCTCAGCACACAGCGCCATTTTCCTTACACAGCTCCGCTGGTCAGGACGGCTCCCAGGTCTCTCCCCTGCACTGCACTACAGAAACAGGGTAAAACAAGAGAGGGGGGGCAAAATAGTGGCAAAAATTATATTATAAAAGCAGCTATACAGGGAGCACTTATTATAAGGCTATCCCTGTCATATATAGCGCTTTTGGTGTGTGCTGGCAAACTCTCCCTCTGTCTCCCCAAAGGGCTAGTGGGGTCCTGTCTTCGTTAAGAGCATTCCCTGTGTGTCTGCTGTGTGTCGGTACGTGTGTGTCGACATGTATGAGGACGATATTGGTGTGGAGGCGGAGCAATTGCCAAATATGGGGATGTCACCTCCTAGGGGGTCGACACCAGAATGGATGCCTTTATTTATGGAATTACGGGATAGTGTCAACACGCTAAAGCAGTCGTTTGACGACATGAGACGGCCGGACAATCAGTTAGTGCCTGTCCAGGCGCCTCAAACACCGTCAGGGGCTGTAAAACGCCCTTTGCCTCAGTCGGTCGACACAGACCCAGACACAGGCACTGATTCCAGTGGCGACGGTGACGAATCAACCGTATTTTCCAGTAGGGCCACACGTTATATGATTTTGGCAATGAAGGAGGCGTTACATTTAGCTGATACTACAGGTACCACTAAACAGGGTATTATGTGGGGTGTGAAAAAACTACCTATAGTTTTTCCTGAATCAGAAGAACTAAATGATGTATGTGATGAAGCGTGGGTTGCCCCCGATAAAAAGATGCTAATTTCAAAGAAGTTATTAGCTTTATACCCTTTCCCGTCAGAGGTTAGGGCGCGCTGGGAAACACCTCCTAGGGTGGACAAGGCGCTCACACGCTTATCTAAACAAGTGGCGTTACCCTCTCCTGAGACGGCCGCACTTAAAGATCCAGCAGATAGGAGGATGGAAAATATCCAAAAAAGTATATACACACATACAGGTGTTATACTACGACCAGCTATAGCGACAGCCTGGATGTGCAGTGCTGGAGTAGCTTGGTCAGAGTCCCTGATTGAAAATATTGATACCCTGGATAGGGACAATGTTTTACTGTCTTTAGAGCAAATAAAGGATGCATTTCTTTATATGCGTGATGCACAGAGGGATATCTGCACACTGGCATCACGGGTAAGTGCTATGTCCATTTCGGCCAGAAGAAGTTTATGGACGCGACAGTGGTCAGGCGATGCGGACTCAAAACGGCATATGGAAGTTTTGCCGTATAAAGGGGAGGAGTTATTTGGAGTCGGTCTATCAGATTTGGTGGCCACGGCTACAGCCGGGAAATCCACCTTTTTACCTCAAGCTACTCCCCAACAGAAAAAGACACCGACTTTTCAACCGCAGCCCTTTCGTTCCTTTAAAAACAAGAGAGCAAAGGGATATTCATATCTGCCACGAGGCAGAGGAAGGGGGAAGAGACACCAACAGGCAGCTCCTTCCCAGGAACAGAAGCCCTCCCCCGCTTCTACAAAAGCCTCAGCATGACGCTGGGGCTTCTCAAGCGGACTCGGGGGCGGTGGGCGATCGTCTCAAGAATTTCAGCGCGCAGTGGGCTCACTCGCAGGTAGATCCCTGGATCCTGCAGATAATATCTCAGGGGTACAGGTTGGAACTAGAGACAGATCCGCCTCGCCGTTTCCTGAAGTCTGCTTTACCAACGTCCCCCTCCGAAAGGGAGACGGTTTTGGAAGCCATTCACAAGCTGTACTCTCAGCAGGTGATAGTCAAGGTACCTCTTCTACAACAGGGAAAGGGGTATTATTCCACTCTATTTGTGGTACCGAAGCCGGACGGCTCGGTAAGACCTATTCTAAATCTGAAGTCCTTGAACCTGTACATAAAGAAGTTCAAGTTCAAAATGGAGTCACTCAGAGCAGTGATAGCGAACCTGGAAGAAGGGGACTTTATGGTGTCCTTGGACATCAAGGATGCGTACCTCCACGTTCCAATTTACCCCTCACACCAGGGGTACCTCAGGTTCGTTGTACAAAACTGTCACTATCAGTTTCAGACGCTGCCGTTCGGATTGTCCACGGCACCTCGGGTCTTTACAAAGGTAATGGCCGAGATGATGATTCTTCTTCGAAGAAAAGGCGTATTAATTATCCCATACTTGGACGATCTCCTAATAAGGGCAAGGTCCAGAGAACAGCTAGAGAGGGGATTAGCACTGTCTCAAGAAGTGCTAAAACAGCACGGCTGGATTCTGAATATTCCAAAATCCCAGTTAATGCCGACAACTCGTCTGCTGTTCCTAGGGATGATTCTGGACACGGTTCAGAAAAAGGTTTTTCTCCCGGAGGAAAAAGCCAAGGAGTTATCCGAGCTTGTCAGGAACCTCCTAAAACCAGGAAAGGTGTCTGTACATCAATGCACAAGAGTCCTGGGAAAAATGGTGGCTTCTTACGAAGCAATTCCATTCGGCAGATTCCATGCACGAATTTTCCAGAGGGATCTGTTGGACAAATGGTCAGGGTCGCATCTTCAGATGCACCAGCGGATAACCCTGTCTCCAAGGACAAGGGTATCTCTTCTGTGGTGGTTGCAGAGTGCTCATCTATTGGAGGGCCGCAGATTCGGCATACAGGATTGGATCCTGGTGACCACGGACGCCAGCCTGAGAGGCTGGGGAGCAGTCACACAAGGAAGAAACTTCCAGGGAGTGTGGACGAGCCTGGAAACGTCTCTTCACATAAACATTCTGGAACTAAGAGCAATCTACAATGCTCTAAGCCAGGCAGAACCTCTGCTTCAAGGAAAACCGGTGTTGATCCAGTCGGACAACATCACGGCAGTCGCCCATGTAAACAGACAGGGCGGCACAAGAAGCAGGAGTGCAATGGCAGAAGCTGCAAGGATTCTTCGCTGGGCAGAGAATCATGTGATAGCACTGTCAGCAGTGTTCATCCCGGGAGTGGACAACTGGGAAGCAGACTTCCTCAGCAGACACGACCTTCACCCGGGAGAGTGGGGACTTCATCCGGAAGTCTTCCACATGCTGGTAACCCATTGGGAAAGACCAATGGTGGACATGATGGCGTCTCGCCTCAACAAAAAACTGGACAGGTATTGCGCCAGGTCAAGAGATCCGCAGGCAATAGCTGTGGACGCGCTGGTAACGCCTTGGGTGTACCAGTCGGTGTATGTGTTTCCTCCTCTGCCTCTCATACCAAAAGTATTGAGAATTATACGGCAAAGAGGCGTAAGAACGATACTAGTGGTTCCGGATTGGCCAAGAAGGACTTGGTACCCGGAACTTCAAGAGATGATCACGGAAGATCCGTGGCCTCTACCTCTAAGGAGGGACTTGCTTCAGCAGGGTCCCTGTCTGTTTCAAGACTTACCGCGGCTGCGTTTGACGGCATGGCGGTTGAACGCCGGATCCTAAAGGAAAAAGGCATGCCGGAAGAAGTCATTCCTACTTTGATTAAAGCAAGGAAGGAAGTAACCGTGCAACACTATCACCGCATTTGGCGAAGATATGTTGCGTGGTGCGAGGATCGGAGTGCTCCAACGGAGGAATTTCAACTGGGTCGATTCCTACATTTCCTGCAATCAGGATTGTCTATGGGTCTCAAATTGGGATCTATTAAGGTTCAAATTTCGGCCCTGTCGATTTTCTTTCAAAAAGAATTGGCTTCAGTTCCTGAAGTCCAGACTTTTGTTAAGGGAGTGCTGCATATACAGCCTCCTGTGGTGCCTCCAGTGGCACCGTGGGATCTCAATGTGGTTTTGGAATTTCTAAAATCTCATTGGTTTGAACCACTAAAAAAGGTGGATTTGAAATATCTCACATGGAAAGTGACCATGTTACTAGCCCTGGCTTCGGCCAGGAGAGTGTCAGAACTGGCAGCTTTATCTTACAAAAGCCCATATCTGATTTTCCATTCGGACAGGGCAGAACTGCGGACTCGTCCGCATTTTCTCCCTAAGGTGGTGTCAGCATTTCATCTGAACCAGCCTATTGTAGTGCCTGCGGCTACAAGTGACTTGGAGGACTCCAAGTTACTGGACGTTGTCAGAGCATTAAAAATATATATTGCAAGGACAGCTGGAGTCAGAAAATCTGACTCGTTGTTTATATTGTATGCACCCAACAAGATGGGTGCTCCTGCGTCTAAGCAGACGATTGCTCGTTGGATCTGTAGCACAATCCAACTTGCACATTCTGTGGCAGGCCTGCCACAGCCTAAATCTGTAAAGGCCCACTCCACAAGGAAGGTGGGCTCATCTTGGGCGGCTGCCCGAGGGGTCTCGGCATTACAACTTTGCCGAGCAGCTACGTGGTCAGGGGAGAACACGTTTGTAAAATTTTACAAATTTGATACTCTGGCTAAGGAGGACCTGGAGTTCTCTCATTCGGTGCTGCAGAGTCATCCGCACTCTCCCGCCCGTTTGGGAGCTTTGGTATAATCCCCATGGTCCTTTCAGGAACCCCAGCATCCACTAGGACGATAGAGAAAATAAGAATTTACTTACCGATAATTCTATTTCTCGGAGTCCGTAGTGGATGCTGGGCGCCCATCCCAAGTGCGGATTATCTGCAATAATTGTACATAGTTATTGTTAACTAATTCGGGTTATTGTTTAGGAAGCCATCTTTCAGAGGCTCCTCTGTTATCATACTGTTAACTGGGTTTGATCACAAGTTGTACGGTGTGATTGGTGTGGCTGGTATGAGTCTTACCCGGGATTCAAAATTCCTCCCTTATTGTGTACGCTCGTCCGGGCACAGTACCTAACTGAGGCTTGGAGGAGGGTCATAGGGGGAGGAGCCAGTGCACACCACCTGATCGGAAAGCTTTACTTTTTGTGCCCTGTCTCCTGCGGAGCCGCTATTCCCCATGGTCCTTTCAGGAACCCCAGCATCCACTACGGACTCCGAGAAATAGAATTATCGGTAAGTAAATTCTTATTTTTTCTTCGTTCTGGTGATCGTAATGTGATTGACAGGAAGTGGGTGTTTCTGGGCGGAAACTGGCCGTTTTATGGGTGTGTGTAAAAAAAACGCTACCGTTTCTGGGAAAAACGCGGGAGTGGCTGGAAAAACAGATGAGTATCTGGGCGAACGCTGGGTGTGTTTGTGACGTCAAACCAGGAATGACAAGCACTGAACTGATCGCACTGGCAGAGTAAGTCTCGAGCTACTCAGAAATTGCACAGAGAAGTCTTTTCGCAATATTGCGAATCTTTTGTTCGCAATTTAGCTAAGCTAAGATTCACTCCCAGTAGGCGGCGGCTTAGCGTGTGCAATGCTGCTAAAAGCAGCTTGCGAGCGAACAACTCGGAATGAGGGCCAGTATCACTCCTGGATACATAGGTTTACCGTGAGGTTTGTAGTCCTTGTGAGATGTAGAGAAATCCATTATTTGCTTGGTGAAATGTAGCATGACAATAATTTCACATGGGCACAGGTTCCAGTGATATTGGTGCCAATAGCAGATTATCAAAGGTAATCAGTAGTTTTCCATAACAAGTAAAATGACGCGTTTCGCAGATCGCAACCATATCATCAAATTGGAAATGTTCTTGAAAATAGAGCCATTATTGGTCAGAGCCTACCAGTGGTCAGTTTCCCGTGTCCACTTTGCATGTAGCGTGCCCGTCCATGCCCGTACAGAGCATGACTCAGAATAGGTGGAACCTCTGGCTACATGAACGTGACACACACATACACACACACAATGGTTCTCTTGCATGTGTTTGCATTGTTGCTGCCCATTTGCCAATGTCGTTTAAGCGTCCTCAAAGAAAGTATAAGATGATTCTGAATCACTTCTAAGTTTGCACAGATGCGTATGCAGGTGGTGACGCAAGCACAGCATGCAAAAAAATCACTGGATGTGGCTGCATTTGGACTCACGTGCAACTCGTAATCAGGCCCAGAATATGTTTAAGAGTGAAAACATGCAAGATCTGCTCCGCAGAGGGGCTTAGGTTAAACCCTGCATCATTGCCATTATGTGCAGAATGTCAGTAATCGGCTTGCCGTCTAAACATCAAACAAAAATATGCAATCAGTTCATGATAGAGAATATGTTAAATGATTTACTTCATTACAGAATATTGACTTGTAACACTCGTAGTCTTGCTAAAATCTTCCCCAGAGGCTGAAACATTCTCTGCGCCTGTTGATTGCATGTACTTGTCTAATGTGCGTTCTCCTCTTCATCCTGAGAAGATTTCTGACAATCTTCTTCACATGCGGAGCTGTTGGCAGACTTTTCTCTGCTGCAGTAGAAACTAGTTTGACAAGTAACACAAATTGATTTGGTATTGCAATTATCACTTTCTTGCATACTGCAGGATTCTGCAACCAGTGGGTGGCGCTATCATTTGCTTGTTTTACAAATACTTTTATACTAGAATATTTTCATTCCTTTGGTCATTGTCATTTGTCCCAGGGTTCCAAGCATGTCCCTAGATTTTGAAATCTGTATTTTTGAATATTTGGTTCTCCTTTTAGGATTAAAGGATTAAGTATAGGATTCCGGTTTTGGAGCACAAAACAGTCTAACCTGCCCGATTTGGGGCCTTATTCAGTGTGGATGGCTTATAACCAGTGTGCACTCGCAGCAGCGGTACTGCGCGTGTGCACACAGTGAGATGCGATCGCATCTCACGCGAACGCCTCTGCTTGACTGACAGGCAGATGCATTTGCAGGGCGGCAATTCAGCGTTGCGGGGGAAGTGATGTTGAGTGGGTGTGTCGTAGGAAACGGGGCAGGTTCAGGGCCGCTGCGTGGAGTCGTACGCGCCCGCTGCAACCCCCCGGAAAATGGCAGCTCTGCGTCTGCCTACACAACCTGGCTGCACAGGAAGAGGGGGGCAACCACTATTCAGCGATACGATCGCATCGCTGGCGGCTTTTGCATGCTGACCGGCTTTGCCCTGTCCCCAGCATGCGATCGCAGCCAATTGCCGTTTTTGCTAAAATAGCAAAACTGCAACTGAAGCTAAATTTCTCTATAGCTATTCCAATGATTGCAATAGAACAGTGCCGCCCAGTGGGTAAATTAATAAGGACAGTAGGGTAGGATCTGTCTTTACCTTGCAACACTATGCACAAAGGAAAGCTGATTTTGCTTTTAAAAATGTATAGCCTCTAAATCCAACAGCAAAAATGGCCAAAAAAAACATTGATTTCGGCAAATCTCTGTTCATTACATTTCCCCCCCTAAGTGGTTAAATCTATTTGGCTCACAAACTGATTTAATGTTTGGTCAGCAGCTGGAAGAGAGACTCTACCCCAGATTTCCTAGACCTGGTGCTATTCCAGCGTGGAGAAGACGCCATTACTTTAAATTCCAATTTCCTTGTCTCGCTGCCTCCAGCTTCTCACCGGTAACGATAACCTCAGAGTAGGCTATGCTATATTTTCCTTTTTACCATGATAGCTCCATATAATTTACTTTCCTTGGACTGTCCTGATGATTCACGACTGTTTTATCATAGAGATTTTAATTAAAATTGATTTGTTTGAAAGGAGGAAAAAAAAGCGTTATTAACAGCAGGAACTTTTGGGCGCTGCTAGACAGCAATGGTTGGTCTTTAATTCATCACTCCCCGGATGGCCCAGAGCTGGCCGCGCTTCCCAGCAAACTAAGTCGAGATTGAAATCTACCTTTATTAGCAGCAGAAAACACAGCACAGCTTTGAAATTAAACGGAAGACGTGTTTAGAATGATCTCTCCACCTAGGAATTTCTGGGAATAAACAAATACACATATTATTTGGTGGTAACTTGCTGATGCAGATCTGTTTTTTCCTGAAGTCGCAGAATGCCATCGATAACAATGTGCTGATGAAGGTTGATTAATGGATTTTTGTTTTCATCACTACATAGAAGTCTAAATTACTTTCCGTCTAATTTCCATTCTTCTTGCTCAGTCACAGCCTGAACACCAATGATTTTTTCCCCCTCTGATTATATTTTCTTTACTGTATGTATTACATGGTATGTAAGCCAAGATTAAGATACAGTACAATTGCATTTTATGTGCATTTTATTTTACATTGATTTACAGATAGCTCTTTCAGCGCAAACTTATATATATATATATATATATATATAATATGTATATTTCCTAACGAAGGAAGAGCTCTTACCCTGTGAAACGTTGACCGTGCAGTATTAAAATAATCGAAGATGAAGATTGATCTTCTGTGAGTGCCGTTTACCTTCCTACCTCTATATTGTCTCAAGATTTGGGCATCGGGAGCGGCTGTCTGCGAGATGTGCGAGTGCTGGGCTATTGCTGGATTTTATGGGATGCGGTTAATATACGGCCTGTCGGGATCCCAACGCCAGAATCCCACCAGTGGAGGAAATGCCGGCAATCGAAATCCTGACCGCAGCCCAGTAATCTCACTCGGGTGGTGAGTCCACGCCATCACCTGAGTGGGAATATAACCTGTACCACCGCACCCGAAATGTCGCAAGCCCGCAAGGGGACTCACTACTGGGATTTTTTTTTATTTATTTTTTTGTTCTTTTAACTTTGGAATTGAAGGTTGTAACTGTATATTGTGTTGAGTATCCTAAAATACCGGAGCAACTTTTTTTCTCTTACGTCCTAGAGGATGCTGGGGACTCCGTAAGGATCATGGGGTATAGACGGGCTCCGCAGGAGACATGGGCACCTAAAAAGAACTTTTCCTATGGGTGTGCACTGGCTCCTCCCTCTATGCCCCTCCGCCAGACCTCAGTTTGATACTGTGCCCAGAGGAGAAAGGGTACACTGCAGAGAGCTCTCCTGAGTTTTCTGTAGAAAAAGAATTTTGTTAGGTTTTTTATTTTCAGGGAGTCCTGTTGGCAACAGGCTCCCTGCATCGTGGGACTGAGGGGAGAGAAGCAGACCTACTTTACTGATAGGCTCTGCTTCTTAGGCTACTGGACACCATTAGCTCCAGAGGGAGTCGGAACACAGGTCTCACCCTGGGGTTCGTCCCGAAGCCGCGCAGCCGTCCTCCTCACAGATGCCGGAAGATAGAAGCCGGGTGAGTATGAGAAGATAGAAGACCTCTCAGGCGGCAGAAGACTTCAGATTTTCGAGAGGTAAGGCGTACCGCTGCGCGCCATTGCTCCCAGACACAACACACAGAGGCAGCACTGATGGGTGCAGGACGCAGGGGGAGGCGCCCTGGGCAGCAATAATCCTCAATTTTGGGCACAATAGAGTATGATTAGGCTGCGGAGGCAGAAAATCACAGATCCCCCGCCAATTTATTACAATTGCACTGGGACCGAAGCCCGCCGTTGGGGGGGCGGAGCTTGATCCTCCGCACTAACCAGCGCCATTTTCTCCACAGAAGCTGCATGAGAACGCTGGCTCCCCGGTCTCGCCCCTGCTGAACACTTCACAGGCTGGAAAAAGAGGGGGGGGGGGCACATTGGTAACGCAGTGAGTTGGAATTTGGATAGTATATAAAAAAGCGCTATCTGGTCATTTTGTTTTTCCAGTGTTATTTGAGCGCTGGGTGTGTGCTGGCATACTCTCTCTCTGTCTCTCCAAAGGGCCTGGTTGGGGATTTGTCCCCTTATAGGTATATCCCTGTGTGTGTGGGGTGTCGGTACGTGCGTGTCGACATGTCTGAGGCGGAAGGCTTCTCCAAGGAGGAGGTGGAGCAAATGAGTGGTGTGTCCCCGTCGGTTGTGCCGACTCAGGCATGGATGGACATGTGGCATATGTTGAATGCAAGTGTGGCTTCTTTACATAAGAGGCTTGATAAGGCTGAATCAGGGGAGGCATCGGGGGGTCAATCCTCGGATTGGACCGACTCACAGGGCCCGTCGGGGTCTCAAAAACGTTTCTTGGCACAAATTGTGGACACTACTACCGACATGGACTCTGATTCCAGTGTCGACTATGATGAAGTAAAATTGCACCCTAAGGTGACAAAAAGCATTCAGTGTATGATTGTGGCAATAAGGGATGTGTTGCATATGCTGATGAACCCTCTGTTCCAGACACGAGGGTACACATGTTTAAGGGAAAGAGACAGATTATAGATTTTCCCACATCTCATGAACTAAATGAGTTCTTTGAAAAGGCTTGGCAGACTCCGGAAAAGAGACCGCAGATCCCCAAAATAATTTATATGGCATACCCCTTCCCTAAACAGGACAGGGTGCGTTGGGAATTACCTCCCACTGTGGACAAGGCCTTAACGCTCATGTCCAAGAAAGTGGCGCTACCGTCTCCAGACACAGCGACCCTCAAGGATCCTGCGGATCGCAGGCAGGAGACTACTTTAAAGTCTATTTATTCGCATACTGGAACTGTACTAAGACCGACAATTGCGTCGGCATGGGTATGTAGCGCAATTTCAGAATGGACAGATGATCTAACGGCTGAATTTGGTACCATGGATAGAGATACTGTATTGTTAATTCTAGCCCATATTAAAGATGCAGTCTTATTTATGAGAGATGCTCAAAGGGATATTGGATTGCTGGCTTCCAGAGCCAATGCCATGTCTATCTCAGCGAGCCGATCCTTATGGACTCGCCAATGGACGGGTGATGCGGATTCAAAAAAGCATATGGAAGTCCTACCCTATAAGGGAGACGTATTGTTTGGGGTTGGGCTGACCGACCTGGTTTCCACAGCTACCGCAGGTAAATCAAATTTCTCTGACGTCCTAGTGGATGCTGGGGACTCCGTAAGGACCATGGGGAATAGACGGCTCCGCAGGAGACTGGGCACATCTAAAGAAAGACTTAGGTCTATCTGGTGTGCACTGGCTCCTCCCCCTATGACCCTCCTCCAAGCCTCAGTTAGATTTCTGTGCCCGGCCGAGCTGGATGCACACTAGGGGCTCTCCTGAGCTCCTAGAAAGAAAGTATAGTTTAGGTTTTTTATTTTACAGTGAGACCTGCTGGCAACAGGCTCACTGCAGCGAGGGACTAAGGGGAGAAGAAGCGAACCTACCTAAGTGGTGGTAGCTTGGGCTTCTTAGGCTACTGGACACCATTAGCTCCAGAGGGATCGCACACAGGACCCGACCTCGTCGTCCGTTCCCGGAGCCGCGCCGCCGTCCCCCTTACAGAGCCAGAAGCAAGAAGGTCCGGAAAATCGGCGGCTGAAGACTTCTGTCTTCTCCAAGGTAGCGCACAGCACTGCAGCTGTGCGCCATTGCTCCTCATGCACACCACACACTTCGGTCACTGATGGGTGCAGGGCGCTGGGGGGGGGGGCGCCCTGAGCAGCAATATTAACACCTTGGCTGGCAAAACTGACACCATATATAGCCCCAGAGGCTATATAGGTGTAAATTACCCCTGCCAGAATAACACAAAATAGCGGGAGAAAGCCCGCCGAAAAAGGGGCAGAGCCATCTCCCTCAGCACACTGGCGCCATTTTCCCTCACAGCTCCGCTGGAAGGATCGCTCCCTGGCTCTCCCCTGCAGTCCTGCACTACAGAAAGGGTAAAAAAGAGAGGGGGGGCACAAATTTAGGCGCAGTATAATATATATATGCAGCTATAAGGGAAAACACTCTTTATAGGTGATATCCCTGTGGTATATAGCGCTCTGGTGTGTGCTGGCATACTCTCCCTCTGTCTCCCCAAAGGGCTTTGTGGGGTCCTGTCCTCTGTCAGAGCATTCCCTGTGTGTGTGCTGTGTGTCGGTACCGCTGTGTCGACATGTATGATGAGGAAAATGATGTGGAGGCAGAGCAAATGCCTGTAAATGTGTTGTCACCCCCTGAGGGGTCGACACCTGTGTGGATGGACTTATGGAAGGAATTACGTGACAGTGTCAGCTCCTTACATAAAAGGTTTGACGACATAGGAAAGCCGGCTACTCAGCTTGTGACTGTTCCAGCGTCTCAAATGTCATCAGGGGCTTTAAAACGCCCGCTACCTCAGATGGCAGACATAGATGTCGACACGGATACCGACTCCAGTGTCGACGACGATGAGACTAGTGTACCCTCCAATAGGTCCACCCGTTACATGATTGAGGCAATGAAAAATGTATTACACATTTCTGATAGTACCCCAGGTACCACAAAAAAGGGTATTATGTTCGGTGAGAAAAAACTACCAGTAGTTTTTCCTGCATCTGAGGAATTAAATGAGGTGTGTGAGGAAGCCTGGACTTCCCCCGATAAGAAATTGATAATTTCTAAACGGTTATTGGCAGCGTACCCTTTCCCGCCAGAGGATAGGTCACGTTGGGAAACGTCCCCTAGGGTAGATAAAGCGCTTACACGTTTATCAAAACAGGTGGCACTACCGTCTCCGGATACGGCCGCCCTAAAGGATCCTGCTAATAGAAAGCAGGAGGCTACCCTAAAAGCTATATATACACACAGACGGGCATTATATTGCGACCAGCGATTGCATCAACATGGATGTGCAGTGCTGCTGCTGCGTGGTCAGATTCCCTGTCGGATAATATTGATACCCTGGATAGGGACACTATTTTGCTGACAGTAGAGCACACAAGAGGGCTCGAGGCGCATCCTTTCTGCCGAGAGGCAAAGGTAGAGGGAAAAAGCTGCAGCATACAGCCAGTTCCCAAGAGCAAAAGTCCTCCCCCGCGTCCGGTAAGACCACAGCATGACGCTGGGGCTTCACAGGCGGATCCGGGTACGGTGGGGGCCCGTCTCAGAAATTTCAGCACACAGTGGGCTCTCACAGGTGGATCCCTGGGCCCTTCAAGTAGTATCTCAGGGGTACAGGCTGGAATTCGAGACGTCCCCCCCCCCCCCCCCCGTTTTCTAAAATCTGCCTTACCAGCAACTGCCAGGGAGGCAGTGTTGGTGGCTATCCAAAAACTGTATTTACAGCAAGTGATTGTCAAGGTACCCCTCCTTCAGCAAGGGAAGGGTTACTATTCCACAATGTTTGTGGTACCGAAACCGGACGGTTCGGTGTGACCCATCTTAAATTTAAAATCCTTGAACACTTATATCAAAAGGTTCAAGTTCAAGATGGAATCGCTCAGGGCGGTTATTGCGAGCCTGGACGAGGGGGATTACATGGTCTCCCTGGACATCAAGGATGCGTACCTGCATGTCCCCATTTACCCTCCTCACCAGGAGTACCTCAGATTTGTGGTGCAGGACTGTCATTATCAGTTCCAGACGCTGCCGTTTGGGTTATCCACGGCACCGAGGGTCTTTACCAAGGTAATGGTCGAAATGATGATACTCCTTCGCAAGAAGGGAGTTTTAATTATCCCGTACTTGGACGATCTCCTGATAAAGGCGAGGTCCAAGGAACAGTTGGTAGTGGGGGTAGCACTTTCTCGGGCCTCAAATTGGGGTCCATTAAAGTCCAGATTTCGGCCCTGTCGATTTTCTTCCAGAAAGAACTGGCTTCACTGCCTGAAGTTCAGACTTTTGTCAAAGGAGTTCTGCGTATTCAGCCTCCTTTTGTGCCCCCAGTGGCACCTTGGGATCTCAATGTGGTTTTGGAGTTCCTGAAATCACATTGGTTTGAACCACTTAAGACTGTGGATTTGAAATATCTCACGTGGAAAGTGGTCATGCTGTTGGCTCTGGCTTCGGCCAGGCGTGTGTCAGAATTTGTCCTATAAAAGCCCTTATCTGATTTTCCATATGGATAGGGCAGAGTTGAGGACTCGTCCTCAGTTTCTCCCGAAGGTGGTATCAGCGTTTCACTTGAACCAGCCTATTGTGGTGCCTGCGGCTACTAGGAACTTGGAGGATTCCAAGTTACTGGACGTAGTCAGGGCCCTGAAAATTTATGTTTCCAGGACGACTGGAGTCAGGAAAACTGACTCGCTGTTTATCCTGTATGCACCCAACAAACTGGGTGCTCCTGCTTCTAAGCAGACTATCGCGCGCTGGATTTGTAGCACTATTCAGCTGGCGCATTCTGCGGTGGGACTACCGCAGCCTAAATCTGTAAAAGCCCATTTCACAAGGATGGTGGGCTCATCTTGGGCGGCTGCCCGAGGGGTCTCGGCTTTACAACTTTGCCGAGCTGCTACTTGGTCAGGGGCAAACACGTTTGCAAAATTCTACAAATTTGATACCCTGGCTGAGGAGGACCTGGAGTTCTCTCATTCGGTGTTGCAGAGTCATCCGCACTCTCACGCCCGTTTGGGAGCTTTGGTATAATCCCCATGGTCCTTACGGAGTCCCCAGCATCCACTAGGACGTCAGAGAAAATAAGAATTTACTCACCGGTAATTCTATTTCTCGTAGTCCGTAGTGGATGCTGGGCGCCCATCCCAAGTGCGGATTGTCTGCAATACTTGTATATAGTTATTGTTACACAAATCGGGTTATTGCGAGCCATCTGTTCAGAGGCTCCGTTGTTATCATACTGTTAACCGGGGTTCCTATCACGAGTTATACGGTGTGATTGGTGTGGCTGGTATGAGTCTTACCCGGGATTCAAAATCCTTCCTTATTGTGTCAGCTCTTCCGGGCACAGTGTCCTAACTGAGGCTTGGAGGAGGGTCATAGGGGGAGGAGCCAGTGCACACCAGATAGACCTAAATCTTTCTTTAGATGTGCCCAGTCTCCTGCGGAGCCGTCTATTCCCCATGGTCCTTACGGAGTCCCCAGCATCCACTACGGACTACGAGAAATAGAATTACCGGTGAGTAAATTCTTATTTTTTTACCATTTATTCCCCAACAGCAAAAGAAAATACCACCGTATCAGATGCAGTCCTTTCGGTCGCAAAAGTCCAGAAGAGGTCGGGGGTCCTCCTTTCTTGCCAGAGGTAAGGCTAGAGGGAAAAGAGCACCCGCTTCGGCCGGTGCCCAGGAACAAAAGTCCTCCCCGGCTACTACAAAATCCTCGGCATGACGCTGGGGCTCCCCTGCGGGACTCCGCACCGGTGGGGGCACGTCTTCGACTTTTCAGCCAGGCCTGGGTCAGCTCAGACCTGAATCCTTGGGTGTTGGAAATAGTTTCCCAGGGTTACAAACTGGAATTCGAGGAGGTGCCCCCGCGCCGGTTTTTCAAGTCGGCATTACCAGCTTCTACACCAGATCGGAATGTAGTGTTAGCTGCAATTCAAACGCTGTGTCTACAGCAAGTAATTATCAGGGTTCCCTTGAACCAGCAGGGAAGAGGCTACTACTCAACCCTCTTTGTGGTCCCGAAACCGGACGGTTCGGTAAGACCTATTTTGAATCTAAAATCCCTAAACCTGTACATGAAAAGATTCAAATTCAAGATGGAATCGCTCAGGGCGATTATAGCCAGTATGGAGGAGGGGGAGTTTATGGTGTCACTGGACATAAAGGATGCGTACCTTCATGTCCCCATATATCCCTCCCATCAGGAGTACCTGAGATTCGCTGTACAGGATTGTCATTACCAATTTCAGACGTTGCCGTTTGGGCTTTCCACGGCCCCAAGGATTTTCACCAAGATAATGGCGGAAATGATGGTGGTCCTGCGCAAGCATGGAGTCACAATTATCCCATACTTGGACGATCTCCTGATAAAGGCGAGATCAAGAGAGAAATTGCTGAGCAGTGTAACGCTCTCCCTGAGAGTACTCCAGCAACACGGTTGGATTCTGAATCTACCGAAGTCACAGTTGATTCCGACAACTCGACTAACGTTCCTAGGTATGATACTGGATACGGAACAAATGAAGGTTTCTCTGACGTCCTAGTGGATGCTGGGTACTCCGTAAGGACCATGGGGTATAGACGGGCTCCGCAGGAGACTGGGCACTCTTAAAAGAAAGATTAGGTACTATATCTGGTGTGCACTGGCTCCTCCCTCTATGCCCCTCCTCCAGACCCCAGTTAGTATCTGTGCCCGGCCAGAGCTGGATGCACCCTAGGGGCTCTCCTGAGCTTCCTAGAAAAGAAAGTATTTGTTAGGTTTTTTATTTTCAGTGAGATCTGCTGGCAACAGACTCACTGCTACGTGGGACTGAGGGGAGAGAAGCGAACCTACCTGCTTGCAGCTAGCTTGGGCTTCTAAGGCTACTGGACACCATTAGCTCCAGAGGGATCGAACACAGGCCCAGTCCTCGGTCGTCCGGTCCCGGAGCCGTGCCGCCGTCCCCCTTGCAGAGCCAGAAGAACGAAAAGAAGTTGAAAATCGGCGGCTGAAGACTCCGGTCTTCATGAAGGTAGCGCACAGCACTGCAGCTGTGCGCCATTGCTCCCTTAGCACACCACACACTCCGGTCACTGATGGGTGCAGGGCGCTGGGGGGGGGGGCGCCCGGGGCAGCAATTAGATTACCTTACTTGGCGAAAAGCACATAATACAGTCTGATAAACTGTATATGTGCATTAACCCCCGCCATTAAAGTACATAAAAGGACAGAAGCCCGCCGCTGAAGGGGCCGGGCCTTCTTCCTCAGCACACCGGCGCCATTTTCTCTTCACAGCTCAGCTGGAAGGAAGGTGGTCCCCAGGCTCTCCCCTGCAGTATCCTGGTACACAAAGGGTAAAAAAGAGAGGGTGGGTACATAAATTTAGGCGCAAAACTGTGTATATAAGCTGCTATAGGGGAAAAATCACTCAGTATAGTGTACATCCCTGTATTATATAGCGCTTTCCCGTTTTTTTCCCGTTGGAAAAAGCCCAGGACATCCAGAACATGGTTAGAGACCTGCTAAAACCGAAAAGGGTGTCAGTTCATCAATGCACTCGAGTTCAGGGAAAAATGGTGGCGGCCTACGAGGCCATCCCCTTCGGCAGGTTCCATGCGAGGACGTTTCAATGGGACCTTCTGGACAAATGGTCCGGGTCGCATCTGCACTTACATCGGAAAATAACTCTGTCCCCAGGGGCCAGGGTGTCTCTCCTATGGTGGCTGCAAAGTGCTCACCTGCTGGAGGGTCGCAGGTTCGGAATTCAGGACTGGATCCTGGTAACCACGGACACGAGCCACCGAGGCTCCCCACCCAAGGAAGAAATTTTCAGAGACTGGTCAGACCAGGAGTCCTGTCTACACATCAATGTGTTGGAACTCAAGGCCATGTACAACGGCCTTCGACAAGCGGAGAGTCTTCTTCGAAACCTACCAGTTCTGATTCAATCAGACAATGTCACAGCAGTGGCTCATGTGAACCGCCAAGGCGGGACAAGAAGTAGAGTCGCGATGGCGGAAGCCACAAGGATTCTTCGCTTGGCGGAAAATCACGTAAGCGCTCTGTCAGCTGTCTTCATTCCGGGAGTGGACAACTGGGAAGCAGACTTCCTCAGCAGACACGATCTCCATCCAGGAGAGTGGGGACTTCATCAAGAAGTCTTTGCAGACATAACACGTCTTTGGGGAATTCCTCAAATAGACATGACGGCGTCACGCCTCAACAAAAAGCTTCGGAGGTATTGTGCCAGGTCTCGTGACCCTCAGGCAGTAGCAGTAGACACCCTGGTAACGCCGTGGGTGTTCCACTCGGTCTACGTGTTTCCTCCTCTTCCTCTCATCACAAAAGTGTTGAGGATCATAAGGCGAAGAAGAGTACAGACGATACTCGTTGTTCCAGACTGGCCTCGAAGGGCCTGGTACTCAGATCTTCAAGAGATGCTCACAGGAGATCCCTGGCCTCTCCCTCTGAGGGAGGACCTGTTGCAACAGGGGCCCTGTATATTCCAAGACTTACCGCGGTTACGTTTGACGGCATGGCGGTTGAACGCCGAATCCTTGCGGAGAAGGGGATTCCGGAGGAGGTCATCCCTACTTTAATAAAGGCTAGGAAGGAGGTGACGGTGAAACATTATCACCGTATCTGGCGAAAGTATGTGTCTTGGTGTGAAACCAAGAACGCGCCTACGGAAGATTTTCATCTGGGGCGTTTTCTCCACTTCCTGCAGACAGGAGTGGATATGGGACTGAAATTAGGCTCTGTTAAGGTACAAATTTCGGCCCTTTCGATTTTCTTTCAGAAGGAATTGGCTTCTCTTCCAGAAGTCCAGACGTTTGTAAAGGGAGTGCTGCACATCCATCCCCCTTTTGTGCCTCCAGTGGCACCATGGGACCTGAACGTGGTGTTGCAGTTCCTAAAATCACACTGGTTTGAACCGCTTAACAAGGTTGAGTTGAAATTTCTTACCTGGAAGGTGGTCATGTTGTTGGCCTTGGCATCGGCAAGGCGAGTGTCAGAATTGGCGGCCTTGTCTCACAAGAGCCCCTACTTGATTTTTCATGTGGATAGAGCGGAATTGAGGACACGCCCTCAATTTTTGCCTAAGGTGGTTTCTTCATTCCATCTGAACCAACCTATCGTGGTGCCTGTGGCTCCGAGTGACTTGGAGGATTCCAGGTCCCTGGACGTAGTCAGGGCTTTGAAGATTTATGTAGCCAGAACGGCTAGACTTAGGAAAACAGAAGCACTATTTGTCCTGTATGCTGCTAATAAGATTGGCGCATCTGCTTCGAAGCAGACTATTGCTCGCTGGATCTGTAATACGATTCAGCAGGCTCATTCTACGGCTGGATTGCCGGTACCAAATTCGGTTAAGGCCCATTCCACTAGGAAGGTGGGCTCTTCTTGGGTGGCTGCCCAAGGCGTCTCGGCCTTACAGCTTTGTCGTGCGGCGACTTGGTCGGGGTCAAACACTTTTGCTAAATTCTACAAGTTTGATACCCTGGCTGATGAGGACCTAGCTTTTGCTCAGTCGGTGCTGCAGAGTCATTCGCACTCTCCCGCCCGATTGGGAGCTTTGGTATAAACCCCATGGTCCTTACGGAGTCCCCAGCATCCTCTAGGACGTAAGAGAAAATAAGATTTTAAACCTACCGGTAAATCTATTTCTCCTAGTCCGTAGAGGATGCTGGGCGCCCGTCCCAGTGCGGAAACTCTGCAAGACTTGTATATAGTTGTTGCTTACATAAGGGTTATGTTACAGTTGCAGTCGGTCTTGGACCGTCACTGTTGTTGTTCATACGGTTAACTGGTTATGTATGTTCCAGGTTACATGGTATGATTGGTGTGAGCTGGTATGAATCTTGCCCTTGGATTTTTAAATCCTGCCTTGTATTGTCCATCTCCTCTGGGCACAGTTCTCTAACTGAGGTCTGGAGGAGGGGCATAGAGGGAGGAGCCAGTGCACACCCATAGGAAAAGTTCTTTTTAGGTGCCCATGTCTCCTGCGGAGCCAGTCTATACCCCATGGTCCTTACGGAGTCCCCAGCATCCTCTACGGACTAGGAGAAATAGATTTACCGGTAGGATTAAAATCTTTTTTTTTTACTGGAAATTACAAACCCACGCAAGTACACACACCTCAGGAAAACGTACACTTAAACCTGGAAAACATGCACACCTTGAAAATACAATAAAACCTAGGCATAACACACATCTGGAAAAGACGCATACACATATATACCAAGGGATACTGAACATACGTTATGTACAGTATGTCAACTTTATGATGTCGGCATGTAACTTGTCAACCTTGCAGTAATATCGAAATATTCACATCTAACCCTGACTGTAATGTTGACATGTGTCATCATTTTGTCCATGTCAACATTTTCCAGATGTTCACATTTTAAACATGTCGACCTAATAACATTTGACGTTCTGGTGTTGACATAGTGAATGTCGACTTAATGATGCGTACTTATACCAGGGCATACTGGAAACACTGGAAAACATACACATACATGCACGGGATGTAGTCAGATGGTCGACAGTGTCAGCATTCATAGTGTTGACACCAAGGTGTCAACAGTTATGTCGACATAGTTCAAATGTGTACAGGCAACTGTTGACTTTCTCAGGATGTCGCAGATGAACTGATGACATTGTCAGAATTCGGCATTCGTGTTAGGATGCGGGGGGAGGTGGGGGTTAGGTTTTCTGGTTGTGAGCGGGAAATACATTTTCTAAATGAGGTGCAAAGATATGTTCTTTAAAGGACATTAGAGAATAAATTCAACCACTAATTTAATCTTCACGCTGCGTTCAGCACTACGGATTACAGTTTACGTGGTTGACAAAGCACAAATTCTATTGTTTAGAATTTGTTGAGTGTGACAGTTGTGGTCCGTCACCGGTGTGAGTAACGCTCGTCTTCCACAATGGTCTGCCCAGTGACCAAAACGTATTTCTATTTGCTATAGGCTTGTACAGCCCAAGAGTGGGTGTATCACTTGGATAATCCAGAGAATAGATGATATACAAATGACAATTGCATTCCTTTTCAGATTAAGCCTGTATATCCTGGTAAATGTGGATTGCTGCATTTATGAGATTTGGAATTCCACATATTGCTGACTTTTCATCTGTTATATAATAGAAGCTTCAGTGGTTGCACATTTATATTTATAACGCTCGAGATGGTAGTGGACTTCAGGAAGAAACCTGCTGCCATGCCCCCACTAGTGATTGCTGACAGTGTGGTGCCGTGGGTCGACTCCTTCAAATTCCTTGGATCTAAAATCTCCCACGACCTCAAATGAGGGCCAAACATAGGCTCCATCGTCAAGAAGGCACAACAGAGAATGTTCTTTCTGAGACAACTCAGGAAATTCAACATTCCGCAGAAGCTGCTGCTCACTTTCTACACCGCCATTGTGGAGTCTGTCCTATGCTCATCAATCACAGTATGGTATGGAGCTGCCAAAGACTGCGTGAGGTCAGCAGAAAGGGATGTCGGGGCCGATCTCTCCTTTGTCCACGACATATACATGTACATATACATCGTGGTGGACAAGCTACACCCTGGGCCATGTCCTGTATGAAACTCTAGGCAGGCGTTATAGGTCCATTCCCGCTAAGTCGACCAGAACCTCTAAAAGCTTCTTCCCACTAGCTGTTCATCTACTAAACAAGGTCTAAAATGCCTGGAGCTATGAACTGAGATGCTACCTTGCACAGCGTTCCCGTAGTAATGTATGCTATGTATGTATGTATGTCTACATGTTATGTACCGTACCATGTTAAGTTAGCGATGCATTGTAACCGCAAACAATTCCTAGTATACACAAGTATACCTTGCCAATAAAGCTGATTCTGATCTAAACCTCACAGTTATTGATGGGATTGGGAGTAGGTGGGTGAGCATGGTTATGTCACTCCGGATTAGGCAAAAAAGTAGGAGAACCACCTGCCAAACATGATCTGGGTATAGTGTGAAAATCCCTTAAATCTGGACTTTTGTGAAGAAATAGGGATGGTTGGAAAATGTTTACAGATGTGTCCAGATACAATATTGCTGCAAGTGTGCCAAACAGCCAGTCTCGGCGCACTAGGTCCTGTGAGTCTTGGCTTGCACCAATCAACCTAAAAATGCATTTTAGTCTCAGTGTGATGCAACTCTGAAGCACCAGGAGGCTATGCGGATTAATTTGATATTCACTAACTGTGCAACTGAGTCTGAATCTGTATGAAGTGCTACCACGCAGCTGCTGTGGCTTTTTTCCATGCCAAGAGCCATTGTGCTTCATATGCAGACTCAGGGAGGTATTCAATTAGGGCTGTTTTTCCCACCTAGGCAAAAAACAGCACTTTTCGCTATTTTTTGGGGTGAATGGGGATTCCCCTATTCAATTACAGGGCCGTTTTTTCACCTAGGCAAAACATTCATCAGGAGCAAAAAACAAGTGGATCCACGTGTTTTCACACCTATGCCGGTGAAAACGCGAGCCGTTTTTGACGATTTTGATACTTTTTTCGCCAATGCCTTTTCACTAAAAACGTAAAAAGTGAAAAGCCATTGGCGAAAATTTACTTTAAAACAGGCGAAAATGGCCCTCAATTGAATACGCAGGGGGGGTGAATTCGATATCTCCTAATTGTCTGAGCTAATTGAATATCTCCCTCAGTGACACAGATATACAAGTGTTGCATCCCAAATGAATCCTTGCTGTCTCCTGGTACGTCCTAGTCTCATGGTATTGCGACTAAGAAGTATTTTCAGATGACAAAGACTCCTGGAGCTAGCAGAGTCACATGGGACCTGGCGGCTCACTTGCGCCATTCATCTAGCCCAGCACTGAAGCTTAGTGTATATGGACACATCTGTATATATCCACTATTATTAAACTTAAATACAGTTATAAAATTAGCTTATTTTATTCTTGTCTGTAGGATTTCAGAAAGATGCACATTGATGACCTTCAGATGTCCTTGGACAGTCTAAATGGCAGCGTACTGGAGTCACCAGGCAAAGTTTCACCTTCGCTATCTCGCTCGGCTCCTGCATCAATACTGAGACATCCGCCTAGTCCTGTCTTAAACCGGTCATCTCTTAGACAAAGGTAACAATACCCTCACTTATTCCCAGCATCACAAGAGACAAAATATTGTGGTATACCTGGTTAGATATTATAATGCTTAATAATAAAACTGGGTAAAGGTGTTGTGTTCCTCAAAGATGTATGACCTTTGCGAACAAATCAATCTCAGTGTGTGGTTTTGATTTAATATCTCTATCTCAGGAATGCTGCCCCATCTAAAACTGGAATAGATAGTCAGCAGAATTGTCCCCTGACTGTTCAATATACAAAGTTGCTGAGTACTTAGATTTCCTGAAAGGAGAGTTTCCTATCTGAGCCTCTTTATGCTGGATGATACTAGCTGTCAGTCACAGCTGGGAGCAGTAAGGGACAGTAATAGCAGCAGTGACGGGGCTTGTTCCTTACAAGGTATTATTTTTGTTCATAATTAACGAAGTACTACTTACTGCAAAAACAAACCCCACCCCATCCCCGGCCATTTGATAAATATTATGCTAATGAGTCCAACTAGGTTAATTATAAGCCTTCCCACTACTGGTACCATGTAACACAGGAATGCAGAGTTATAGATCAGTGGTAATGCTGAGTGACTAGCATGCGGAATAGGCTTATTACCAGTCTGTCTGCTGGGTAGAACATTCCTCTTTGCAAATTACTTTGGAGTCCCGGGTTAAAAATAAAAAATAAAAATCCCCCCTTCCCCCTTGTGACAGGTACTGTTTACGCCTATGTCTTGTCTACACACATTGGGGCAGATGTATTAAGCCTGGAGAAGTGATAAGTGCAAGGTGATAATGCACCAGCCAATCAGCTTCAATATGCAAATTTACAGTTAGGAGCTGATTGGCTGGTGCGTTATCACCTTGCACTTATCACTGCTTTATCACTTCTCCAGGCTTAATACATCTGCCCCATACTTCTCAGTAACAGATAAGCTGTAAATATCTGCGTATTAGCACAGTCCGTATGATGCAGGTGAGAGGAACGAGCGGCTTTAGGGCACCCTAGGCACTTCAGTAACTGCCTCCCCCCGCCTGCCTAATTACTAATGTTATTTTTATTGATTGGTTATAAAATCTAATTTCATGATAGCCAGTTTAATAGAAAAATAATCAAAAGCCTCTATGAAATGTTGTTATTTTTAATTATGTATACATATTTACTAAGTAGGACAGCTTACAGGGGCAGTATGTGCATGTCCTACCCATTTACAAACCATTCAGGATGGCATATGGGGGGTCATTCCGAGTTGATTGCTAGCTGCCGTTGTTCGCAGCGCATCGATCAGGCTAAAAATCGGCATTTCTGCGCATGCGTATGCCCCGCAATGCGCACGCGTGACGTATGGGTACAAAGGCATCTGTTGTTTTGCACAGGTTCTAGCGAAGTTTTCAGTCGCACTGACGGCCGCAAGAAGATTGACAGGCAGGGGGCGGTTTCTGGGTGTCAACTGACCGTTTTCAGGGAGTGTTTGCAAAAACGCAGGCGTGTCTGAAAAAATACAGGCGTGGCTGGGTGTTCGCTGGGCGGGTGTATGACGTCAAATCCGGACACGAATAGGCTGAATTGATCACAAGCGCTGAGTAGGTTCAGAGCTACTCAGAAACTGCACAAACTGTTTTTGCAGAGCTCGGCTGCACATGCGTTCACACTTCTGCTAAGCTAAAATAAACTCCCCAGTGGGCGGCGGCATAGCGTTTGCACGGCTGCTACAACTAGCCAGCTAGCGATCAACTCGGAATGACCCCCATGGTACAGTACAGTGTAAATATTTTGCCATTACTGGTACTTTTGGGCTGGCAGTACCAACATAAGCACCCAAGTGCCGCCCCTCACATGCCTAATGAGAAATTTGCCACCGGGGAGAAACACATTAACAGCTTTTATAGTTTGACAGTATCTATTCATATGTAATGTACTTTTGTGCTTTTGTAAAGTGGCTGACATTTATGTGTTTTTGGTGATGCTATTCATTTATTAGTTCTCTGTAATAATAGGCCTATATGGAATATAAATATCCCTTTTTTTTGTCAAGGGATTAATATGTGTTACCACCAAGGTCAGTATTGTGATTGTGTCATAGCATACAGCATTATATCATTGAGTCTGCAAACCGCTGCTGATTAAATTAACAATATGTATCCCTACAGGGATGGACTCCACATCAATATAACATAGTGTTTATATTTATTATAATGTCATATAGTCTATCCAGCATTTGGCGGGTTGCTCTTATTAGTGCCAGTAAATGGAATTTAGCAGACTACATGTTTTGTAATTTATTTGTAACTGGCGGAGCTGTAATTGTTAGCTCTGCGGCTTTTCTACATAGTCTTAGGAACAAATTAATTTCCATGCGATATCCATGAAGTGCCTTGACCACCTCACGACCACTGACATACTGTATCCAGCATTCTGTCTCACCCCACTCCTCCAAATTCCGTCCAATTAAAATTCTAATGCAGCAGGAGACGTCTGTAGGAGACTGATCCTCGCTAATGATACCAGGAGAATTTCGAGACTCAGCCTCGGATCATCATCGCGTCCATCGATTGTGATTCGTGATGGTTATAGGTACTGGCCAGTCCGCGCAAGCTGAAGCTTACTCAGGCTGGCCGTAGGATCCGGACACCAGGGTCCAGGAAGTCTGCATACGACGATGCAGACCCTGGATCTGTCATGCCTTCAAAATGGGGACAACACCCCCATGTTGAAGGCGTGACGAATCCAGGGTCTGCATAATTATTCACATCAGTACTTAGTCATTTATACCATAAATCATGAACAACCCCACCGCCAGTTTCTTTCACCAGTTACACTAAAACCTTAGTCACTACATGGGCAGGAGGAATGCAGCGGGAAACACCTTGGGCGGAATTCAATCGTCTTACGTGCCCGCCACATGTCTGATCTCCTGTCTAAAGTGTTTGGAGATCGTGTGACGCAATTCAGTTGTTTGGGGGGTTTTCATGCTGATTGCGCCCAGCCATACCGGGTGTAGCTGTTTTACCAAAGTGCCGTACGTGATTTGAAAAATGCCATTTGGGCACCCAAACAGGTCACTTTTCTCTAATTTAAGCTTGCCAGCATGGGGGGTTGTGAGCTGAAATGCCGGCGCCTGCAGCTAAGCGCAGCCAAACTGAGCAGCAATTGAATTGATCCGTCAGGTGCCACATCTAGTGACTGCCGGAGCGTAAAACAATTGCATTCCCTCCATTCACTGCACAAAGCCTCATATCATTATTCAGTACTGTAGGAAAGATGGTGGAACTAGGGAACTGGGTTTTTGAGCTTCAGATGTACCCCGCTCAAACACGTTGGGACACACAAACGCAAATTTAACCCAAAGCCTTTAGCATATCCTCTTTCACCTTTTTCCACTGCACTTGCTTGAAAGTGCCTTGCAACAATACCTCCTGATTTAGGCAAGATGGTCCTGATCAGAGGACTCTGGGGCTGGTTCAAAGGTGGGCGCTAATATCCCTGTCTCTGCATCTTTATACGCAGTAGCTGTGCAAAATTATTCAAAAGCAGCTGCTTTATCACTTCTTTGTCCCTTCTCCATGCTTAATACATCTGCCCCTTGGGGAGATAAGAGTCAACAGTAGAAGAATGATAACAGGGTGCTCTAACTCAACCCAGCCTAGCAAAGTAGTAGTAGTTATTGGGAGCTTTCTTCTTTGTGTGTGTCTTGTTGTGTGTTGTATTTGTATTGTGGATGTGTCCATGTACTATTTCATCTTTATAATGATTTGTGTTTTTGTTATCAGATCATTTGTTTTCTGTTGTCCCCAAGTAGATTCTTTGGGAAGCTCTCTCCCTCCCCGCTATGACTATACAGCTATTTATATTGATTTCTCTCCTGTGATACTTTGTCCTTGTAAGTCGTTTCCGCACAGTGTGCAGACTCATGCCTTAGAAGCCAGCACAACCCATGATCGCTAACATCCCTCACAAATGTGACCATCCTTTGGGAAAGCGGAAAAAGTTTTAGTGATCTATTTGCAAAGATTACGCGTGTTACGGTTTTCCTTTCTCCTTCTCCCCACGCTTGTAGCAGTCCCGGCAGATGTTGCCAGCACGTCTTTGTCTTAAACAGATAATTGTTTGACATTTGAGACAGGCCTTTGTATCGAGTGCTAAACCGTCAGAGCGTGAACCATTCTATGCATTTTTTTGTGTGTGTTTTAGCTTGTAGTAACCAGCCTTTAATCCCGCCGAGAGTCTCTTGCCATTGTCACTTTGGCTAATCAAGATATCTTGCCGTCGAGAGCGAAGATTATTTGCTTTCTTTATGTCGTGTTTTTCTTTCTTTCTTTTTTATTTTGTTACTGCCTTTATCACTACGCAAACAGAGGCGTTGCGTGCTTTTACCGCCACACCAGGGAGGAGGGCAGTTGATCACACTTGACAGAGCATCTTTGAAATGAATTATGAGAAGGTCTACCATTGATCTGGCTTTTTTTCAGGTCGCTGAGCAATAATTCCTAAGTGTTTATACAATCTATTGAAATCAATAAACAATTTAAACTGGTGTAGCAGCAGAATGTTTGCCGAAGCTAAGGAAAATTGAAAGTATGACAATGAATACCGCTAAGAAGTGTATTTTTATCATCTGAGCAAACTGTTCTCCTAATGAAATGTGTTTCCCCCCCCCCCTCCCTTCCTCCTCCCCATTCTCCTTTGACATAACAGTAAAATCCCAACAACAGAGACACAAGGAAGAGGCATTCTGGTGTTATGATGCTGACACGCTCGCACAATTGGTTTATCTCTGGGCAATAAAACTCTATTGTTGCTATTTCAGGCCTAATGTATGCAAATTAAGGCTCATTCCATTAAAACAGAAGCATGTGCATGGAAATATTGTGCAATCGAACCTGTGCTAGTCCTTCATACTTATTGTGCGGCTTTACGGCTTTGTAATTGGTGCCGCGTCCCAGGTTGGCAAAAAGAACATACATATATGAATGTATAATAAATTGTGTCCACCTCCCAGTCATGTGAAGGGTTTCACTGAATATTTAAACTCCATGGCAGCCCTACACTGATGGGTTAACGCCGTAGGTGGCTGTGCAGAGACACAGAAGACCTAATTCAGAGATGTACATAAACCCAATTATGAGAGATCTGCGCAGCTGCTGCACTGTGCATCTGCATATCGCATTCTGCAGTGCCCCCAAGCCGCAGCATGACTGACATGTTGCAGCATTTTGGGGGGTGGGGTAGGGGCAGCAACTTAGTGTTGGCGGGAAAAAAGGACATATTGCGTGTGCTGAAGCCAATGTAATAAAGCTTCACTGTCTTCAGCTTCGTGACTATCCCGGGTGTAGTATGGTATGCCAGTGGCCGGGCTCCCAGCGACCAGCATACCGGCTCCGGAAGCCCGACCGCCGGCATACCGACAGCGTGGCGAGCGCAAATGAGCCCCTTGCAGGCACGGTGGCGCGCCACGCTATTTATTCTCCCTCCAGTGGGGTCGTGGACCCCCACGAGGGAGCATCTCTGCGATCAGGTAGTCGCCGCCTACAGGGGGAGGGGGTAATCGCTGTGCAGGGGTGCGATCGCATGTGCAGGAGAGCTGCACAAACAGAAGTTAGTGCAGTCTGCACAGCCCAGGACTTACTCAGCAGCTGCGATGATCGGGGCCGGAGCTGACGTCATGATTCCTCCCACAAAACGCCAGGTCCCTCCTGCGTTTTTCCGGACACTCCCTGAAAACGGTCAGTTGCCACCCACAAACGCCCTCTTCCTGTCAATCTTCTTGCGATCACCGGAGCAATCGGATTTTTCGAAGCATTCCGGCGCTCGCGCCTGTGCATTGTGGTGCATGCGCAGTTAAGACCTGATAGCCTGCTGTGCAAAAACCCACAAGCCGCAATCAGGTCTGAATTAGCCCCATAGACAACTTGGATGGGAATGTTGGTCTGGCATAGAGTATATTAAGGAAATTAAGTTGAAGATAATTGTTTTATTTATTTATTAATTCCATGGCAGCCCTTCATGACTGAGCCAAGTTCAAGCAAAAGAAATGGTGGATTCAGGCATAAGCAAAATTAAAATTGTATTGACTAAAACCCTTTTGCACCAAAAACCCAGTTTCAAGCCGTATCACAGCAGCTTGAAATACCGTTTACACCACAGTCAGGACCTGGGTTAGTGGCGCCTCTTCCCTCTGCCTGCGCTTAGAGATGACATCATCTCCAAGCGCTGCTGATCCAGCTTTCCATAGGCTTTTAGTGTGACCAGGGTCGGATTACCTCTAGACCTTGGTTGTTTTTTTAAGGTCCTATTTACACCAAGTCTCGACCGGGGTAGACCCAGCAACAACCATGTTATTCATGCGGTGGAAAAGGGGTATTACTGAGGGATTTTTGTTCCAAACTCCGCTTCAGCAGAAGACGTTACATACATAAAATAAATGTCTGGAAAATGCGTGAAGACACGACCACCGTTCTGCTTTTCAGATCATCCGCTAAGGCCTAAGCCCTGCATGCCCATGGGATTGCCACCATCTATGTAGAATGTGCCCTAAGGATTGCCGTCACCTCACATGTATTCTTGTAAGTCTGTGCATTAAATAGCCTTGATTTATGTTGTAAAAGCGTTTTGGCTGGAGTATGCTATTTCAGGTCCTACAGGAAGGTCAAAAAGCTGATCTGTTTTTATGACTGAATTCAGTCAGATGAGGTCATCAGAAATTGCACTGACAAGATCCAGCGTATGTAATTGTTCCTCCTTGTCATTAGTTGGCCTTGGACAGAGTGATGAAGTGTGATGTCCCCATTAATATAAAGAACTGTATTTCTCTAACGTCCTAGTGGATGCTGGGAACTCCGTAAGGACCATGGGGAATAGCGGGCTCCGAAGGAGGCTGGGCACTCTAGAAAGATCTTAGACTACCTGGTGTGCACTGGCTCCTCCCACTATGACCCTCCTCCAAGCCTCAGTTAGATTTCGTGCCCGGCCGAGGTTGGATGCACACTAGGGGCTCTCCTGAGCTCTTAGAAAGTTATAGTCTTAGAATTTGTTATTTTCAGTGAGACCTGCTGGCAACAGGCTCACTGCAGCGAGGGACTAAGGGGAGAAGAAGCGAACTCGCCTGCTTGCAGCCGGATTGGGCTTCTTAGGCTACTGGACACCATTAGCTCCAGAGGGATCGACCGCAGGCCCAGCCTTGATGTTCGGTCCCGGAGCCGCGCCGCCGTCCCCCTTACAGAGCCAGAAGCAAGAAGATGGTCCGGAAAATCGGCGGCATGAAGACATCCTGTCTTCACCAAGGTAGCGCTCAGCACTGCAGCTGTGCGCCATTGCTCCTCTCACACACTTCACACTCCGGTCACTGAGGGTGCAGGGCGCTGGGGGGGGCGCCCTGAGGCAGCAATAAAAACACCTTGGCTGGCTAAAATACCTCAATATATGGCCCCAGGGGCTATATATGAGGTAAATACCCCTGCCAGAATTCCATAAAAAACGGGAGAATAGGCCGCGAAAAAGGGGCGGAGCCTATCTCCTCAGCACACTGGCGCCATTTTTCCCTCACAGCTCGGCTGGAAGGAAGCTCCCTGGCTCTTCCCTGCAATTCTACAGTACAGTAAGAGGGAAAAGAGAGGGGGGGCATTAAAATTGGCACTGTATACAGTATATTATATAAAAAGCAGCTATTAGGGACATAACTCAGTTAGTCCCTGTATATATATAGCGCTCTGGTGTGTGCTGGCATACTCTTACTCTGTCCCCCCAAAGGGCTTTTGTGGGTCCTGTCCTCGTTTAGAGCATTCCCTGTGTGTCTGCGGTGTGTCGGTACGGCTGTGTCGACATGTTGAATGAGGAGGCTTATATGGTGACAGAACAGAGGCCGATATATGTGATGTCGCCCCCTGTGGGGCCGACACCAGAGTGGATGGATAGGTGAAAGGTATTAACCGACAGTGTCAACTCCTTACATAAAAGGGTGGATGACGTAACAGCTGTGGGACAGCCGGCTTCGCAGCCCGCGCCTGCCCAGGCGTCTCAAAGGCCATCAGGGGCTCAAAAACGCCCGCTCTCTCAGATGGCAGACACAGATGTCGACACGGAGTCTGACTCCAGTGTCGACAAGGTGGAGACATATACACAATCCACTAGGAACATCCGTGACGTGATCCCGGCAATAAAAAATGTGTTATACATTTCTGACTTTAACCCAAGCACCTCTAAAAATGGGTTTTAGGTTTGGGGAGAAAAAACAGGCAGTGTTTTGTTCCCCCATCAGATGAATAAATGAAGTGTGTGAAAGCGTGGGTTCCCCCGTTAAGAAACTGGTAATTTATAAAAAGTTACTGATGGCGTACCCTTTCCCGCCAGGTGGATAAGTTACGCTGGGAGATATCCCCTAGGGTGGATAAGGCGCTCACTCGTTTGTCAAAAAAGGTGGCACTGCCGTCTTAGGATACGGCCACTTTAATAGGTACCTGTTGATAAAAAACAGGAGGCTATCCTGAAGTCTGTATTTACACACTCAGGTACTAGACTGAGACCTGCAGATAGTGCTGCTGCAGCGTGGTCGGTGACCCTGTCAAACAGGGATACTAGTTGGCAAACATAAAAACATATTAAAGACGTCGTCTTATATATGGGGGATGCACAGACGGATATTTTGCCGGCTGGCATCCAAAATAAATGTAATGTCCATTCTGTCAGGAGGGTATTAGAGACCTGTCACTGGACAGGTGAGGCTGACTTAAAAAGCGCATAGAGAGCCTTATAAGGGTGAGGAATTATTTGGGGATGGTCTCTGGGACCTCGTATCCACAGCAACTGCTGGGAAGAAATAATTTTACCTCAGGTTTCCTCACAGACAAAGGTACAGTCCTTTCGGCTTCAGAAACAAATGGCGCTTCATTTCTGTACAGAGACATGGGTAGAGGGAAAAAAGCTGCACCAGTCAGCCTGTTCCCAGAATCAAGATTCTTCCCCCGCCTCCTGTGAGGCCACACCATGACGCGGGTGCTCCACAGGTGTAGCCAGGTACGGTGGGGGGCCGTCTCAAAAATTTCAGCAATTAGTGGGCTCGCTCACAGGTGGATCCCTGTTTCTTTCAAGTAGTATTTCAGGGGTACAAGCTGGAATTCGAGATGTCTCCCCCCAGCCGTTTCCTAAAATATGCCTTGCTGACAACTCCCTCAGGCAGGGAGGCTGTGCTAGAGGCAATTAATAAGCGGTATTCCCAGCAGGTAATACTCAAGGTGCCCCTACTTCAAAAAGGACGGGGTTACTATTCCACACGGGTTGGGGTACCGAAACCGCATGGTTCGGTGTGACCCATTTTATATTTAAAATCCTTGAACACAAAAATTCAAGTTCAAGATGGAATCGCTCAGGGCGGTTATTCCAAGCCTGGACGAGGGGGATTACATGGTATCCTGGGACATCAAGGATGCTTACCTGCATGTCCCCATTTACCATCCTCGCCAGGAGTACCTCAGATTTGTGGTACAGGATTACCATTACCAAGTCCAGACACTGCCGTTTGGACTGTACATGGCACCGAGGGTGTTTTATCAAGGTAATGGCCGAAATGTTGATACTCCTTCAAAAAAAGGGAGTTGTAATTATCCCGTACTTGGACAATCTCGTTATAAGGGCGAGGTCCAAGGAGCAGTTGGTAGTCGGGGTAGCACTATTTTGGAAAGTGCTACAACAGCATGGTTGGATTCTAAACAGTCCAAAGTCACAGCTGGTTCCTATGACACGTCTACTGTTCCTGGGGATGGTTCTGGACATAAACCAGAAATAGTGTTTCTCCCGGAGGAGAAAGCCAAGGAGTTGTCATCTCTAGTCAGAGACCTCCTGAAGCCAAAATAGGTAGCGGTGCATCATTGCACGCGAGTCCTGGGAAAATGGTAGCTTCCTACGAAGCAATCCCATTAGGCAGGTTCCATACAAGAACTTTTCAGAGGGACCTGTTGGACAAGTGGTCCGGATCGCATCTTCCGATGCATAGGCTGATAACCCTGTCTCCAAGGACCAGGGTATCTCTACTGTGGTGGCTGCAGAGTGCCCATCTTCAAGAGGGCCGCAGGTTCGGCATACAGGACTAGGTCCTAGTGACCATGGATTCCAGCCTTTGAGGCTGGGAGGCAGTCACACAGGGAAGAAATTTCTAGGGACTTTGGTCAAGTCAGGTTATTTCCCTACACATAAATATTCTGGACCTGAGGGCCATTTACAATGCCCTGAGGCCGGCAAGGCCTCTGCTTCAAAACCAGCCGGTACTGATCCAATCAGACAACATCACGGCAGTCGCCCATGTAAACCAACAGGGCGGCACAAGAAGCGCGATGGCAGAAGCCACAAGGATTCTCCGATAGGCGGAAAATCATGTGTTAGCACTGTCAGCAGTGTTCATTCCCGGAGTGGACAACTGGGAAGCAGATCTTCTCAACAGACACGACCTCCACCCGGGAGAATGGGGACTTCCTCCAGAAGTCTTCCAATAGGATTGTACACCATTGGGAAAGGCCACAGGTGGACATGATGGCGTCCCGCCTCAACAAAAAGCTATAAAAGATATTGCACCGGGTCAAGGGACCCTCAGGCGATAGCTATGGACGCTCTGGTAACACCGTGGGTGTACCAGTCGGTTTATGTGTTCTCCCCTCTGCCTCTCATACCAAAGGTACTGAGAATAATAAGAAGGCGAGGAGTAAGAACGATACTCGTGGATGGCCAAGAAGAGCTTGGTACCCAGAACTTCAAGAATTTATATCAGAGGACCCATGGCCTCTGCCACTCAGACAGGACCCGCGGCAGCAGGGTCCCTGTCTGTTCCAAGACTTACCGCGGCTGCGTTTGTCGGCATGGCGGTTGAACGCCGGATCCTGAAGGAAAAGGGCATTCCGGAGGAAGTCATTCCTACGCTTACTAAAGCCAGGAAAGAGGTTACAGCAACTCATTATCACCGCATATGGCGAAAATATGTTGCATGGTGTGAGGCCGAAAGGGCCCCAACAGAGGAATTTCAACTAGGTCGATTTCTGCATTTCCTGCAAGCAGGAGTGACTATGGGCCTTAAATTGGGTTCCATTAAGGTACAGATCTCGGCTCTGTCGATTTTCTTTCAAAAAGAACTAGCTTCAGTACCTGAAGTTCAGACATTTATAAAAGGAGTGCTGCAGAGTCAGCCCCCGTTTGTGCCTCCTGTGGCACCTTGGGATCTCAACGTGGTGTTGAGTTTCTTAAAATCACATTGGTTTGAACCACTAAAAACCGTGGATCTGAAATATCTCACGTGGAAGGTGGTTATGTTTTTGGCCTTGGCTTCTGCCAGGCGAGTATCAAAGTTGGCGGCTTTGTCTTGTAAAAGCCCTTATTTGATTTTCCATATGGATAGGGCAGAATTGAGGACTCGTCCCCAGTTTCTCCCAAAGGTGGTGTCAGCGTTTCACCTGAACCAGCCTATTGTGGTGCCTAGGCTACTAGGGACCTGGAGGACTCCAAGTTGCTAGACGTTGTCAGGGCACTGAAAATATATGTTTCCAGAACGGCTAGAGTCAGAAAATCTGACTCGCTGTTTATCCTATATGCACCTAACAAGCTGGGTGCTCCTGCTTCTAAGCAGACTATTGCTCGTTGGATTTGTAGTACAATTCAGCTTGCACATACTGTGGCAGGCCTGCCACAGCTAAAATCTGTCAATGCCCATTCCACAAGGAAGGTGGGCTCATCTTGGGCGGCTGCCCGAGGGGTCTCGGCTTTACAACTTTGCCGAGCAGCTACTTGGTCAGGGGCAAACACGTTTGCAAAATTCTACAAATTTGATACCCTGGCTGAGGAGGACCTGGAGTTCTCTCATTCAGTGCTGCAGAGTCATCCGCACTCTCCCGCCCGTTTGGGAGCTTTGGTATAATCCCCATGGTCCTTACGGAGTTCCCAGCATCCACTAGGACGTTAGAGAAAATAAGAATTTACTCACCGGTAATTCTATTTCTCGTAGTCCGTAGTGGATGCTGGGCGCCCATCCCAAGTGCGGTTTATCTGCAATACTTGTACATAGTTATTGTTAACTAAATCGGGTTATTGTTGAGCCATCTGTTGAGAGGCTCTATTGTTTCATACTGTTAACTGTGTTTCATATCACGAGTTGTACGGTGTGATTGGTGTGGCTGGTATGAGTCTTACCCGGGATTCAAAATCCTTCCTTATTGTGTACGCTCGTCCGTGCACAGTACCTAACTGAGGCTTGGAGGAGGGTCATAGTGGGAGGAGCCAGTGCACACCAGGTAGTCTAAGATCTTTCTAGAGTGCCCAGCCTCCTTCGGAGCACGCTATTCCCCATGGTCCTTACGGAGTTCCCAGCATCCACTACGGACTACGAGAAATAGAATTACCGGTGAGTAAATTCTTATTTTCCGCAACTGCGACTTTTGTAAGCTGCCACTTCCCGGTGGTTTGGAGGTGTAAATAAATAAATAAAAAATGTCACTCACAGTCAGGGTAAAACACGCAGGACTTTACACTGACTGTATGTGCCACTTTACATTTTTTTCCCCCAACCTGCTGGTAAGCCTCCACTTCCTTTAAAAAAAAAAAAAAAATGTCAAAAAGTGGAAATTACCTTAGGTAGGAAAGGAAGATTAGTTTGTTACACCACTATCTGTATACATGTTCAGAAATGTCTCCTTACACCAAATGTCAAGCAGCTCCCCCCCCCACCCCCCTCCCCTCTCAACAGGTAAACCATGATTGCTATCAAAAGTTTCACATTAAGCCACTTGAGGTAGACTTCTTGCGAAAACTCAAAGGAATCAGACATTGAGGTTTTTCAGATCTTCCAGGATGCACGGGTCCTTACTCCCCCTACCCCTGCCACAGCTCAGGCTCCTTATTTTTCGTTTGGTGCCAGCAGGAGCTGGTTCACCTTAGAACAGTGGGGCTTCTTTTAAGCAGTCCAAGCTTTTATTTTCTTTTTATTTATTTTTTTGCTGGTTCAATCCACAGTCACCTGAAGATGCGACTCCAGAAGGTCTGGGGCTTTTGGTCATGGAATAATGGCTATTTGGATTTACAGGAATGAATGTGTCCAATAACAAGATGAACGTGTAGTGGAACGTGGATTTTGTATCTAGGACTTTTTTTCATTCAGGATATAAACATAAAAGCTGTTAATTGGCAAACAGTGGCCGCTTGGATTGTCTTTATAACATGACCTGCTACCACGGTAGCCAAATCAGTGCCCTTCCCAACTTCTAATTGTATTTCAGAGGCAAACCAATGAGTTGCCGGATTTATTAACTGCTGTTCTTCCAAAATGTGCTCCATCTTTGGAACAATAATTTCTGACCCCGTTTATTCTTTTTCAATTCCTCTTTTCTAGCAGCAGTAACAGTATATCTGCTTCCAGGAAAATGGATTCTATTCATGTTGCTGGGCTAATTATTCACGTTAAGCCAAATATCCCTTCGTTCTGTTCCTTAATCATCTTATGTAACCGGTGCTCAATAGAGAGCTCCTCATGCAGTTTGTGTTTATATAACATCCACGTATTCAGCAGCACTGTAATTCCAAGCTTGTATTTTTGTGCACATCTTTTCCCTACTCGAGGTTGGACTAGAACCCACCTCTCCAGGGCAGCACTTCTAACTCTGTGCCACCATAGAATCTGTTGAGCCAAACCAGTGAAATAGCTTGGACACCAAAGGCTGCAGATATTGAAATATCCTTGTATTTTTTTCCCTCATACTGTATGAATTAATGGAGGATGAAGATTGTACATTCTGGTGGATACTGGAGTTCTTTTCACATTATGAAAGTCACATTACGCAAATGTCCCCTGCGATTCCAGGACATTACCATTTATTTTTACCTGCTTCACTCTCCTTAATTACATATTCTCAGGACAGGGTCTGTAACACACTGTGGGGAAAACAGTCAAGTGGCCTCCAAAGTAACAAGGAGCCGAGAAGGACTGGGAAATCTCTGAGCAGAATGGTAGACCGAAGATAGCAGCCTTGAAATGACTCTTCAGCTCATTAAGCGTGTGACTTAACTCATTGCAATACAGGGCATAAGATCTTCCGAAGGCTGCAGTAAGCAGAGACAGCTGTATTTAAAACACAGTAATGTATTGTCATGTACTGGAAGTGAATGTGACATTGCCTGTGAATTGTTTGGGGAACAGTTTTATTGCTAGTTATGAAAATGAGAAATTTAAGGCTCATGCACACTAGGTAAGCATAAGCTTCTTTTATCCCACTGCATGGTGACACCTTCAGTTAGTACTAAGGTAAATCGTCTTTATAACGGTAGGCATCATGCAATGAATGCAGTTCTACTTTGTGTGTGTGTGTCTGTCGGTTTGTCTTCTATGCCCCACCGAGTTTTGTGCCCAGCTTCAACAAATGGTGGTGTAGTTTGACCAGGGTTAGGACTTTGCCTAGGTTTGAACTTCGTCAGGGCCAATGGAGGTCTACATGGTGACCTCCACCTATGCCGTGGAGTCTCTGAATTGAAATTTTCATTTAATCAACTCTGCTCAGGATGTCTCCCAGTGCCAAAACTGCACTGGTCTGAAGGCACAGGCTTATATGTACCAGAGCATCACCTATTACACTTCTCTTGCACTGACTAGCCATGGGTGGGGAACTGAACTGGACGCGAAGTTTAGTGAGGTGAAAAACTTTGCAGACCTCACGTCCAATTTTGGATATCCGCAGTATCAAATTTGAAAAAATGGTCTCTGGGTTTTCAGCTTGCACGATAAAAAAAGATACCTCTCAAGTGGTCTCCCCTTCATATTCCCACTGGGGAGGGGATGTTCTGAGATATAGTTCTCCCAGCTGCTGCCTGTAGTGGGGGCGGGGTCACACTCACAGACATTAACATCCATTATACTCAGTTATTTTAAAAAGTTTAATACTTCAATATAAATAAATAAAACAAATTAAAACACAAACCTCAGAGTTTCCTTTTTACTCTGATGAAACGACCAGTGCTAAGGTCGAGAAACGCGTTAGGTGACTGCTGCCTGAGTGACCCCTCATTCCAGATCACCCACCAAATTGTCCTAAATGAATCTCAACTAAAGTTGCATACATCCGTCAGGTAAATCAGCCGGAAGCAGCTATTGTGTGCACGATCTCAGCCTACAAGGATTATCCAGCTGCACTGTCTGGGAAGCACCCAGACAGCGCAGCACACGGCGGCTCGTGGAATCCTAAGCGGCACGGCTTCACTGACGTCCCGGCTGTACAGGTATCTCAATTAGCGGCTATACGAGTATCGAAGCCGCCCGGTCCAACGGGACTCTCTAGCTGTACAGACAACGGACAGCCACACTACAAGTCTCAGTCACGTTGAGACACAGGAATTACAGCTTCACGGCGGTCCTGCTTACAAAAACTGCACGGCTGTACGAAACTCCGGTAACCATACAGGTACCTTCACTGACGGCTTAAAACTATCCATTGTTCTTGTTTGGCTTTTGGACAAATAACCTATTTAAAGATAAGTAAGTCCAGTTGAACAGGTCACAAATTTGGAGGGCCAGCCACAAAGGTGTAATTTATACTCACCAACTCCATTATACAGAACTATGAAGTGATAGACACTTTACATTTGATACAAAATTACCATATCTTGAGCAATTGCAACTTTGAAGAGACTGTTACATTTTTTTCAATCACTAAATAGTCCTCTTGAATACGAGGTCATTTATATGGACAATGGTAGATGGTTTAAATTCAGATTTATAATTATAAATGTACTAAAGTAGTGACGGCTATGCATAACCTTTATCAAATGTGGTCACTCTGAGGTTTGTGTATTAATTTGTTTTATTTATTTATACTGAAGCATTAAACTTTTTAAAATAACTTTTTATAATTGATTCTTCCTTCTGCGCACGTATTGGTACTCGTTTTTTTTGTATTGTATTCCATTTGAGGGGTTGGCAATTTCCCCTTTCTCCAATCTATGCAGCACTAGGAAGCTCCCCAAAGGTCTAAGGATACGGGAGCCTTCTTTTCTTTTTCTCTTCTTGGTTTATATCCATTATACTCACTGCTGCTGCAGAGGTCCGGACGCTGGAGACGCCGCTTCGGAAGGTGAGTAATTACAAAATAATTAATTAAACGAATTGGAAGTTTTCAATTGCTTAATTAGTCCTCTGGGGTCCCAGAGCAAGTCCTAGTGGTTTTTCCTAAAATTAACAAATTTAGGAGAAATCAGACTAGCTCTGGAGGAGCGAGAAAAAAAGAATGTGATTTTTTTATAGAGTTTTCAGTTCTTGAATTGAATAGCAAAACCCTGCATTTTTTTTTTTAAATTTCCTGCCGGCAATTGAATTTCCCCAATGGTCTCCAATGTTGGTCTACAGAGATCTCTGCTCTGCACTGATTTCTGAAACTGCAGTAATTTTGGAAGCTATACTGATTTCTGTTCTATAAGTCAGTCTGCTCCTGATATACCCCATTCCAAACAGTCAAAGAATATGTATGTCTGCATTGTCATTTACTCCTAATATACATTGTTATCCAGGTATGAATGACTTCTGTGTGCCTTCTCAAAGCTTTCCCCCTTTAGTATACCACATTCAAACTAAGTTTTTTATCTTCTAACATCTCAGCCTTCAAAAGTGTGGTTCTTTTTACAACCATTCACTGTTAAAGCACAACCACAGCGAAAAGTCATGCCACACAAAAAAAAAACAATCCACTATAGCAAAATTGATAACTCTAGCGCTGACTCTTATTGGCCCTACACACTGGGCAATAATATTCAAATATATGAACAATCTCGTTCATTAATGAATGAGATACCGTTCATCGCTGGTGCCCCGTCGCCTGTGCAGGCCAATATGGACAATCTCTTCCATATTTGCCTGCACTTCACTCCCCCGTCACTGCCCCCCCCCGCTGCCGGGTCGTCCATCGGCCGTATCCGCCGTCGGGCAGCTCGGCGGCGGATCGCTCAATGTGTAGGGCCCTTTAGAACATAAGTTCTTAGAGTGAGCGTTAGAGGTACCCATATTGCTATTAGGGTCATTCTGTGTCAAATCAACGCACTGATTTTACATCACTACCTCAGATTTTGATATATTTTGGTATATGGAGAGTAGGTATGTAGTCTAAGAAAAACATAAAATATTATTTAAATATCTCATGCCATGTCCAAAATATGGCTATATAAAGTTTTCAAAAATCTGTCCAAAAATGCACAATCAGCATATTTTCATATCGCCACAGCAGCTCTCCTAATTAAGCTAGGGAGGTGGAAGCGGTGTAACTTTTTTTCCGAAATCAAAGCCAGACATATACATATCTCTCTCTCTCTATATATATATATATATATATATATATATATATATATATATATATATATATATATATTTTGTGTGTGTGTGTGTGTGTGTGTGTGTGTGTGTGTGTGTGTGTGTGTGTGTGTGTGTGTGTGTGTATATATATATATATATATATATATATATATATATATATATATATATAGAGAAGAGAGGAAATCAGCGGCACTCAGCAGACTTGTAGTAAGATAAAAAAGTCTTTAATCCGGTCCTACGCCGTTTCGGGGACTGCGCCCCGTCTTCAGGGACAAATCATACACAAGTACATTTCACATAGAATACACTTATATACCCACCCAAGTAGGTACTCAGTAACAGGATTAGAGTCACCTGTCCCACGCCGCCGCCGGCGTCCCGTCCGTCAGAACGAGCGCACTCGTCCCGGAGCGATGACGTCAGTCAGCTGCGCCGGGCAGGGAGCCAATCCGGAGAAGTGAGGTCAGCGTTACTAGGTAACCACTATAATCAAAACAACCCAAGGGTTAGTCCTGCACGCTGTGCTCAGGGCATAACATCACAAGAGAATATGACACTGATCACACTTGACAAAACAAATAAACACATACAACAATTAAAAAACACGGTGCTATCAGCTAAACAATGCAATTCCCGGCATCACAGATAACACCTAGGTCCACGTTTTTATACTTAAATAACCTAACGAGTCAATGATAATGACGTTTGTTGTCACTTATATTATTGTGTTATTATGTTATTAAAGTCTAATTACAACCTATTACAGGTAATTGTAGGATTTATAGAGTTATTTTCTGCTATTTGGGGAATAAGCCATACAAATGGAGTGCTATACCATAATGGCTATTTATAGGAAACATTGTAAGCCTAATGTCTCATTCAACCCCCTCGGTGACAGGGTGCCTAGGACGTATATCCACCTACTTTCCCGTTGCATAAGAATTTTGTTACGATCCCCGCCCCGATGAGAAAGAGGGACGTGATCAATAATAATCGCTCGCATACTGGCTACCGTGTGCCTCGCCTGTAAACAATGCCGGGCAATAGGCTGTTCACTCACACCCTTTTCTAACGCCTGCTTTATGGCGCTGCGATGCAGTGCCATCCTTTCTCGGAATTGTCTCTGTGTCTTGCCTATATTGGATCTTGCTTTTGATCTACGGAGGGCACCGCTGCAAGTAAAGATACCCTTACTAGTGAGTGCCGAACCATAACCGCTACCTATATATATATATATATATAATCACAAACTCCACCAGTATTTATATAGCTTAAATACTATGGCGGGTTTCTTTTTGCGCAGCAATATAAATATCTTTCATAAAATAAGAAATGTGAACAATTATTAAGTATGATTTCACGTTTATAAGCTGCTTATTTAGAATTTTAAGATAGTGTCATGAAGGACTAATCATTTCCTAGTGGATTCTGAGTTTATGGCTACAGTACATTATTAGTTAGGTCACAGCGCACCCTAGTGACTTCCTTAGGAAATGTCATAGGAGCACACATCACTGTAATTCAGTACGGTTTCATTTTTGAAATTGTGAAATTCTCAGGAACCCTGTTAGGACATATAGTTTAATAGGTAATAAAATGACAGCTGTATGATCAGAGTTCTCGATGCAGTAAAAAAAATATATTAGTGCTGGGCAAGATAACGCGTTATTAACGCGTTAACGCCATAAGGCAATAACGGCGATAATATTGTTAACGCCGTTAACGCTGCTGCGCCGGAAGCAGTAGCGGAAGAAGCCGCCGGAAGCAGTAATTCATCTGACCCCCTTGATGGAGAAGCCGCTGGATGCAGCCGGAGAAGAGCAAGCCACCGGATGCCGCCGGAGAAGAGGAAGCTGCCAGCCGCCCTAACCTTTTGAGACTGAGACATCTTCACAATATCTCTGTGAGTACTGGTTTTTATACAGGGCCCTAGCAAAGGCTTAGGATTCCCTTATAGCTGCTCTTTAGCATTTAGTTTTTAGTTAGATAGGTAGCGATTAACTTAGAAGTTCTAACTAAGTTACCCAGCTCCGGCCAGCGCGCGCTACTTGATCCCAGTCCCACCGCGGCGCAGCTCCCGCTTGTGTTCTAAGTTAGAACACAAGCGGGAGCTGCGCCGCGGTAGGACTGGGTGAGTGGGATCCCATAGCGCGCGCTGGCCTGAACTGGGTAACTTAGTTACGCGTGGCTGAGGAGAAACCTCGGTCGCGTGGGTTGCAGCGCGCAGGGCAGACCTTCTCTTCTCCGGCGGGCGCCGCTGTGGGACTGGATGAGAATGGTCCCGCAGCGTGTGCGCTGGCCGGCGCGCAAGTATCAGAGACAGCGCAGGAAGCACTTCTCACCGGCGGCTATTCACTGGTTCTATCAACGCCGCTGTGGGACTGGATGTGACGGGTTTATGTACATTGGGGCTGATATTGCTTATATTAACAGGAGGGTTAGTGGATGGGATTGGAAGTTTGGGCCTCCTTTGTTCATTAAGGTCTCCCTGCTGAGCTATTATACTCCCTTTTATTGCTGGGGTGCCTAATCTGCTATAAATTTTATTTTATTTATTTAAAAATGTTTTCACAGAAAATGGAGAAAGGAACCGAAATCTTACATGGACATTTCCATTTTAAATCTCTACCCGATGGCACAGTTGATAAAACCAAAGTTATTTGTAAACACTGCAAAGCTGAATTTTCTTATCACCGGAGTACTTCGAGTCTGAAGTAACACTTAAATGCAATACACACCGTTGATGCCATCAACTCACCCACTCAAACAAACAGTGGAGGGAAGCTTCGGCAGACTACATTGGATACAGCGTATGGGAGAAGTATAGATAAACAAAAGCAAGAAAAGCTAACAAATAACATAGCGAAGTGGATAGCTACAAACTGCAGGCCAATTAGTATTGTCGAAGATGTCGGTCTGAGGAATGTTCTTAGGATCGCAACGAATGACAGCACGTATGAGCCTCCCTCAAGACGCACCATCACAAGAAGAATACATGACTTGTATGAAAATGAGAGGACTACAAAAGCGATGGCGTTACAATGTGCACCACATGTTGCTCTCACTGGAGATTACTGGACATCGCTGGGTAACCATAATTACCTCGGAGTTACAGTGCATTATATTGATGAACACTGGGAGCTACATTCACATGCACTGACTAATGAAAACAGAAAGACATTTTGCTGAAACGTGCGCTGAACATTTTATTCATGTTGCATAGGAGTGGAACATTTCAGATAAAGTCGGCACACTTAGCACAGATAGTGCAAGAAAATAAGAATTTACTTACCGATAATTCTATTTCTCGGAGTCCGTAGTGGATGCTGGGGTTCCTGAAAGGACCATGGGGAATAGCGGCTCCGCAGGAGACAGGGCACAAAAAAGTAAAGCTTTACTAGGTCAGGTGGTGTGCACTGGCTCCTCCCCCTATGACCCTCCTCCAGACTCCAGTTAGGTACTGTGCCCGGACGAGCATACACAATAAGGGAGGCATTTTGAATCCCGGGTAAGACTCATACCAGCCACACCAATCACACCGTACAACTTGTGATCTAAACCCAGTTAACAGTATGACAACAGAAAGGGCCTCTTAAAGATGGCTCCTTAACAATAACCCGAATTAGTTAACAATAACTATGTACAAGTATTGCAGATAATCCGCACTTGGGATGGGCGCCCAGCATCCACTACGGACTCCGAGAAATAGAATTATCGGTAAGTAAATTCTTATTTTCTCTATCGTCCTAAGTGGATGCTGGGGTTCCTGAAAGGACCATGGGGATTATACCAAAGCTCCCAAACGGGCGGGAGAGTGCGGATGACTCTGCAGCACCGAATGAGAGAACTCCAGGTCCTCCTTTGCCAGGGTATCAAATTTGTAAAATTTTACAAACGTGTTCTCCCCCGACCACGTAGCTGCTCGGCAGAGTTGTAATGCCGAGACCCCTCGGGCAGCCGCCCAAGATGAGCCCACCTTCCTTGTGGAGTGGGCTTTTACAGTTTTAGGCTGTGGCAGGCCTGCCACAGAATGTGCAAGTTGAATTGTGTTACAAATCCAACGAGCAATCGACTGCTTAGAAGCAGGTGCGCCCAACTTGTTGGGTGCATACAATATAAACAGCGAGTCAGATTTTCTGACTCCAGCCGTCCTATATTTTTAAGGCTCTGACAACGTCCAACAACTTGGAGTCCTCCAAGTCGCTAGTGGCCGCAGGCACCACAATAGGTTGGTTCAGATGAAATGCTGATACCACTTTAGGGAGAAAATGCGGACGAGTCCGCAGTTCTGCCCTATCCGAATGGAAGATTAGATAAGGACTTTTATAAGATAAAGCCGCCAATTCAGATACTCTCCTGGCAGAGGCCAGGGCTAGTAACATAGTCACTTTCAATGTGAGATATTTCAAATCCACCTTTTTCAATGGTTCAAACCAATGGGATTTGAGGAAATCTAAAACTACATTTAGATCCCACGGTGCCACCGGAGGCACCACAGGAGGCTGTATATGCAGTACTCCCTTGACAAAAGTCTGGACCTCAGGGACAGAGGCCAATTCTTTTTGGAAGAATATTGACAGGGCCGAAATTTGAACCTTAATGGATCCCAATTTGAGACCCATAGATAATCCTGATTGCAGGAAATGTAGGAAACGACCCAGTTGGAATTCCTCCGTCGGAACCTTCCGATCCTCGCACCACGCTACATATTTTCGCCAAATGCGGTGATAATGTTTCACGGTGACTTCCTTCCGTGCCTTAATCAAGGTAGGAATGACTTCTTCTGGAATGCCTTTCCCTTTTAGGATCTGGCGTTCAACCGCCATGCCGTCAAACGCAGCCGCGGTAAGTCTTGAAAAAGACAGGGACCCTGCTGTAGCAGGTCCCTTCTCAGAGGTAGAGGCCACGGTTCGTCCGTGAGCATCTCTTGAAGTTCCGGATACCAAGTCCTTCTCGGCCAATCCGGAACCACTAGTATTGTTCTTACTCTTCTTTGCCGTATGATCTTCAATACCTTTGGTATGAGCGGCAGAGGAGGAAACACATACACTGACTGGTACACCCAAGGAGTTACCAGTGCGTCCACAGCTATTGCCTGTGGATCTCTTGACCTGGCGCAATATTTGTCCAGTTTCTTGTTGAGGCGAGACGCCATCATGTCTACAATTGGTCTTTCCCAACGGTCTATTAACATGTTGAAGACTTCTGGATGTAGACCCCACTCTCCCGGATGAAGATCGTGTCTGCTGAGGAAGTCTGCTTCCCAGTTGTCCACGCCCGGGATGAACACTGCTGACAGTGCTATCACGTGATTCTCCGCCCAGCGAAGAATCTTGGCAGCTTCTGCCATTGCACTCCTGCTTCTTGTGCCGCCCTGCCTGTTTACATGGGCGACCGCCGTGATGTTGTCCGACTGAATCAACACCGGCTTTCCTTGCAGGAGAAGTTCCGCCTGGCTTAGAGCATTGTAGATTGCTCTTAGTTCCAGAATGTTTATGTGAAGAGACTTTTCCAGACTCGTCCATACTCCCTGGAAGTTTCTTCCTTGTGTGACTGCTCCCCAGCCTCTCAGGCTGGCGTCCGTGGTCACCAGGATCCAATCCTGAATGCCGAATCTGCGGCCTTCTAATAGGTGAGCCTTCTGCAACCACCACAGAAGTGACACCCTTGTCTTTGGTGACAGGGTTATTCGCAGGTGCATCTGCAGATGCGACCCTGACCATTTGTCCAACAGATCCCTTTGGAATATTCTTGCATGGAATCTGCCGAATGGAATTGCTTCGTAAGAAGCCACCATTTTTCCCAGGACTCTTGTGCATTGATGTACTGACACTTTTCCTGGTTTTAGGAGGTTCCTGACCAGATCGGATAACTCCTTGGCTTTTTCCTCTGGAAGGAAAACCTTTTTCTGAACCGTGTCCAGAATCATTCCTAGGAACAGCAGACGAGTTGTCGGGATTAAATGGGATTTTGGAATATTCAGAATCCACCCGTGTTGTCTTAGCACCTCTTGAGATAGTGCTAAAGCTGTCTCCAGCTGTTCTCTGGACCTTGCCCTTATTAGGAGATCGTCCAAGTATGGGATAACTAATACGCCTTTTCTTCGAAGAAGAATCATCATCTCGGCCATTACCTTGGTAAAGACCCGAGGCGCCGTGGACAATCCGAACGGCAGCGTCTGAAACTGATAGTGACAGTTTTGAACAATGAACCTGAGGTACCCCTGGTGTGCGGGGTAAATCGGAACGTGTAGATACGCATCCTTGATGTCCAAGGATACCATAAAGTCCCCTTCTTCCAGGTTCGCTATCACTGCTCTGAGTGACTCCATCTTGAACTTGAACTTTTTTATGTAGAGGTTCAAGGACTTCAGATTTAGAATAGGCCTTACCGAGCCATCCGGCTTCGGTACCACAAATAGAGTGGAATAATACCCCTTTCCTTGTTGTAATAGGGGTACTTTGACTATCACCTGCTGAGCGTACAGCTTGTGAATGGCTTCCAACACCCTCTCCCTTTCGGAAGAGACGGTTGGTAAGGCAGACTTCAGGAAACGATGAGGAGGATCCGTCTCTAATTCCAACCTGTACCCCTGAGATATTATCTGCAGGATCCAGGGGTCTACCTGCGAGTGAGCCCACTGCGCGCTGTAATTTTTGAGACGGCCCCCCACTGTCCCCGAGTCCGCTTGAGAGGCCCCAGCGTCATGCTGAGGTTTTTGCAGGAGCCGGGGAGGGCTTCTGTTCCTGGGAAGGAGCTGCCTGTTGGTGTCTCTTCCCTCTTCCTCTGCCTCGTGGCAGGTACGACAAGCCCTTTGCTCTCTTATTTTTGTAGGAGCGAAAAGGCTGCGGTTGAAAGGTCGGTGCCTTTCTCTGTTGGGGAGTGACTTGAGGTAAAAAAGTGGATTTCCCGGCAGTAGCCGTGGCCACCAAGTCTGATAGACCAACTCCAAATAACTCCTCCCCTTTATACGGCAAAACCTCCATGTGACGTTTTGAATCCGCATCGCCTGTCCACTGTCGTGTCCATAAGGCTCTTCTGGCTGAAATGGACATAGCACTCACCCGAGATGCCAGTGTGCAAATATCCCTCTGTGCATCACGCATATAGATAAATGCATCCTTTATTTGTTCTAACGACAGTAAAACATTGTCCCTATCTAGGGTATCAATATTTTCAATCAGGGATTCTGACCAAACTACTCCAGCACTGCACATCCAGGCAGTTGCTATAGCTGGTCGTAGTATAACACCTGCATGTGTGTATATATTCTTTTGAATAACTTCCATCTTTCTATCTGATGGATCCTTAAGTGCGGCCGTCTCAGGAGAGGGTAACGCCACTTGTTTGGATAAGCGTGTGAGCGCCTTGTCCACCTTAGGGGGTGTTTCCCAGCGCGCCCTAACCTCTGGCGGGAAAGGGTATAATGCCAATAACTTTTTTGAAATTATCAACTTTTTATCAGGAGCAACCCACGCTTCATCACACACGTCATTTAATTCTTCTGATTCAGGAAAAACTGTTTGTAGTTTTTTCACACCATACATAATACCCTGTTTTACGGTATCTGTAGTATCAGCTAAATGTAACGTCTCCTTCATTGCCAAAATCATATAACGTGTGGCCCTACTGGAAAATACGTTTGAATTTCTACCGTCGTCACTGGAATCAGTGCCCGTGTCTGGGTCTGTGTCGACCGACTGAGGCAAAGGGCGTTTTACAGCCCCTGACGGTGTTTGAGGCGCCTGGACAGGCATTAATTGATTGTCCGGCCGCCTCATGTCCTCAACTGACTGTTTAAGGGAAGATAAACCATCACGTAATTCCACAAATAAAGGCATCCATTCTGGTGTCGACCCCCTGGGGGGTGACATCTGCATATTTGGCAATTGCTCCGCCTCCACACCAATATCGTCCTCATACATGTCGACACCACGTACCGACACACACCGCAAACTCACAGGGAATGCTCTAATGAAGACAGGACCCACTAGCCCTTTTGGGGAGACAGAGGGAGAGTCTGCCAGCACACACCACAAAGCGCTATATATACAAGGGATATCCTTATATTAAGTGCTCCCTTATAGCTGCTTTAATATATATATATATAGCCATTAATGTGCCCCCCCTCTCTGTTTTACCCTGTTTCTGTAGTGCAGTGCAGGGGAGAGACCTGGAAGCCGTTCTGACCAGCGGAGCTGTGACAGAAAATGGCGCCGTGTGCTGAGGAGATAGGCCCCGCCCCTTTTTCGGCGGGTTCTTCTCCCGCTATTTTTCCAGTCAGGCAGGGGTTAAATATCTCCATATAGCCCCTATGGGCTATATGTGAGGTATTTTTAGCCTTGTATAAGGTTTATATTTGCCTCTCAGAGCGCCCCCCCCCAGCGCTCTGCACCCTCAGTGACTGCCCAGTGAAGTGTGCTGAGAGGAAAATGGCGCACAGCTGCAGTGCTGTGCGCTACCTTATGAAGACTGAGGAGTCTTCAGCCGCCGGTTTCCGGACCTCTTCACGCTTCAGCATCTGCAAGGGGGTCGGCGGCGCGGCTCCGGGACCGGACTCCACGGCTGGGCCTGTGTTCGATCCCTCTGGAGCTAATGGTGTCCAGTAGCCAAGCAGCAAATCCACTCTGCATGCAGGTGAGTTTACTACTTTCCCCCTAAGTCCCACGTTGCAGTGATCCTGTTGCCAGCAGGACTCACTGTAAAGAAAAAAACCTAAACTAAACTTTCTCTAAGCAGCTCTTTAGGAGAGCCACCTAGATTGCACCCTTCTCGTTCGGGCACAAAATCTAACTGGAGTCTGGAGGAGGGTCATAGGGGGAGGAGCCAGTGCACACCACCTGACCTAGTAAAGCTTTACTTTTTTGTGCCCTGTCTCCTGCGGAGCCGCTATTCCCCATGGTCCTTTCAGGAACCCCAGCATCCACTTAGGACGATAGAGAAATATGATTGCTGCTGCAAGACACCTGCCTTTTGAACATGTCCCCTGCACTGCGCACAGTCTCCAGCGTTCTGTCACAGTATCTCTGCAGAACAGTGCGTTTGACAATGTCCTGGCCAAATGCAGAAAAGTTGTAGGCCACTTTAAACACAGTCCAGCAAGTGCTGCAGAATTACAAAAACAACAAATTCAACATAGACAAAATAAGGAGTTGCTTATACAAGATATTCCAACCAGGTGGAATTCGACTCTGGACATGATAACCAAATGTTTTTGCAGCGTTGTTTAATGTTATTGCACTATTGTTCATATAGAAGTACTAAAAGTGCGCAATACACCACTTTTGAATTCGTTATTGACTTTAGTCAGCTAACAATACTATTAATCGCATGAAATCCTGCGATTAATTGCGATAAAAAATTTTAATCGTTGCCCAGCACTAAAATATATATATACATACATACATACATACATACATACATACATACACATATATATATATATATATATATATATATATATAATATTTATTTTTTCTGTGTGTGTAGATCTACACAGAGTATCCTGCACTCTCACCCAAAATAACACTTTGGCTGTGGTGCCTAATCGGAACCTGACCCAAATTATTGGGGGACCCATAATACAGTACACAGAGTTTCCCACGGGATGGGAATGATAGCACACTCCACGCTTTTAAATAAAAAAAAAATGTTAAAAAAAGATTTTTGCACAAACCAGTTCCGCACAGTACCGACGTTTCGGTCCCAATCCAGCAGAGGCAATGAGACAACATCAGCAGGGGCAGAAAAAAAACAAAGCAGGAACAGGATCAATGGATCATTACCTCCCATGCCCCTGTTATATACCTAGTAAATTGGGAAAGAAAATGGCACCAAGTCCGCCCAGCGGGGTCATGCGCTCCACCCGCTGGAACGCATGACGTTACTTCCGGTAAAGACCGGAAGTGTCCCGCATGCGCCGATAATGAAATATGTGGTAATGCACAATATGGCCTATGGTAACATCGAGGGGCAATGTAGTCACACGATGTTACCAATGCAGGCAGGTGCACAGGAACAAATGGCGGATAGCGCCTAGCACCAGGGGCGCAGCGCCGTGGTTGTCGGCTCACAGTGTTTCCTACAGTGTAAATACCAACACTGTGCCTGTTACAACAGGGAAATAGGGTTGACTAATGTGTGTAGATCTATAGGTGTGTGTGTGTGTGTGTGTGTGTGTGTGTGTGTGTGTGTGTGTGTGTATGTGTGTATATATATATATATATATATATATATAATAGAATCTACAGGAAAGGATGGGCTAATCCCATATGCCATTGGTTCCCAAACCTTGTCCTCAAGGCACCCTAACAGTCCAGGTTATAAGGATATTTATGGCTTAGCACAAGATGGTTATAGCAAAATGCAAGAGGTACGAATTAAGTCACTTTTGTTAAAACTGGACTGTTGGGTTGCTTGAGGACAGAGGGGTGAATGTATTAAGCCTGGAGAAGGCATAAAGAAGTGATAAAGCGGTGATAAGTGCAAGGTGATAATGCACCAATATGTAAATTAACAGTTAGGAGCTGATTGGCTGGTGTGTTATCACCTTGCACTTATCACTGCTTTATCACTTCTTTATGCCTTCTCCAGGCTTGATACATCTGCGCCAGAGTTTGGTAACCACTGCATTTACAATAAAAACATATCGGACATCATTTACCGGCAAAGTACTCTTTGGTGACCTCAAGAACTGTCTCTTTAGATTTGTGCCAAAGGGCATGAGGCAGTAATCAATAGCCAACCTGTGGGAGAAGCTGGGCACAGCTGGGGGGGTCGATTAGGAAGTTTAATGAGCAGGTGAGCCTAGCCTTGTAGATCTGTGCAAACACAAGAGGAGCCCGTAGAGGAGAGGGGGGCATTATTATGGGTATACTATTTGTACTTGGCAGGTCTTGTGTCTCTACTTCTGTAATATATTATGATACGTGACATGCTTTGCATCGACATTGTGCACTTTGGAGGAAAGACGCATTTCAGGGAGCACATATGACGAAAAAAAGCTTCCAACTCACAATGTGACACGTAATGGAAGCAGTCCTGATGGCCCTGCACTCTCATAACTATACAACTAACTGAGGCCATACGTGTGGTTAAAATAAAGGGTATTGTAGACTACGAGACTGATTCATAGTCGACTATCTTCTTTTCTCTAACGTCCTAGTGGATGCTGGGGACTCCGTCAGGACCATGGGGATTAGCGGCTCCGCAGGAGACAGGGCACAAAAAGTAAGCTTTTAGGATCACATGGTGTGTACTGGCTCCTCCCCCTATGACCCTCCTCCAAGCCTCAGTTAGGTTTTTGTGCCCGTCCGAGCAGGGTGCAATCTAGGTGGCTCTCTTAAAGAGTTGCTTAGAAAAAGTTTTTAGGTTCTTTACTTTCAGTGAGTCCTGCTGGCAACAGGCTCACTGCTACGAGGGACTTAGGGGAGAGAAGTGAACTCACCTGCGTGCAGGATGGATTGGCTTCTTAGGCTACTGGACACCATTAGCTCCAGAGGGAGTCGGAACACATCAAAGGAAAAGAACAATTAGCAGCGCTAATAGATGTATATAAACATGAAAATATAATAGAAGGATTGGGTGCTGATATAAAATAATTTAATCAATTTTGATCATTAACACACTATAAACACGATAAAATATAAAATGGATAACACATGTCTCGCCCTGGGGTTCGTCCCGGAGCCGCGCCGCCGACCCCCCTTGCAGATGCTGAAGATTGAAGAGGTCCGGAACCAGGCGGCAGAAGACTTTCAGTCTTCATCAGGTAGCGCACAGCACTGCAGCTGTGCGCCATTGTTGTCAGCACACTTCACACAGCGGTCACGGAGGGTGCAGGGCGCGGGGGGGGGCGCCCTGGGCAGCAATGTATAATACCTGTATGGCGAAAAATACATCACATATAGCCCTTGAGGCTATATGGATGTATTTAACCCCTGCCAGATATCACAAACTCCGGAGAAGAAGCCCGCCGAAAAGGGGGCGGGGCCTATTCTCCTCAGCACACAGCGCCATTTTCCCTCACAGAAATGCTGGTGGGAAGGCTCCCATGCTCTCCCCTGCACTGCACTACAGAAACAGGGTTAAAACAGAGAGGGGGGGCACTGATTTGGCGATATGAATATATATTAAATGCTATAAGGGAGGAACACTTATATAAAGGTTGTCCCTGTATAATTATAGCGTTTTGGTGTGTGCTGGCAAACTCTCCCTCTGTCTCCCCAAAGGGCTAGTGGGTCCTGTCCTCTATCAGAGCATTCCCTATGTGTGTGCTGTATGTCGGTACGTGTGTGTCGACATGTATGAGGAAAATGTTGGTGAGGAGGCGGAGCAAATTGCCTGTAATGGTGATGTCACTCTCTAGGGAGTCGACACCGGAATGGATGGCTTATTTATGGAATTACGTGATAATGTCAACACGCTGCAAGCCGGTTGACGACATGAGACGGCCGGCGATCAAATTAGTACCTGTCCAGGCGTCTCAAACACCGTCAGGGGCTGTAAAACGCCCATTTACCTCAGTCGGTCGACACAGACCCAGACACGGACACTGATTTCAGTGTCGACGGTGAAGAAACAAACGTATTTTCCTTTAGGGCCACACGTTAAGGGCAATGAAGGAGGTGTTACATATTTCTGATACTACAAGTACCACAAAAAAGGGTATTATGTGGGATGTGAAAAAACTACCTGTAGTTTTTCCTGAATCAGATAAATTAAATGAAGTGTGTGATGATGCGTGGGTTTCCCCCGATAGAAAATTATTGGCGGTATACCCTTTCCCGCCAGAAGTTAGGGCGCGTTGGGAAACACCCCTTAGGGTGGATAAGGCGCTCACATGCTTATCAGAACAAGTGGCGGTACCATCTACAGATAGGAGGCTGGAAAATATCCTAAAAAGTATACACACACATGCTGGTGTTATACTGCGACCAGCGATCGCCTCAGCCTGGATGTGCAGAGCTGAGGTGGCTTGGTCGGATTCCCTGACTAAAAATATTGATACCCTTGACAGGGACAGTATTTTATTGACTATAGAGCATTTAAAGGATGCATTTCTATATATGCGAGATGCGCAGAGGGATATTTGCACTCTGGCATCAAGAGTAAATGCGATGTCCATATCTGCAAGAAGATGTTTATGGACACGACAGTGGTCAGGTGATGCAGATTCCAAACGGCACAAAGATGTATTGCCGTATAAAGGGGAGGAGTTATTTGGGGTCGGTCCATGGGACCTGGTGGCCACGGCAACTGCTGGAAAATCCACCGGGTTTTTACCCTAAGTCACATCTCTGCAGAAAAAGACACCGTCTTTTCAGCCTTAGTCCTTTCGTCCCTATAAGAGTCATATCTGCCCAGGGATAGAGGAAAGGGAAGAAGACTGCAGCAGGCAGCCCATTCCCAGGAACAGAAGCCCTCCACCGCTTCTACCAAGTTCTCAGCATGACGCTAGGACCGTACAGGACCCCTGGATCCTACAAGTAGTATCCAAGGGGTACAGATTGGAATGTCGAGACGTTTCCCCCTCGCAGGTTCCTGTAGTCTGCTGTACCAATGTCTCCCTCCGACAGGGAGGCAGTATTGAAAACAATTCACAAGCTGTATTCCCAGCAGGTGATAATAAAATTACCCCTCCTACAACAGGGAAAGGGGTATTATTCCACACTATATTGTGGTACTGAAGCCAGAAGGCTAGGTGAGACCTATTCTAAATCTGAAATATTTGAACACTTACAAAGGTTCAAATCCAGATGGAGTCACTCAGAGCAGTGATAGCGAACCGGGAAGAAGGGGACTATATGGTGTCCGGGGACATCAGGGATGCTTACCTCCATGTCCCAAAATTTGCCTTTCTCACCAAGGGTATCTCAGGTTCGTGGTACAGAACTGTCACTATCAGTTTCAGACGATGCCGTTGGATTGTCCAAGGCACCCCGGGTCCTTACCAAGGTAATGACCGAAATGAGGATTCGTCTTCAAAGAAAATGGACGACCTCCTGATAAGAACAAGGTCCAGAGAACAGTTGGAGGTCGGAGTAGCACTATCTCAAGTAGTTCTACGACAACACGGGTGGATTCTAAATATTCCAAAACCGCAGTTGTTCCGACGACACGTCTGCTGGTCCTAGGGATGATTCTGGACACAGTCCAGAAAAAGGTGTTTCTCCCAGAGGAGAAAGCCAGGGAGTTATCCGAGCTAATCGGGATCCTCCTAAAACCAGGAAAAGTGTCAGTGCATCATTGCACAAGAGTCCTGGTAAAAATGGTGGCTTATTACGAAGCGATTCCATTCGGCAGATTTCACGCAAGAACTCTTCAGTGGGATCTGCTGGACAAATGGTCCGGATCGCATCTTCAGATGCATCAGCGGATAACCCTATATCCAAGGACAAGGGTGTCTCTCCTGTGGTGATTACAGAGTGCTCATCTTCTAGAGGGCCGTAGATTCGGCATTCAGGATTGGATGCTGGTGACCACGGAGGCCAGCCTGAGAGGCTGGGGAGCAGTCACACAGGGAAAAAATTTCCAGGGAGTGTGATCAAGTCTGGAGAATTCTCTCCACATAAATATACTGGAGCTAAGAGCAAATTTATAATGCTCTAAACTTAGCAAGACCTCTGCTTCAAGGTCAGCCGGTATTGATCCAGTGGGATAACATCACGGCAGTCGCCCACGTAAACAGAAAGGGCGGCACAAGAAGCAGGAGGGCAGTGGCAAAACTGCAAGGATTTTTCGCTAGGCGGAAAATCATGTGATAGCACTGTCAGCAGTGTTCATTCCGGGAGTGGACGACTGGGAAGCAGACTTCCTCAGCAGGCACGACCTCCACCCGGGAGAGTGGGAACTTCATAGGGAAGTTTTCCGCATGATTGTGAACCGTTGGGAAAGACCAAAGGTGGACATGATGGCGTCCCGCCCGAAAAAAAAAACGGGACAGGTATTGCGCCAGGTCACGAGACCTTCAGGCGATAGCTGTGGATGTCCTGGTAACACCGTGGGTGTAACAGTCGGTGTATGTGTTCCCTCCTCTGCTTCTCATAACCAAGGTATTGAGAATTATAAGACGTAGAGGAGTAAGAACTATACTCGTGGCTCCGGATTGGCCAAGAGGGACTTGGTACCCGGAACTTCAAGAGATGCTCATAGAGGACTAATGGCCTCAGGAGCTAAGAAGGGACTTGCTTCAGCAAGTACCATGTCTGTTCCAAGACTTACCGCGGCTGCGTTTGACGGCATGGCGGTTGAACGCCGGATTCTAAGGGAAAAGGCATTCCGGAAGAGGTCATACCTACCCTGGTCAAAGCCAGGAAGGAGGTGACCGCACAACGTTATCACCACATGTGGTGAAAATATGTTGCGTGGGTGAGGCCAGGAAGGCCCCACGAAGAAATTTCAACTAGGTCGATTTCTGCACTTCCTGAAAACAGGAGTGTCTATGAGCCTCAAATTGGGGTCCATTAAGGTTCAAGTTTCGGCCCTGTAGATTTTCTTCCAGAAAGAATTGGCTTCAGTTCCTGAAGTCCAGACATTTGTCAAGGGAGTATTGCATATACAGCCCCTTTTGTGCCTCCAGTGGCACCGTGGGATCTCAAAGTAGTGTTGGGATTCCTCAAATCATATTGGTTTGAACCGCTCAAATCTGTGGATTTGAAATATCTCACATGGAAAGTGACCATGCTGTTGGCCCTGGCCTCGGCCAGGCGATTGTCAGAATTGGCGGCTTTGTCTTACAAAAGCCCATATTTGATTTTCCATTCGGACGGGGCAGAACTGGGACTCGTCCCCAGTTTCTTCCTAAGGTGGTGTCAGCGTTTCACCTGAAACAACCTATTGTGGTGCCTGCGGCTACTAGGGACTTGGAGGCCTCCAAGTTGCTAGACGTTGTCAGGGCCCAGAAAATATATATATATATATATATATATATATATATATATATAATTCCAGGACGGCTGGAGTCAGAAAGTCTGACTTGCTGTTTATATTGTATGCACCCAAAAAGCTGGGTGCTCCTGCTTCTAAGCAGACTATTGCTCGTTGGATTTGTAGTACAATTCAACTTGCACATTCTGTGGCAGGCCTGCCACAGCCAAAATCTGTAAATGCCCATTCCACAAGGAAGGTGGGCTCATCTTGGGCGGCTGCCCGAGGGGTCTCGGCTTTACAACTTTGCCGAGCAGCTACGTGGTCAGGCGGGAACACGTTTGTAAAATTCTACAAATTTGATACCCTGGCTGAGGAGGACCTGGAGTTCTCTCATTCGGTGCTGCAGAGTCATCCGCACTCTCCCGCCCGTTTGGGAGCTTTGGTATAATCCCCATGGTCCTGACGGAGTCCCCAGCATCCACTAGGACGTTAGAGAAAATAAGATTTTACTTACCGATAAATCTATTTCTCATAGTCCGTAGTGGATGCTGGGCGCCCATCCCAAGTGCGGATTGTCTGCATTACTTGTACATAATTATTGTTACAAAAATCGGGTTAGTCTTGTTGTGAGCCATCTTTTCAGAGGCTCCTTCGTTGTTATCATACTGTTAACTTGGTTCAAATCACAGGTTGTACGGTGTGATTGGTGTGGCTGGTATGAGTCTTACCCGGGATTCAAGATCCTTCCTTATTGTGTACGCTCGTCCGGGCACAGTACCTAACTGAGGCTTGGAGGAGGGTCATAGGGGGAGGAGCCAGTACACACCATGTGATCCTAAAAGCTTACTTTTTGTGCCCTGTCTCCTGCGGAGCCGATAATCCCCATGGTCCTGACGGAGTCCCCAGCATCCACTACGGACTATGAGAAATAGATTTATCGGTAAGTAAAATCTTATTTTAATACGAATAACTGTTCATCTAATGTGGGCGATTGTGCGCGGGAATCCTGTGCCGTTCATTGATTTTACGCCGTCTGTCACGACCGTCCTCTTTAGTATACCCCGTACACATGACTCAGAATCACACAGACCGTTTGATACACGCCCACAAGTCAGGTGCGATCGCTATGCTACTGCACGAGTTCCCGGCTCCGTATGACTTATTTCACGAAAAGACAGATCCGGCCAAGTCGCAACTGACTCGGAAATAGGATGAACAGACACCTAATATGTAAATATGCTTCTGCACTTGTGCCATATGCACAAACTCACCATTTGCACCCATGCACAGATTCCGACCACCGGCATACTGACAGCTGAGCGAGCGCAAATGAGCCCCTTGCGGGCTCACTACACTCGCAATGCTTTTTACTCTCCCTCCAGGGGGGTCGTGGACCCCCGAGAGGGAGAATAGTTGTCACTATGCCGAGTGTCGGGATTCCGGCGCCGGTATACTGAGCGCCGGGATCCCAACAGCTGGCATACTGAATACCACCCGTGCTGGATGGACTCCACTGATACAGTATATACGATGTGCACCCACTTACTGTAAGAAGGAACACATTTAACAAGGACTGTTATTGGATTGCTTTTTTTCATAAAACAATAGACCGAAAGAAAGGGGTGAGCACAGGAATCTGTAGGAGGCTTCTCCGTAAAAAAAAACAGGGGTGACCCGTTGAGTCCTAAAATTTAGGCAGCAACAAACAATATATCCAACTTACTACAGTATACAAACACCAAGAGGAAAGGCTGGAGCTAAGCCATGCTCCTCTGGGCTGACGTCAGTAACTCTGGCTGTATTTCAGTAGCAACCAGCATTCCGACAACAAGCTGACTACTGTGCCTCCATTCTCTGCATCTAGCCTCTTCAACACATTCAAGTGTCTTTTAAGGATGGTGTCACATTGCAGCAATTGAATGCTGCGCTTTTCCAGCTAGAAAAGCACAGCCGCTCCTGCAAGTGATACATTACAGGGGAATCGATCCTGCCCTGTCACACACAAGAGCTTCCAGGAGACTCTGCGTGGTCTGCACAGTGGTGAACAATGCACACGCGTGGCTTCACCTGCAGTGGTTCATGAAATATAGCACATGCGTTCTATTGAATGCTCGTGAGAGCTGGCAAACTGTACTTACAATGGATCATTTTTCTGTTTAGGGAACATTGAACCTTACGAGAACCAATCCTCAAACACTGATGTGAAAGACACATTATATTCCATGTTTCCACAGTATGCAGCAAGTCTGAGCGATACTGTGGGTGGGAGTGGACTGATGCAATCAATCCTATTGATTGCAGCCCTGGAAAAAAGGAATGCAGCTCCTTTCACGGTTGCAAATAGAGAATTTTAGCAAACTGCACATGTGCAGATGCAAATTGATGCATTTTTGCCTATCTCCTGCGAACCGGAGGAGGAGGGTACTGTTCCAAAGGCCAATAATTACTATTACATGCCAGTGTCCCAGTTTGCCAAGTTAGAGAACCCTATCACTGGGACACAAGATAAGATGCTCATTCATGTTTTCATAAAGTACTTAGCATTTTGTTCTGTCACACAAATCCTGGCCCAGCATACTGCACTGTTATGTCCGTGCTTCCTACTGGTATACATATATTTGCACGGGAATAGATAGCAAGCCCCATTCTCCTTTGGAATACAGTTTCACTTTACAATGTGGAAGTCAGTAAATTTATGTGGAAGTCCCAATAGTCAGGTGCAACTGGGTCTGGTATGTTTGGTCAACCGTTATCATACTGACATGGCGACTTTGACATTGTGAACATCTCATACCCTCCCAACAGTTTACACATAAAAATCGGTACAAATGAGGAAAAGGGGGCGTGGTCACGGGTAAAGACCACGCCCCTTTTCCTATACTTTCAATGGAAGTTTGGAGAGCCAAAAATCCGTACAGACCATAAAAAGAAAGGTACTGTACCTATTAAAAAGGTACAGTTGGAGGGTATGACATCTCAACCAGGTGCCTGTGGACGTAGTGAACTATGGGGGTCATTCCGAGTTGTTCGCTCGCAAGCGGATTTTAGCAGATTTGCTCATGCTAAGCCGCTGCCTACTGGGAGTGAATCTTAGCATCTTAAAATTGCGAACGATGTATTCGCAATATTGCGATTACACACCTCGTAGCAGTTTCTGAGTAGCTCCAGACTTACTCGGCATCTGCGATCATTTCAGTGCTTGTCGTTCCTGGTTTGACGTCACAAACACACCCAGCGTTCGCCCAGACACTCCTCCGTTTCTCCGGCCACTCCTGCGTTTTTTCCGGAAACGGTAGCGTTTTTTCCCACACGCCCATAAAACGGCCTGTTTCCGCCCAGTAACACCCACTTCCTGTCAATCACATTACGATCGCCAGAACGATGAAAAAGCCGTGAGTAAAATTCCTAACTGCATAGCAAATTTACTTGGCGCAGTCGCAGTGCGGACATTGCGCATGCGCATTAAGCGGAAAATCGCTGCGATGCGAAGATTTTTACCGAGCGAACAACTCGGAATGACCCCCTATGTCTACATTGTGGACCATGTGACTGGATCCCGCTGCAACTAGCTACTTTTTTTTGGGGGGGGGGGATTAAAATATAAAAACAACTCTATATATCGAAAGAAGAGCAGCCTTCCCAGACATAGAGAGGGGAATGATTACATTTTATAAGAGGTGGAAATTTACATCCAGTATCTAGATGACACATGGATGTCATGAAAGTATTTGAGTCTGGCACGGGGTTTCTGACTGTATGATCAGACGTCTGATCATATTGTAATTTTCTATGTATTGTGTCTTAGGGTGTGTACACACGGTGAGATATTTTCTTTCGATTTTGACTATATAGTCAAAATCTCAAGAAAAGTTTGTGCAGATCGCAAGGTGAAAGTCACCTTGCGATCCCGATTCGATCCCGATGCGCGGTCCCACCAGGTCGGCATCGCAAGAAAAGATAGACTGTACAGGCATGTCAATCCTTACTAGATCGGTGTACTATCTAGTTCATCTCACATGTCAATGACCTCTCACATAAGCCAACATCTCACATAAGCCAAAATCGTAAGCACACATAGTCCATATCTCAAGAAAAGTTAGTCAAAATCTGTGCTATCTGCGCTACGGGGAGTTCAAGGGAAATCGCAAGCGAAAATCGGGCATAGCAAGATCTCACCGTGTGTACACACCCTTACAAACTGTTAGTTACATTCTTTATTATAAGTTCTGCCATATGCTTAGTGTTGTCTAATACGAGGTAAGATGGAGAAGTCACCTGAATAATTAGGTTTGTGCTGAGCTACATTGAACACATACACACTTATCGCTATGATAAATGTCCGTTTATTGAATTTTTTGACACAATAGCAATAATTTTACTTCTCTTCAGGTCAGGTAGGAGTCCGTCCGTCCCCCATCCTTTCCCTTCTGATCCTTCTTTATTTTCCCTTTTATGGGGTGTGATACAGGATGCCGACACCGGCATCCTGACCATGAGAATACCGACAGGGGACGGGGTAATTATTTAACCCCTGTCCCCTACCCTAACATGCTTGGGGTGGCGGCTAGGGCTAAAACACACACCAACACACTCCCTTCCCCTCCCGGGCCCTGACCCCCACAGTGATCCTGATACTTACCTTTCTCTGGCTGGGTCCACAGGATTATCCACAGGATAACATTGGGATATTGTCGAGCGACAGCGAAAATGGCACCAACACGGTCACAAGCTTTCTGGCCTCCCAGGATGCATTGGGGCCTCCACTATATAGTCCCGCCCGCTGACTCAGTCAGATCAGTTTTTTTGCTTGGTGCGGCAGGAAGCCGCATGGTCACAGGGCTGCTGTGAGAGCAGCCTCAAGCTTTTATTATTTTATTTTTATAGACTTACTATATTGTTTTTTTTGAGCGACTTATCTTAACAGCGTCTTAAACGCATTCTAGAAAGAGTCGCTCCAACAACTCCCCACCGGGTCGCAACAACGCTTACCTTCGGGTATCAGTGCTGTCTCGACGGGCGTCTGTGTCGGATGTTCTAGCAGGTCCAGCAGACGTAACCAGGCTGTGGCCGGAGCATGGGGAGACGGTGAGTCTATGGACTTCCTTACTAGAGGGGTCAGGACACAGCTACACTGATTTTGGTGGAGACTACAAACAGTGTGTTGATGCGCCGAACATCTAGAGTGCGACAGCGCTACGCTTCGGGGATCATAGGCGCCAGGACTAGGAAGAGGCCACGATCCTGGGAGTTTAAGTCAGCAGGGGGATTCAGACGCTCTCCTAGCCGTCCCTCCTCTGAGTTCATGGCCAGTTCCCGCGTGTCTCTCGTTTCATGAACTAAATGACCTCACTTCCGGCTCAGACGCTACCACGAGGGTACTCGGTCGCAGCTTAGACGCTGCGGTTGTTATCAGTTATCAAGAGCGGCAGTGTACACCAGTAGCATCTGAATCCACTCAGCATCTTACGAGCGTATTTGCTTGGATATGGAAGTGTGGTGAGTCTCCCTGTATCCCGCTCTACGGAGGCAGGGTATACAGTACTAAAAATTCTCTCTACTTCTTAGTATGCATTGTTAATTTTTAGTACCTATTGCATATGAGACCTGTCTATTACTGTGTTTTCTGCATGTTATGTTTAAAAAAGAACCAGTTTAAAACAGAAGTACAATTTTCCTACTTATGTATAAGTTGTTATGGAGGTTGTATTCTCACATAGCAATGTTTAATGCTTTAACATGTGACTGACTGCTAGTATGCGTGCTGACTTTTCTGTGTAATGTTAGTCCTGTTCTGACCCTCAAATCAGGTGCACTGTGGTCAGATTGATCTCCCCTCTATATACTGACATATAGGGTGATTTTCAGTCACAAATTGTGTAGTCAAGAACAGGTTAATACCATGTCTGTGAGCGGCAAAAGTGATGAGGAGAATTTATCAAGCACTCCTACAGCCCTAACATGCTTATCTTGTAAGTCAGGGGTAATTGATATGAATCAATTGGTCACTTATGAGGGTTTGTGTGCAAACTTTCACTTTTCAGCGAAGTAAAAAACAGGAGTTGGTTCAGCCACCAACAGAGCCACCATGGAATATGTTCGCAAAGACTCGATCTTCAATAGCGGACAGGTTAACTCCGGTAGCACCACCTCAAGGGTTAGGTTACACTATGAACCCATACATGCAGCTCCCTTCCTATGGTTTGGTTCCAGTAGCCTCTACAAGCAACCAGGGGACAGGTAAGACTAAGACAGATACGTCTATGTGGCAGACTACACAAGATGATACATCGGATGATGATGATACAATAGATTCAACTCCGTATGATGATCAGTCGCAGAGCTTTAGTTCAGAAGATGTAGCTGAACTTATTAATGCTGTGCAGGCTGTTCTCTCATTGGAAGAGCCAGCCAAGACAGTGTTAAAAGCTAAAGCACCTGTATTTAAATGAACAAAATCAGTGAAAGCTGAATTCCCAGCGTCAGATGAGCTGACGGAAATGATGGATGAGTCTTGGGCAGCGCCCAGTAAAAAGTATAAGATTCCTAAGAGATGGGATTCTTATTATCCATTTCCTGCTGTGGATTGTTCGAAAAGAGAAGTTCCTCCAAAAGTAGATGCACATGTTCTGCGACTCGTGCATAAAACTGCTTTACCACTGTCATCTACCTCATTGAATGATGTCACAGACAGGAGGGTAGAGAGCCTTTTGAAAAATATTTTTTCTCTAGTAGGAGCAGTGGTAAGACCTACTATGGCTTCGGCCTGGGTAGCAAAGGCAATGGGCGAATGGATAGAGGAACTAGAGAATGACATCCCTTCTCCTACTAGGGAGCAAGAGGATCGTTTTTGCCGTTTAAGACAATCTGCCCAGTATTTGGAAGAAGCAGCAATTGATGTAGGTACAGTTGCTTCTAAAGCTTCAGCCTTGACAGTAGTCGCTCGCAGAGCAGTTTGGCTACGGACCTGGAAGGCAGATGCGGAGTCCAAGAAAGAATTGGAAGCATTGCCTTTTGTCGGTAATATATTATTTGGAAAACCTTTAACGGATATCCTAGAATCAGAGGCTGAATCGAAAAAGGTCAGATTTCCGGCTACCTATAACCCTAAGTCCAAGGGTTTAAAATTTCGCTCTTTTTGTTGGCAAAGCGAAAGCTAAAGAGGTGCCTAAGCAACCCCAGTTTAAATCCAGGGGTAGGAAGCAGTGGGCTAGCAAAAAGCTAGCTTCCAAACCTGAACAGAAACCATCAGCCTGAAGAGACGGGTCTCCGCTTGGAGGATTCCAGGGTTGGGGGCCGACTTCTTCATTTTGCACACATATGGCAGCAGTCAACAACAGATGTTTGGGTGCAGAAGGTAGTATCTCAGGGGTATGGGTTCCCATTCAGGAGGCAGTATCCTCAAAGATTTTTTTGCACCAGCCCGTCTCGTATAGAGTCGAAGGCCAATGCCCTGCAAGAAGCAGTCCAAAAATTACTGCAGTCAGGTGTGATTGTCCCAGTACCTCCATCACAAAGGGGACAGGGGTTGTACTCCAATCTATTTCTAATCCAGAAACCAAATGGGTCATACCGACCAATCCTCAATCTGAAAATGTTGAACAAATACATATGGATCCCGAAGTTCCACATGGAGACGCTACGCTCCATAATGTTGGCTATGGAACCGGGAGATGACATGGTATCTCTGGATGTACGGGATGCTTACCTACATGTGCCTATAGCACTGTCACATCAGTGTTACCTCAGGTTTGTCATCCTCCAGGAACATTTCCAGTTCCAAGCTCTGCCTTTCGGGCTAGCTACAGCACCCAGGGTGTTTACCAAGATCATGGTGGTTATGGCAGCTTGTCTGCGCAAACAGGGGATAAGAATATTCCCATACCTCGACGACCTGTTAATCTTGGCACAGTCGCAAGATTTACTGTTGAGCCATCTTTAACAGACGATAGTTTGTTTACAGAGACACGGGTGGCTCATAAATTGGGAAAAGTCGTCCCTGAATCCGTCACAGCGGATGGTTCATTTGGGGGCCATATTGGATTCAGACCTACAGAAAGTTCTCTTACCAGAGAAAAAGATAGTCAAGGTGCAGGTCATGGCTCAGGAAACGTTGCAAGCCCAGACAATTTCAGTCCATGCAGCAATGCGACTGTTGGGTCTGATGGTATCAACCTTCGACATGGTGGAATATGCGCAATTCTACTCCAGACCGTTGCAACACCTTATTCTGACCGAATGGAACGGAAATCATCAGACGATAAAGAAGCAGATGATAAAGATTCCAGTAAATGTAAAAAGGTCTCTAGCGTGGTGGCTACAGACAGACCATTTAAACAAGGGGAGACCCTTTTGGATAAAAGAGTGGCAAGTCCTGACAACAGATGCCAGCCTGCAAGGCTGGGGGGCGGTACTCGGAAGCCTATGGTTCCATGGAAAATGGACCGCAAGGGAAAGTCGCCTGCCAATAAATCTGTTAGAAATAAGGGCCATTTTCTTGGCTCTGGTTCAGGCAAAGGACAATCTACAAGGAAGAGCAGTCCAGATCCGCTCAGACAATGCAATGGCATTAGCATACCTCAATCATCAAGGAGGAACTCGCAGCAAGAGACTGATGGAGGAAGTAACTCCCATTCTAAAATGGGCAGAACTCCATCTCCCTGCATTGTCAGCAGTATTTGTCCAGGGTGTACTAAACTGGGAAGCAGATTTTCTCCGTCGGCACACCATTCAGGAAACCGAATGGGCACTACACCCAGAAGTGTTTCAGACACTGGTGAACAGATGGGGTCTACCGGAGATGGACCTTATGGCGTCTTGGCTAAACAACAAAGTTCCGAGGTACGGATCGAGAACAAGGGACCCAGGAGCGGTCCTTGTAGACGCACTGTCAGTAGAATGGAGGTTTCAGCTGGCATATCTGTTCCCTCCAATATCTCTGTTACCCAGAGTAGTGAGAAAGATAAAACAGGCAAAAGGAGCAATCATTCTAATAGCTCCAGCTTGGCCAAGAAGGCATTGGTACACAGATCTGTTGAGAATGTCCATGGAAGCACCGATACTGCTCCCTCAACGTCCAGATCTGCTAATGCAGGGTCCTTGTTGTCACAGTCATCTGGATCGCCTGTCTTTGACGGCGTGGCTGTTGAAACCTCTATCTTAGAGGCTAAAGGATTTTCGAAACAAGTAATCCAAACTATGCTTAGAGCAAGAAAGCCTTCTTCGGCCCGTGTGTATCATAGAATATGGCAAGCCTATATTCACTGGTGTACTGGAAAAAATTTCAAGCCGAGATCTTTTAAAGTAGCTAGGATTTTGGATTTCCTTCAGGCAGGATTGGATAAAGGGTTGAAAGTTGCTTCCTTGAGGGTTCAAGTTTCAGCGTTAACTGTATTGTTTCAGCAGAAGATTGCTGATTTACAGGATGTACGTACGTTTTTTCAAGGAGTAGTACATATTCAACCTCCATTTGTTCCTCCTGCAGCTCCCTGGGATTTGAATTTAGTTCTTAAATTTCTCCAGGGTCCTCTGTTTGAACCACTTGAGAGAGCAGATCTTAAGTGGTTAACGGTTAAAGTTCTTTTTTTACTGGCAATGGCGTCACCCAGAAGAGTGTCAGATTTAGGAGCATTATCATATAAGTCTCCTTCCCTAAGTTTTTTTCCAGACAGAGCAGTTCTCAGAACGAGATCTAGCTATCTTCCAAAGGTGGTATCAAAGTTTCACCTGAATGAAGAGATTGTAGTCCCAGCTTTTCAGGTATCGGGACTTTCTGCGGGAGAAGCGTCACTGGACGTGGTCCGGGCTTTAAGAATCTACATAGATCGTACTAGTGCCATCAGGAAAACAGATTCTCTCTTCATCCTCTACGGATTCCATAGAAGAGGATGGCCTGCTAGTAAACAGACGCTGGCGAGATGGCTCCGAATGGTAATATCAGAAGCTTATTCTCATGCAGATCTCCCTATTCCGGCTAATGTCTCTGCACACTCTACACGTAAGGTAGGTCCTTCTTGGGCAGCACAACAGGGTGCTTCAGCAGAACAGATATGTAGGGCAGCACATGGTCTTCCATAAACACATTCATTAGACATTATGCCTTGGATACTTTTGCCTCTCATGACGCAGACTTCGGGCGAAAGGTCCTCCTGTGCAATCAGGAACGTCCGCTCCACTAAAATGGCTTTGGGAATCCCAATGTTATCCTGTGGACCCAGCCAGAGAAATATACGTTATGGTAAGAACTTACCGTTGACAATGTGATTTCTCTTATGTCCACAGGTATCCACAGGGATCCCACCTTGACGCATCTGATTTGAGGATCTAGACAATCACTAAAACCTCTTCCTTCTTGTATGGAAGGGTGGGCATGTGTGTTCTTATCGCCTAAACAGGTCTCTGCCTGATGTTCCTGCCTAAAATCGCTGTGGAAAGAACTGATCTGACTGAGTCAGTGGGCGGGACTATATAGTGGAGGCCCCAATGCATCCTGGGAGGCCAGAAAGCTTGTGACCGTGTTGGTGCCATTTTCGCTGTTGCTCGACAATATCCCAATGTTATCCTGTGGATACCTGTGGACATAAGAGAAATCACGTTATCAACGGTAAGTTCTTACCATAACATATATTTTGGGATGCTGGCGAACGGTGTTCTGGCGACGGCATTCCGAGTGGTGTCGAGATTCCGGTGTCTGTCACATGACCGTTGGAATCCCGACGGCTGGAATGCTAACCGCATCCCTGTTAATTGATTCTGACAAAAATTTAGTGTGTACAGTGTGTGTGTACAGTGTGTGTGTACAGTGTGTGTGTGTGTGTACGTGTTGGGGACATACTGTGTGTGAGATATATATACTGTATCTCAATAATAGGAATAATAACAACAACACAATAGGCTTCCTGCCTCTTCCCCAGATAGAGGTGCAGCTGCTAATCAGCTTTGTGGCTGGGAGGCCAGGACACCCAAACTACCCCTGAGGAGTGGAGGAGTGGAAAAGATACAGTAGAAAATGTCAACCGGTTCAAAAGGATGACGTTACTTTGATCACATTTCTTTGCCATTGTTAATAGATATCCAGCAAGTCCTGACAGTCCCTTTAGTACAGACAATTTCATATTACAGCAGGACCATCCTTGTTATCTAAGAAAATATCTGTTTATTTAGACCAGGGGTGGGGAATCTTTTTTTCTACCAAGGGCCATTTGGATATTTATAAAATCCTTCGGGGGCCATACAAAAATTATCAACTTAAAAATGAGCCTGCCCCCAGTAGTTATGCCCCAGTAGATATGCCTCCAGTCAGTAGTTATGCCCCCAGTCAGTTGTTATGCCCCAGTAGATATGCCCCCAGTAAGTATGCCCCCAGTCACTTGTTATGCCCCATTAGATATGCCCCGTCACTTGTTATACCCCATTAGATATGCCACCAGTCAGTTGTTATGCCCCATTAGATATGCCCCCTAGTAGCGACGCTTACTCACATTAAGAAAAAAACAAACACAATACTCACCAGCCCCGCTCCTGCTTCCGGACCGTTGCCCTCCGTCTGGCCGCTCGCTCCTCAGAACTATGGGAGAGAAGTCATGACATCTCTCCCATAACACCACACAGCAGCACACGCACACTGCCGGAAGCTGGAGCTCAGGAGTGAGCTCCTGCCTCCGGCTGCTACTAAGGGTAAGAAGCCAGGCGCCCACTAGTAACAAAATCTCAGCGGGTGCCCGACTAGGTGAGCCGGGCCGGATCAAGTGGCTCTGCGGGCCTTATACGGCCCTCGGGCCTGAGGTTCCCCACCCCTGATTTAGACCAAGGGTGGGTAACCTTTTTTCTACCAAGGGCCATTTGGATATTTATAAAATCCTTTGGGGGCCATACAAAAATGATCAACTTAAAAATTACCCTGCCCCCCAGTAGTTATGCCCCTTAGAGGTACTGAGTGCGCACGACAAAAAATGTATGTGGCCAATTAAAATGGGACGTGATACACACATGCCCCCAATAATGCAGTGCCAGATGCACAAATGCCCCCGCAGAGCCAGATGCACAAATGCCCCCGCAGAGCCAGATGCACAAATGCCCCCGCAGAGCCAGATGCACAAATGCCCCCACAGTGCCAGATGCACAAATGCCCCCACAGTGCCAGATGCACAAATGCCCCCACCCCATTGTGCTGCTCACTGCTGCTGCTGCTCTGTCCGGCGGCGGCGTGTCTCAGCGGTTAGGGAAGGGAGGAGAGCGCTGCTATGTCGGGTGGTGTGTAGGATCTCAAACCAGCCGCCGGTTTGTGAGCCAATCAGAGCTGGCGGACCGGCAGCCAATCAGGGACTGGCTCTGATTGGCTCACGAACCGGTGGCTGGTTTGAGATCCTACCCGCTGCTGCCGCCGGATATATAGCTGCGCTCTCCTCCCTGCCTTGACAGCTGAGACACGCCGCCGCCGGACTGAGCCGGCGGCGTATCTCGCTGACACACAAGCGGGTGGGCCGGAACAAACAGCTTTGCGGGCCTTATGCGGCCCGTGGGCCGGAGGTTCCCCACCCCTGATTTAGACAAAAGCTTCCCTCTTACACCTTTTCATTTACTGTTACTATTTCTCCTCTATACCTGGGTCATATATCCATATAATAATATATTCATTCTAAATATGCTTCTGTTAGTTTGTGCTTACTCTCCTCACCCCAAGGGAAGTTGTTGGGTAGCAGAGGTTTTCATTTATCAACCAAAACATGTATGTCTGGAAGCCACAATAGAAGAGGATTTGTCCGTGTCCAGCTGTAAACATGAGGAATATACGATTTACCAGAGGCAGAGAATAAGTACCAGTTTGTCTTAGGAGACCATTTTATTTAAGTCATTAACTACCTGTTGTTTTGCTGTTGACTGTTATTTTGCAGTCATACAACTTTTGTAAGTTTATTACCTAAAGTGCATCCATGGTACATATATAATATATTTTCTGATTTCTCCCTCTGCTACCTGTACAGGGGGGACGGATGTTCCTTAGTTGGAAGTCTGAAGGAGAAGTAATACTAATTAGAACTGGAAAGAGGGCTGTGAAGTTAGTGGGTCTAGCAAGTCTTGGCTGGATAACCGTCACGGCTGGGTGGTGAATTTGGAAGGCTATCTAATGTTTAGGAAGTCCCTTATGGTTAGCTATGTATGGAAAACCACCAGTAACTATTAACTGAGGTTTATTATAAGCCACCTAGCATAGATCGGTATCCGGTCTCTAGGTCGACAGTGTCTTGGTCGACATTAACTAGGTCGACAGGGTCTCTAGGTCGATATGAGGTTTTCACATTTTTTTCTCTTACGTCCTAGAGGGGTGGCCAACCAGTCAGAGACAAAGAGACAAAAAAATCTTGTTAGGTACGTCAAAGAGCCGACATCAAGCCGAAGTCGCGTGTGCAAAAATGGGGTGTGACCTTGTGCCTGTTAGGCCACACCCCTGGTATAAAAGACAATGAATATGCCAGATTCACAGAAAATACATTGAAAAAGACACTTCCACATAAAATGATTAAAAAATCCAGATCCACATAAAATATATTGAAAAAGCAATATTCACATAATACACTTCAGCTCCTCCATGTGTCACTCCAGCCAGCTTCCCCATGTGTTAATGTGTCACTCCAGCCTGCTCCCCCATGTGTCACTCCAGCCAGCTCCCCCATGTGTCAATGTGTCACTCCAGCCAGCACTCTTCTGTTTCACTCCAGTCAGCTCCCCCATTATGTCTCCAGGATCCTTCTGTGTCACTCCAGCTAGCTCCCCATTGTGTCACTCCAGCCCACCCTCATATGTCACTACAGCCCAGTATCTGGCTCCCTCAATTTTCAGTCGCCGTAGTGCTGCTGCGTGTCTGGTTGGGGTGCACCAGTTTCCAGGATCTGTTGTGGTAAGGTGACTGAGTGTCGGGAGCCACATTTGAATAAAGAAAGAGCCGCATGTGGCTCAAGAGCCACAGGTTGGCCACGGCTGTCCTAGAGGATGCTGGGGTCCACATTAGTACCATGGGGTATAGACGGGTCCACCAGGAGCCATTGGCACTTTAAGAGTTTGAGAGTGTGGGCTGGCTCCTCCCTCTATGCCCCTCCTACCAGACTCAGTTTAGAAAATGTGCCCGGAGGAGCCGGTCACAGCTAGGGTAGCTCTCCAGAGTTTCTCTAGTAAAGTTTATTTTAGAGTTTATTATTTTACAGGGAGGCTGCTGGCAACAGCCTCCCTGCTTCGTGGGACTAAGGGGTGGAGTAGTGTCCGCCCTGCGGGGTCTGAGCCACTATCTCCGCTGACAGGACACTGAGCTCCTGAGGTGACAGATCATTCCCCGCCACAGAGGATCGCTCACCCCAGGAGCATGCCGCCACCCCTTTACAGAGCTGAAGATCAGTGGCGAGTGAGTCACCGACCCCCCCTAGCAAGCGGGGAGCCGGTGTAAAGATGGCGGCATCAGAATAGGAGCGCAGTATTAACTGCGCCTACACCCTACACTGGTCACACAGCCTGTCGGGGTCCCGGGATCTCAGCCAGCATAAATCCTCAGGCCAGTATAATTCTAAGAAGAGCGGGAAGACAGCGCCATTTTGGGGGCAGAGCTTCTCAGAGCGGAGCCAGCAGCGTTCAGCTGCATTTTCTTGCCTGCACAGCGCTGTCCAGGAAGAGCAAGTCCCTCCAAAGCAACTCCAGCTATCTCTCACGGTACCAGGGGGTTGTGGAAGGGGGGGGGGGAGATGCTGCAAAACGACTGTGTAACCTATTAAGGTGCACAGTCAGCGCTGATAGGGGGTCTCCCTTTATATTAAAAGCGCTGTGTGTGGGTTGGCTCCAATCTCTGTGTCTCTCTTGCCATTCTTGGGGGTGAAACTCTGTCTGTCCGTGTGTGTGTGTGTGTGTGTGTGTGTGTGTGTGTGTGTGTGTGTGTGTGTGTAGTGTCTGTGGTCTCCATTAAGCAGTGTCCAGGGACTCTGTGTCATATGCTGCAGAGGATATGTCCTCTCAGAATGATCCCATTCCATGTAATCAGGATTGCACTGGTTTAGCACAGATTCCAGCAAAGGAGCCTGAGTGGTTATCCTCTATCAAATCTATGATTTCTCAGATTTCAAATAGGGTTGCACAAAATGAATCTGCAACTCAGGTTTTACAGAACTCTATGGCAGTCTGGCCCAGTTCTGGTACATCAGGGCTCCCTGCTGTATATTCACATAAACGTGCTTTTGCACAGATCATGCAGGATGATACCGATTCTAATATTACAGACTGTGATGGGGATGTGTTGCGGGGGGCAGCATCTCTTGCAAAAGGGGTGCAGTTGATGATAGAGGCTATTAGGGATGTGTTGAATATTGCTGATACAACACCCGAGCAGGTTGAGGAGGCTTACTTCACTGAAAATAAGAAAGCCTCGCTAACCTTCCCTACGTCAAAGGAATTAAATGCTATTTTCTCTATCGTCCTAGTGGATGCTGGGGTTCCTGAAAGGACCATGGGGAATAGCGGCTCCGCAGGAGACAGGGCACAAAAAGTAAAGCTTTAGGATCAGGTGGTGTGCACTGGCTCCTCCCCCTATGACCCTCCTCCAAGCCTCAGTTAGGTTTTTGTGCCCGGCCGAGAAGGGTGCAATCTAGGTGGCTCTCCTAAAGAGCTGCTTAGAAAAGTTTAGCTTAGGTTTTTTATTTTACAGTGAGTCCTGCTGGCAACAGGATCACTGCATCGAGGGACTTAGGGGAGAAGAAGTGAACTCACCTGCGTGCAGGATGGATTGGCTTCTTTGGCTACTGGACATTAGCTCCAGAGGGACGATCACAGGTACAGCCTGGATGGTCACCGGAGCCTCGCCGCCGGCCCCCTTGCAGATGCTGAAAAGAGAAGAAGGTCCAGAATCGGCGGCAGAAGACTCCTCAGTCTTCTTAAGGTAGCGCACAGCACTGCAGCTGTGCGCCATTGCTCTCAGCACACTTCACACGGCAGTCACTGAGGGTGCAGGGCGCTGGGGGGGGGGGCGCCCTGGGCAGCAATGAAAATCCTTTTTTTGGCAAAAAATACCTCACATATAGCCTCCGGGGCTATATGGAGATATTTAACCCCTGCCAGAATCCATTTTTAAGCGGGAGACGAGCCCGCCGAAAAGGGGGCGGGGCCTATCTCCTCAGCACACAGCGCCATTTCCTCACACAGTTCCGCTGGTCAGGAAGGCTCCCAGGCTCTCCCCTGCACTGCACTACAGAAACAGTGTTAAATCAAGAGAGGGGGGGCAAAATTTGGCGAAATTGTGATTTTATAAAAGCAGCTATAAGGGAGCACTTATTATAAGGCTATCCCTGTAAAATATAGCGCTTTGGTGTGTGCTGGCAAACTCTCCCTCTGTCTCCCCAAGGGGCTAGTGGGGTCCTGTCCTCTATCAGAGCATTCCCTGTGTGTGTGTGCTATATGTCGGTACGTGTGTGTCGACATGTATGAGGACGATGTTGGTGAGGAGGCGGAGCAAATTGCCTGTAATGGTGATGTCACTCTCTAGGGAGTCGACACCGGAATGGATGGCTTATTTATGGAATTACGTGATAATGTCAACACGCTGCAAGGTCGGTTGGCGACATGAGACGGCTGGCAAACAAATTAGTACCTGTCCAGGCGTCTCAAACACCGTCAGGGGCGTTAAAACGTCCTTTTACCTCAGTCGGTCGACAGACACAGACACGGACACTGATTTCAGTGTCGACGGTGAAGAAACAAACGTATTTCCCTTTAGGGCCACACGTTACTTGTTAAGGGCATGAAGGAGGTGTTACATATTTCTGATACTACAAGTACCACAAAAGAGGGTATTATGTGGGATGTGAAAAAACTACCTGTAGTTTTTCCTGAATCAGATAAATTAAATGAAGTGTGTGATGATGCGTGGGTTCCCCCCGATAGAAAATTATGGGCGGTATACCCTTTCCCGCCAGAAGTTAGGGCGCGGTGGGAAACACCCCTTAGGGTGGATAAGGCGCTCACACGCTTATCAAAACAAGTGGCGGTACCGTCTATAGATAGGGCCGTCCTCAAGGAGCCAGCTGACAGGAGGCTGGAAAATATCATAAAAAGTATATACACACATACTGGTGTTATACTGCGACCAGCGATCGCCTCAGCCTGGATGTGCAGAGCTGGGGTGGCTTGGTCGGATTCCCTGACTAAAAATATTGATACCCTTGACAGGGACAGTATTTTATTGACTATAGAGCATTTAAAGGATGCATTTCTATATATACGAGATGCACAGAGGGATATTTGCACTCTGGCATCAAGAGTAAGTGCGATGTCCATATCTGCCAGAAGATGTTTATGGACACGACAGTGGTCAGGTGATGCAGATTCCAAACGGCACAAAGGTGTATTGCCGTATAAAGGAAGAGGAGTTATTTGGGGTCGGTCCATCGGACCTGGTGGCCACGGCAACTGCTGGAAAATCCACCGTTTTTACCCTAAGTCACATCTCTGCAGAAAAAGACACCGTCTTTTCAGCCTCAGTCCTTTCGTCCCTATAAGAGTCATATCTGCCCAGGGATAGAGGAAAGGGAAGAAGACTGCAGCAGGCAGCCCATTCCCAGGAACAGAAGCCTTCCACCGCTTCTGCCAAGCTCTCAGCATGACGCTGGGACCGTACAGGACCCCTGGATCCTACAAGTAGTATCCCAGGGGTACAGATTGGAATGTCGAGACGTTTCCCCCTCGCAGGCTCCTGAAGTCTGCTTTACCAAGGTCTCCCTCCGACAAGGAGGCAGTATGGGAAACAATTCACAAGCTGTATTCCCAGCAGGTGATAATCAAATTACCCCTCCTACAACAAGGAAAGGGGTATTATTCCACACTATATTGTGGTACTGAAGCCAGAAGGCTAGGTGAGACCTATTCTAAATCTAAAAAATTTGAACGCTTACAAAGGTTCAAATCAAGATGGAGTCACTCAGAGCAGTGATAACGAACCAGGAAGAAGGGGACTATATAGTGTCCCGGGACATCAGGGATGCTTACCTCCATGTCCCAAATTTGCCCTTCTCACTAAGGGTACTTCAGGTTCGTGGTACAGAACTGTCACTATCAGTTTCAGACGCTGCCGTTTGGATTGTCCACGGCACCCCGGGTCTTTACCAAGGTAATGGCCGAAATGATGATTCTTCTTCGAAGAAAAGGCGTCTTAATTATCCCTTACTTGGACGATCTCCTGATAAGGGCAAAGTCCAGGGAACAGTTGGAGGTCGGAGTAGCACTATCTCGGATACTGCTACAACAGCACGGGTGGATTCTAAATATTCCAAAATCGCAGCTGATCCCGACGACACGTCTGCTGTGCCTAGGGATGATTCTGGACACAGTCCAGAAAAAGGTGTTTCTCCCGGAAGAGAAAGCCAGGGAGTTATCCGAGCTAGTCAGGAACCTCCTAAAACCAGGAAAAGTGTCAGTGCATCATTGCACAAGGGTCCTGGTAAAAATGGTGGCTTCCTACGAAGCAATTCCATTCGGCAGATTTCACGCAAGAACTTTTCAGTGGGATCTGCTGGACAAATGGTCCGGATCGCATCTTCAGATGCATCAGCGGATAACCCTATATCCAAGGACAAGGGTGTCTCTCCTGTGGTGGTTACAGAGTGCTCATCTTCTAGAGGGCCGCAGATTCGGCATTCAGGATTGGATGCTGGTGACCACGGAGGCCAGCCCGAGAGGCTGGGGAGCAGTCACACAAGGAAAAGATTTCCAGGGAGTGTGATCAAGTCTGGAGACTTTTCTCCACATAAATATACTGGAGCTAAGGGTAATTTTATAATGCTCTAAGCTTAGCAAGACCTCTGCTTCAAGGTCAGCCGGTATTGATCCAGTGGGAAAAACATCACGGCAGTCGCCCACGTAAACAGACAGGGCGGCACAAGAAGCAGGAGGGCAATGGCAAAAACTGCAAGGACTTTTCGCTGGGCGGAAAATCATGTGATAGCACTGTCAGCAGTGTTTCATTCCGGGAATGGAAACTGGGAAGCAGACTTCCTCAGCAGGCACGACCTCCACCCGGGAGAGTGGAAACTTCATCGGGAAGTTTTTCCACATGATTGTGAACCGTTGGGAAATACCAAAGGTGGACATGATGGCGTCCCGTCTGAACAAAAAACGGGACAGGTATTGCGCCAGGTCAAGAGACCCTCAGGCAATAGCTGTGGACGTTCTGGTAACACCGTGGGTGTACCAGTCGGTGTATGTGTTCCCTCCTCTGCTTCTCATACCTAAGGTACTGAGAATTATAAGACGTAGAGGAGTAAGAACTATACTCATGGCTCCGGATTGGCCAAGAAGGACTTGGTACCCGGAACTTCAAGAGATGCTCACAGAGGACTTATGGCCTCTGCCGCTAAGAAGGGACTTGCTTCAGCAAGTACCATGTCTGTTCCAAGACTTACCGCAGCTGCGTTTGACGGCATGGCGGTGGAACGCCGGATCCTAAGGGAAAAAGGCATTCCGGTAGAGGTCATTCCTACCCTGGTCAAAGCCAGGAAGGAGGTGACCGCACAACATTATCACCACATGTGGCGAAAATATGTTGCGTGGTGTGAGGCCAGGAAGGCCCCACGAAGAAATTTCAACTCGGTCGATTCCTGCATTTCCTGCAAACAGGAGTGTCTATGGGCCTCAAATTGGGGTCCATTAAGGTTCAAATTTCGGCCCTGTCGATTTTCTTCCAGAAAGAATTGGCTTCAGTTCCTGAAGTCCAGAAGTTTGTCAAGGGAGTATTGCATATACAACCCCCTTTTGTGCCTCCAGTGGCACTGTGGGATCTCAACGTAGTTCTGGGATTCCTCAAATCACATTGGTTTAAAACCAGTCAAATCTGTGGATTTGAAGCATCTCACATGAAAAGTGACCATGCTCTTGGCCCTGGCCTGGGCCAGGCGAGTGTCAAATTGGTGGTTTTTTTCTCAAAAAAGCCCATATCTGTTTGTCCATTCGGACAGGGCAGAGCTGCGGACTCGTCCCCAGTTCTCTCCCTAAGGTGGTGTCAGTGTTTCACCTGAACCAGCTTATTGTGGTGCCTTGCGCCTACTAGGGACTTGGAGGACTCCAAGTTGCTAGATGTTGTCAGGGCCCTGAAAATATAGGTTCCAGAACGGCTGGAGTCAGGAAAACTGACTTGCTGTTATCCTGTATGCACCCAACAAACTGGGTGCTCTTGCTTCTAAGCAGACTATTGCTAGTTGGATGTGTAATACAATTCAGCTTGCACATTCTGTGGCAGGCCTGCCACAGCCAAAATATGTAAATGCCCATTCCACAAGGAAGGTGGGCTCATCTTGGGCGGCTGCCCGAGGGGTCTCGGCTTTACAACTTTGCCGAGCGGCTACTTAGTCAGGGGCAAACACGTTTGTAAAATCCTACAAATTTGATACCCTTGCTAAGGAGGACCTGGAGTTCTCTCATTCGGTGCTGCAGAGTCATCCGCACTCTCCCGCCCGTTTGGGAGCTTTGGTATAATCCCCATGGTCCTTTCAGGAACCCCAGCATCCACTAGGACGATAGAGAAAATAAGAATTTACTTACCGATAATTCTATTTCTCGGAGTCCGTAGTGGATGCTGGGCGCCCATCCCAAGTGCGGATTATCTGCAATACTTGTACATAATTACAAAAATCGGGTTATTATTGTTGTGAGCCATCTTTTCAGAGGCTCCGCTGTTATCATACTGTTAACTGGGTTCAGATCACAGGTTGTACAGTGTGATTGGTGTGGCTGGTATGAGTCTTACCCGGGATTCAAAATCCTTCCTTATTGTGTACGCTCGTCCGGGCACAGTATCCTAACTGAGGCTTGGAGGAGGGTCATAGGGGGAGGAGCCAGTGCACACCACCTGATCCTAAAGCTTTACTTTTTGTGCCCTGTCTCCTGCGGAGCCGCTATTCCCCATGGTCCTTTCAGGAACCCCAGCATCCACTACGGACTCCGAGAAATAGAATTATCGGTAAGTAAATTCTTATTTTTGAAAGGGCTTGGGAAAACCCGGATAAAAAATTCCAGATACCTAAAAGGGTTCTGGTAGCGTTTCCTTACCCGGTAGAGGATAGGAAAAAATGAGAAAACCCGCCTATTGTTGACGCATCAGTATCCAGACTCTCAAAAAAGGTGGTTTTACATGTTCCAGGATCTACCGCCTTGAAAGAGCCGGCTGATCGTAAAATTGATAATACGCTCAAATCCATGTAAACGGCTTCTGGGGCAATACTACGTCCCACTATTGCCAGTGCTTGGATTGCCAAAGCTATAGTAAAGTGGTCAGGCACGTTACTTGAAGACTTGGATACTATGGAGAAATGTGATGTTGAATTGTTTTTACGTAACATTCAGGATTCGGCAGGACTTCTGGTAGAATCCATGAAAGACCTGGGTTCCATGGCTGCGGGAATTTCTTCCATGTCTGTATCAGCTCGTCGAGGACTGTGGTTGCGCCAGTGGTCTGCCGACGCGGAATCCAGGAGAAGTGTGGAGACCCTACTCTACACAGGTCAGGCTCTCTTTGGGGAAGCGTGGATCTCCACGGCTATGGCTAGTAAGTCACCTTTTCTTCCCTCAGCTACACCTGCTCCAAAGAAACCCTTTTCTTCAGCTACATCACAGCCCTGTCTGTCTACCAAGACCAGAAAGGCCAAGCCGTCCAACACCTTCTTTCGGGTAGGTCGGCCCAAGTCCAAGAAACCTGCGGCCCAAGTCCAAGAATCCTGCGGCTGCAGGTTCCCAGGAACAGAAACCTGCTTCATGTACACCGAAGTCCTCCGCATGATGCTGGACTACACGTCCCGGAGGTGGGGCCGGTGGGAGCGATACTCAGGCATTTCAGTCACGTCTGGGTGCCATCCGGCCTGGACCCCTGGGTGCAAGATATTGTGTCTCAGGGGTACAGGCTGAAATTTCAAAATCTCCCTCCTCGCCGATTTTTTCAAATCAGGCTTGCCAGCTCTGCTGGCGGACAGGACTGTCCTACAAGAAGCCATCCAGAAGTTGGTGGAGGCACAGGTCATTGTGCCAGTACCACCTCATATGCAAAACAAAGGTTACTATTCAAACTTTTTCGTGGTACCGAAACCGGATGGTTCGGTCAGGCCCATTCTGAACTTAAAATCACTAAACCCCTTTCTGAGGGAGTTCAAGTTCAAAATGGAGTCTCTAAGGGCAGTGATATCAGGTCTGGAGGAGGGGGAATTCCTAGTATCCCTGGATATCAAGGATGCGGACCTCCACATTCCGATTTGACTGCCGCATCAAGCTTATCTTCGATTCGCACTGTTGGACTGTCATTTTCATTTCCAGGCCCTACCATTCGGCCTCTCCACAGCACCGAGGATATTCACCAAGGTGATGGCGGAAATAATTATTCTCCTCCGCAGACAGGGGGTGAACATAATTCCATATATGGACATTCTGCTGATAAAAGCATCGTCCAAGGAGAAGCTATTACGGTCCATAGCTCTCACGACCCAGCTTCTCAGAACATGGCTGGATCCTGAATCTTCCAAAATCACATTTGGAACCAACCAGGAGGTTGTCCTTTCTGATAATGATCCTCCACACGGAAGTGCAGAGGGTGTTTCTACCAGAGGAAAAAGCGTTGGTGATACAAACAATGGTCCGGGATGTCCTGAAGCCAACCCGGGTGTCGGTTCATCAGTGCATTCGCCTTCTGGGAAAGATGGTGGCTTCTTACGAGGCCCTGCAGTACGGGAGGTTTCACGCTCGGTCCTTCCAACTGGATCTCCTAGACAAGTGGTCGGGATCCCATCTACACATGCACCAGAGAATACATCTGTCACCAAAGGCCAGGATTTCACTCCTCTGGTGGCTGCAACTGCCTCACCTTCTGGAGGGCCGCAGGTTCGGGATTCAGGACTGGATCCTTCTAACCACGGATGCAAGCCTCCGGGGCTGGGGCGCAGTCACTCAAGGGGAAACCTTCCAAGGAAGGTGGTCAAGTCTGGAAGCCAGCCTGCTGATAAACATTCTGGAACTAAGAGCTGTCTACAACGGTCTTCTTCAAACGGCCCATCTTCTGAGAAATCGGGCCGTTCAAGTGCAGTCAGACAATGTGACAGCAGTGGCTTACATAAACCAACAGGGCGGAACGAAGAGCAGAGCTGCAATGTCAGAGGTAACCAGAATAATCCTCTGGGCAGAAAAAAAACGCGTTGGCGCTGTCAGCAATCTTCATGCCGGGAGTAGACAACTGGGAAGCGGACTTCCTCAGCAGACACGATCTCCATCCAGGGGAGTGGGGTCTCCATCCGGAGGTGTTCAAGGAGGTAACAGATCTTTGGGGTGTACCCCAGATCGACATGATGGCCTCTCGTCTCAACAAGAAGCTTCGGCGGTATTGTTCCAGGTTGAGGGACCCGCAAGCAGTGGCGGTGGACGCCCTAGTGACTCCATGGGTGTTCCCGTCGGTGTACTTGTTTCCTCCACTTCCACTCATCCCAAGAGTTCTAAAGCTCTTAAGGAGAACAAGGGTTCAAGCGATCCTCATTGCTCCAGACTGGCCTAGAAGGGCTTGGTACGAGGATCTTCTGAATTTACTGCAAGAAGAGCCGAGGCCTCTTCCTCTTTGGGAGGACCTGCTGCAGCAGGGGCCGTTCGCCTATCAAGACTTACCACGGCTACGTTTGATGGCATGGAGGTTGAACGCCTGTTACTAGCTCGGAAGGGCATTCCGAACAAGGTTATTCCCACCCTGATACAGGCTAGGTAAGGAGTAACGTCAAAACATTACCATCGAATTTGGAAAAAATATGTATCTTGGTGTGAGTCCAAGAAATTTCCTGCGGTGGAGTTTCAACTGGGACGGTTTCTCCTCTTCCTACAAGCCGGTGTGGATATGGGCCTAAGGTTAGGATCTGTGAAGGTCCAGATTTCGGCCCTATCCGTTTTCTTCCAGAAACAATTGGCTGCCCTCCCTGAGGTTCAGACCTTTTTGAAGGGAGTTCTGCACATCCAACCTCCCCACCTACGGCGCCTTGGGACCTTAACGTGGTATTGCAGTTCCTCCAATCGGACTGGTTCGAGCCTCTACAGGAGGTTGAGGTCAAATTTCTTACATGGAAGGCTGTCATGTTGTTGGCCTTAGCTTCTGCTAGACGTGTCTCGGAGTTGGGGGCTTTGTCCTGTACAGGCCCATACTTTATCTTCCACGAAGATAGAGCTGAGCTCCGGACACGTCAGCAGTTTCTTCCGAAGGTTGTGTCTGCATTTCATATCAACCAACCTATTGTGGTGCCAGTGGCTACTGACTCCTCAATTTCATCAAAGTCCTTGGATGTTGTAAGGGCTCTGAAAATCTATGCGAAGAGGACTGCTCGTCACAGAAAATCGGACTCTCTGTTTGTCCTGTATGATCCCAAGAAAATTGGGTGTCCTGCTTCTAAGCAGACGATCTCTCGCTGGATCAGGTTCACTATCCAGCATGCGTATTCTACGACAGGATTGCCGTGTCCTACGTCTGTCAAGGCCCACTCGACTCGTAAGGTGGGGTCTTCCTGGGCGGCTGCCCGGGGTGTCTCGGCTTTACGACTTTGCCGAGCTGCAACTTAGTCTGGGTCGAACACGTTTGCAAAGTTCTACAAGTTCGATACTTTGGCCTCTGATGATCTGAAGTTCAGTCAATCAGTTCTGCAGGAGCCTCCATGCTCTTCCTCCCGTTCTGGGAGCTTTGGTACATCCCCATGGTACTAATGTGGACCCCAGCATCCTCTAGGACGTAAGAGAAAATAGAATTTTGGTTACCTACCGGTAAATCCTTTTCTCATGGCCCTCATTCCGAGTTGTTCGCTCGGTAATTTTCTTCGCATCGCAGCAATTTTACTCACGGCATTACAAGGTTTTTTCTTCGTTCTGGTGATCGTTGTGTGATTGACAGGAAGTGGGTGTTTCTGGGCGGAAACTGGCCGTTTTATGGGTGTGTGTGAAAAAACGCTGCCGTTTCTGGGAAAAACGCGGGAGTGGCTGGAGAAACGGGGGAGTGTCTGGGCGAACGCTGGGTGTGTTTGTGAAGTCAAACCAGGAACGAAACTGACTGAACTGATCGCAGTGGCAGAGTAAGTGTCGAGCTACTCAGAAACTGCTTAGAAATTTCTATTCGCAATTTTGAGAATCTTTCGTTCGCACTTTTGCTAAGCTAAGATTCACTCCAAGTAGGCGGCGGCTTAGCGTGTGCAATGCTGCTAAAAGCAGCTTGCGAGCGAACAACTCGGAATGAGGGCCATAGTCCGTAGAGGATGCTGAGCGCCCGCCCAGCGCTTCGTTTTCCTGCTATCGTTATTTGGTTCAGTACAACTTTGTTTTAGTTGAGTACTGCATTGTTACTAGGTAAGTAATGTTTCAGCGGTTGCTGAGTTTTCAAGCTACGTTAGCTTGATGTGCCTTGTATGTGTGAGCTGGTATGAATCTCGCCACTATCTGTGTTAAATCCTTCTCTCGAAGATGTCCGTCTCCTCGGGCACAGTTTCTAAGCTGAGTCTGGTAGGAGGGGCATAGAGGGACCAGCCAGCCCACACTCTCAAACTCTTAAAGTGCCAATGGCTCCTGGTGGACCCGTCTATACCCCATGGTACTAATGTGGACACCAGCATCCTCTACGGACTACGAGAAAACAATTTACCGGCAGGTAACCAAAATCCTATTTCTCTAACGTCCTAGTGGATGCTGGGGACTCCGTAAGGACCATGGGGATAGACGGGCTCCGCAGGAGACATGGGCACTTTAAGAAAGAATTTAGGTTCTGATGTACACTGGCTCCTCCCTCTATGCCCCTCCTCCAGACCCCAGTTTGATACTGTGCCCAGACGAGCTGGGTGCTTTTCAGTGAGCTCTCCTGAGTTCGCTGAGAGAAAGTATTTTGTTAGGTTTTTTATTTTCAGGGAGCTCTGCTGGCAACAGACTCCCTGCATCGTGGGACAGAGGGGAGAGAAGCAGCCCTACTCTCTGAAGCTAGGTCCTGCTTCTTAGGCTACTGGACACCATTAGCTCCAGAGGGGTCCTACGCAGGATCTCACCCTCGCCGTCCGATCCCAGAGCCGCGCTGCCGTCCCCCTCGCAGAGCCGGAAGACAGAAGCCGGGTGAGTATGAGAAGCAAGAAGACTTCAAACCGGCGGCAGAAGACTCCGTTCTTCACTGAGGTAACGCACAGCACTGCAGCTGTGCGCCATTGCTCCCACACACCTCACATACTCCGGTCACTGTAAGGGTGCAGGGCGCAGGGGGGGGCGCCCTGGGCAGCATTTAGAACCTCTTTTTGGCAAAAGTAAACATATATACAGCTGGGCACTGTATATATGTATGAGCCCCCGCCAAGTAAATGCATATTTAAGCGGGACAGAAGCCCGCCGTCGAGGGGGCAGGGCTTCTTCCTCAGCACTCACCAGCGCCATTTTTTCTCCACAGCTCCGCTGAGAGGAAGCTCCTCAGGCTCTCCCCTGCAGATTCACGGTAGAAGAGGGTAAAAAGTGAGGGGGGGGGGCACATAAATTAGGCGCAAAAACACAATATATACAGCAGCTACTGGGTTAACATTAAGTTACTGTGTTATTCCTGGGTTATAGCGCTGGGGTGTGTGCTGGCATACTCTCTCTCTGTCTCTCCAAAGGGCCTTGTGGGGGAACTGTCTTCAAAAAGGGCATTCCCTGTGTGTGTGGGGTGTCGGTATGCTTGTGTCGACATGTCTGATGAGGAAGGCTATGTGGAAGCAGAGCGGGAGCAAATGAATGTGGTGTCTCCGCCGACGGCGCCGACACCTGATTGGATGGATATGTGGAAGGTTTTAAATGATAATGTTAATTCCTTACATAAAAGGTTAGAAAAAGCTGTAGCCTCAGGACAGTCAGGGTCCCAACCCATGCCTGATCCTATGTCGCAGAGGCCGACAGGGTCTCAGAAGCGCCCACTATCCCAAATTGTTGACACAGATACCGACATGGATTCTGACTCCAGTGTCGATTACGATGATGCAAAGTTACAGCCAAAATTGGCTAAATCCATCCGTTATATGATTATAGCAACTAAGGATGTGTTGCACATCACAGAGGAAACCCCAGTCCCTCACAGGAGGGTACATATGTATGGGGAAAAGAAGCCACAGGTAACTTTTCCCCCCTCACACGAGCTAAACGAGTTATGTGAAAAGGCTTGGGGATCTCCAGATAAAAAACTGCAGATTTCCAAAAGGATTCTTATGGCGTATCCTTTCCCGCTAACGGACAGGCTACGCTGGGAATCCTCCCCTAGGGTGGACAAGGCTTTAACACGCTTATCCAAGAAGGTAGCCCTGCCGTCACAGGATACGGCTACACTCAAAGATGCTGCAGATAGAAAACAGGAGGGTACCCTGATGTCCATTTATACACATTCAGGTACCTTACTGAGGCCAGCAATCGCGTCGGCCTGGGTGTGTAGTGCTGTAGCAACGTGGACGGATACCTTATCTGAGGAACTTGATACCTTAGACAAGGATACTATATTATTGACCCTGGGGCATATTAAAGACGCTGTCCTATATATGAGAGATGCTCAAAGAGATATTAGTCTACTGGGTTCTAGAATAAATGCTATGTCGATTTCTGCCAGAAGGGTCCTGTGGACTCGGCAATGGACAGGTGATGCCGACTCAAAAAGGCATATGGAGGTTTTACCTTACAAGGGTGAGGAATTGTTTGGGGAGGGTCTCTCGGACCTGGTCTCCACAGCTACAGCTGGAAAGTCAAATTTTTTGCCATATATTTCCTCACAGCCTAAGAAAGCACCGTATTATCAAATGCAGTCCTTTCGATCTCAGAAAAACAAGAAAGTCTGAGGTGCGTCCTTTCTTGCCAGAGGCAGGGGCAGAGGAAAGAAGCTGCACAACACAGCTAGTTCCCAAGAACAGAAGTCCTCCCTGGCCTCTACAAAATCCACCGCATGACGCTGGGGCTCCACAGGCGGAGCTAGGCCCGGTGGGGGCGCGTCTTCGAAATTTCAGCCACAAGTGGGTTCACTCCCAGTTGGATCCCTGGGCAATAGATATTGTGTCTCAGGGATACAAGCTGGAATTCGGGGAGATGTCCCCTCACCGATACCTCAAATCGGCCCTGCCAGCTTCCCCCCACGAGAGGGAAATAGTGTTAACTGCAATTCAAAAAATCTTCAACAGGTGGTGGTCAAGGTTCCCTTCCTTCAACAAGAAAGGGGTTATTATTCGACCATGTTTGTAGTACCGAAACCGGACGGTTCGGTCAGACCCATATTGAATTTAAAATCCCTGAACATATACCTGAAAAGGTTCCAGTTCAAGATGGAATCGCTGAGAGCGGTCATCGCAAGCCTGGAAGGGGGGGATTTTATGGTGTCTCTGGACATAAAGGATGCATACCTTCATGTCCCCATTTATCCACCTCATCAGGCGTACCTCAGATTTGTAGTACAGGATTGTCATTACCAATTTCAGACGTTGCCGTTTGGTCTCTCCACGGCACCGATAATATTTACCAAGGTAATGGCGGAAATGATGGTACTTCTGCGGAAGCAAGGGGTCACAATTATCCCATATATGCACGATCTCCTCATAAAAGCGAGATCAAGAGAGCAGTTGCTGATCAACGTAGCACTTTCTCTCGAAGTGTTACGACAACCCGGCTGGATTCTAAATATTCCAAAGTCGCAGTTGGTTCCTACGACTCGTCTGCCTTTCCTGGGCATGATTCTGGACACAGACCAGAAAAGGGTTTATCTCCCGATAGAGAAGGCTCAGGAACTCATGACACTGGTCAGGAACCTATTAAAACCGAAACAGGTGTCAGTGCATCACTACACTCGAGTCCTGGGAAAGATGGTGGCATCATACGAGGCCATTCCCTTCGGCAGGTTCCATGCGAGGACCTTCCAATGGGACTTACTGGACAAGTGGTCAGGATCACATCTTCAGATGCATCGGTTAATCACCCTACCCCCCAGGGCCAGGGTGTCACTCCTGTGGTGGCTGCAGAGTGCTCATCTGCTCGAGGGCCGCAGATTCGGCATTCAGGACTGGGTCCTGGTGACCACGGATGCAAGCCTCCGAGGGTGGGGAGCAGTCACACAGGGAAGAGATTTCCAAGGTCTGTGGTCAAGTCAGAAGACTTGCCTTCACATCAACATCCTAGAACTAAGGGCCATATAAAACGCCCTACGTCAAGCGGAGACCCTGCTTCGCGACCAACCGGTTCTGATTCAGTCAGACAACATCACCGCAGTGGCTCATGTAAACCGACAAGGCGGCACAAGGAGCAGGGTGGCGATGGCGGAAGCCGCCAAAATTCTTCGATGGGCGGAAAATCACGAAAGTGCACTGTCAGCAGTGTTCATCCCGGGAGTGGACAACTGGGAAGCAGACTTCCTCAGCAGACACGACCTCCACCCGGGGGAGTGGGAACTTCATCAGGAAGTCTTCACACAGATTACAAGTCGGTGGGAACTGCCACAGGTGGACATGATGGCTTCCCGCCTCAACAAAAAGCTACAGAGGTATTGCGCCAGGTCAAGAGACCCTCAGGCGGTAGCAGTGGACGCCCTGGTGACACCGTGGGTGTTCCAGTCGGTCTATGTATTTCCTCCTCTTCCTCTCATACCCAAGGTGCTGAGGATAATAAGAAAAAGAGGAGTGAGAACAATACTCATTGTTCCAGATTGGCCACGAAGGACTTGGTATCCAGATCTGCAAGAAATGCTCACAGAGGACCCGTGGCCTCTTCCTCTAAGACAGGACGTGTTGCAACAGGAGCCCTGTCTGTTCCAAGACTTACCGTGGCTGCGTTTGACGGCATGGCGGTTGAACGCCGGATCCTAGCAGAGAAAGGCATTCCGGATGAGGTCATTCCTACGCTGATAAAGGCTAGGAAGGACGTGACAGCTCAACATTATCACCGTATATGGCGAAAATATGTTTCTTGGTGTGAGGCCAGGAATGCTCCTACGCAGGAATTCCAGCTGGGCCGTTTCCTTCGCTTCCTACAGTCCGGAGTGAATTTGGGCCTAAAATTGGGGTCCATTAAGGTCCAGATTTCGGCCCTATCCATTTTCTTTCAAAAGGAGCTGGCTTCTCTACCTGAAGTTCAGACGTTTGTAAAGGAGTGCTGCATATTCAGCCTCCTTTTGTGCCTCCAGTGGCATCTTGGGATCTTAACGTGGTGTTGAGTTTCCTGAAATCCCACTGGTTTGAACCGCTTAAAACGGTGGAGTTGAAATATCTCACCTGGAAGGTGGTCATGCTATTAGCCTTGGCTTCGGCTAGGCGGGTGTCAGAGTTGGCGGCTTTGTCACATAAAAGCCCCTATCTGGTTTTCCATGTGGATAGAGCAGAATTGCGAACCCGTCCACAATTTCTGCCAAAAGTGGTTTCATCTTTTCATATAAACCAACCTATTGTGGTGCCTGTGGCTACGCGTGACTTGGAGGATTCCGACTAGCTTGATGTGGTCAGGGCTTTGAAGGTTTATGTAGCCAGAACGGCTAGGGTCAGGAAAACTGAGTCATTGTTTATCCTGTATGCATCCAACAAGCTGGGTGCTCCTGCTTTAAAGCAAACTATTGCTCGCTGGATCTGTAACACAATTCAGCAGGCTCATTCTGCGGCTGGATTGCCGCTGCCAAAATCAGTTAAGGCCCATTCCACTAGAAAGGTGGGCTCTTCTTGGGCGGCTGCCTGAGGGGTCTCGGCATTACAACTTTGCCGAGCGGCTACTTGGTCAGGTTCAAACACTTTTGCAAAGTTCTACAAGTTTGATACCCTGGCTGAGGAGGACCTTGTGTTTGCTCAATCGGTGCTGCAGAGTCATCCGCACTCTCCCGCCCGTTTGGGAGCTTTGGTATAATCCCCATGGTCCTTACGGAGTCCCCAGCATCCACTAGGACGTTAGAGAAAATAAGATTTTACTTACCGGTAAATCTATTTCTCGTAGTCCGTAGTGGATGCTGGGCGCCCGTCCCAAGTGCGGACTTCTTCTGCAATGCTTGTTTATAGTTATTGCTTCACTTAGGGTTATGTTATGGTTGCATCAGGGGTTGACCTGATGCTCTGTTATTTGTCATACTGTGGACTGGTTGTTATAAACTCATGTTATACGGTGTGATTGGTGTGGCTGGTATGAATCTTGCCCTGGATTACCAAAATCCTTTCCTTGTACTGTCAGCTCTTCTGGGCACAGTTTCTCTAACTGGGGTCTGGAGGAGGGGCATAGAGGGAGGAGCCAGTGCACACCAGAACCTAAATTCTTTCTTAAAGTGCCCATGTCTCCTGCGGAGCCCGTCTATCCCCATGGTCCTTACGGAGTCCCCAGCATCCACTACGGACTACGAGAAATAGATTTACCGGTAAGTAAAATCTTATTTTTTTTCTTTTTTTGAACTTTTTCATACTTAAGATCCACGTGGGCTACGATTGGGAACGGTAACCTGTGTCGAGCGCAGCGGTAGCAGAGCGAGGCATCTTGCCCGAAGCATGGCGAGCGAAGCAGTGCATTAATTGGGATTCCCGGTCACTGTATGGCGAAAACGACACCAAAAAAGATTAAAAAAACGCATGTCGACCTTTTGACATGTCGACCTAGACCCTGTCGGCCTAGAATCCCTGTCAATCTAGTTACTGTCGACCAATAGTGGTCTACCTGGACACTGTCGACCCAAGTGTGGTTGACCTTCAATACCACACCCCATAGGTCTACTGAAATGTAATTATTATTAGAGACTGTAAGTGCATCAAAGGAACATGTGATCCTCCTTTCAGCTTTCTGGATATAATTACAACAACAACAAAGTGTCACTTAATCTTATGTAAAAAAAAAATATATATACTGTTTGCCACTTTTAGAGGAACCAACTAGGTGCAAGTGTTGGAGAAGAGTGATCACACATTTAACTGAGGACATTTTATGAGTAGAGTGAACACATATGCACAAGTGCTCCATTGCTGGGACCAGTTGGTGTTCTCTCCACCTGCCTGGCAGTGTCTCAGTACGAGGAACCCACAACAGACAACAGAGCACCTAGCACCCATGGTAGGTACGTTAGAGATTTGATATGGGTTTCAATAAAACAATATAAGGGAATTGCATAAACTGAGGGGGAGATTTATCAAAGCTTGGAGAAAAGGGAGAAAGTACCAACCAGTTTCTGTCCTTTTGCAAACACAGCTCATAAAATGACAGCTAGAATCTGATTGGTTGGTACTTTATCTCTCTCCAAGCTTTGATAAAATGGTCCCTTTAAGGGGAAGATTTATCAGCTCAGGACAAAAAGCCAGTATTAGGGAGTTTACTCTGCTGAAAGGACAGCTAAGGGTACATACTAGGTATATTTGCTGCTACTATAGTGCAAGATCAGCCATTACCTGCTGTCTGCCAGATAGAACATTAGTTGGCAAAGTCTCATATACTTCGAAAATATAATTGTAGGCTGGTAATAGCCGAACTGTAACCTGGGCTGATGAGCTTACGTGCTTATGACTAATTATCCCACAGATGAAATTGGGAGTAAATGAGTAAAGACCTTGTATAATATGATAAACAGGAGCAACGTTGACAAGTGATACTGACATTGGAGAACAATCTATGGCGGGGTATTCAGTGTGCGGACCTCCAACTGCTTAGGAACTACAAATCTCAGCATACCACGGCTTTAGTATGCTGATGTGTAGTTTCACACAAGCTACCCTGATCTGTGGTCACTTACAGTATGTAACGCTGATGTCACATAAACCTATTGAATGTCTCTCTTGTAAGGTTACTGTGGGTATGTATTCTCTACACAAATGTGGAGGCAGCCATTTTGTTCACTGCCTTGGTGCTTAGTCTATCATTCCCATGAATATTGCATTGATTCAGCACACAAAATGGCTGACTACATTGTAGACAGGTGATAAATAAAAACTAACTATTGCGAACAACCTTACCATAAAATCAACTTTCCTTATAGAGAATAGCTGTTTATAATTTACAGTGTAAGGAAACTACCTTAAATTAGTATCGTGATCATAGGAAATGTCTTCACTGTAAAGTTTTATGTTATCATTTGCCAATAGATAATATGAATTGGTGCAATTATGTACAATAACTAGAAATTAACTTTAATTTGTTAGTTAAGCCTTCAGTAACTTACTATGAATCTGGTTCTACATTAACTATGTTCCTCTGTTTATACTGTATATTGTTGCTTTATCCACCATTTGTTCCAGTAAGATTGTGAATTGTTGTTTTATGTGATTCTTCTAGGTTCACGTCTGATCACCAATCTTCAGCAAACTGGGAGGAAATCCACTCACGAGTCAGAAGCCTGTTAAGGACCCACAGTCCCCGGCAGAAGTTGCAGTTTGTGAGTTTCAGTCTGGCATTACTTGTTAGTACCGTGTTATATGATAAAAGTGATATTACATCTGTGAGCGCCATGTGGAACATCAAGTAACCGTGTCTTATATGTTAGCATACTACAAGCGTATTAATGTAACTTTTTATTTCTCTAACGTCCTAAGTGGATGCTGGGGACTCCGTCAGGACCATGGGGTTTAGCGGCTCCGCAGGAGACAGGGCACAATAATAAAAGCTTTAGGATCAGGTGGTGTGCACTGGCTCCTCCCCCTATGACCCTCCTCCAAGCCTCAGTTAGATTTTTGTGCCCGGCCGAGAAGGGTGCAATCTAGGTGGCTCTCCTGAGCTGCTTAGAATAAAAGTTTAAGTTAGGTTTTTTATTTTCAGTGAGTCCTGCTGGCAACAGGCTCACTGCTACGAGGGACTTAGGGGAGAGAAGTAAACTCACCTGCGTGCAGGATGGATTTGCTTCTTAGGCTACTGGACACCATTAGCTCCAGAGGGAGTCGGAACACAGGTCTCACCCTGGGGTTCGTCCCGGAGCCGTGCCGCCGACCCCCCTTGCAGATGCCGAAGTTGAAGAGGTCCAGAGGTCCAGAAACAGGCGGCAGAAGACTTTCAGTCTTCATAAGGTAGCGCACAGCACTGCAGCTGTGCGCCATTGTTGTCAGCACACTTCATACCAGCGGTCACTGAGGGTGCAGGGCGCTGGGGGGGGCGCCCTGGGCAGCAATGTATTATACCTTTTTTATGGCTAAAATACATCACATATAGCCCTTGAGGCTATATGGATGTATTTAACCCCTGCCAGATCTCACAAACTCCGGGAGAAGAGCCCGCCGTTTTAGGGGGCGGGGCCTATTCTCCTCAGCACACGGCGCCATTTTCCTGCTCAGCTCTGCTGTGAGGAAGGCTCCCAGGCTCTCCCCTGCACTGCACTACAGAAACAGGGTTAAAACAGAGAGGGGGGGCACTTATTTGGCGATATGATTACATATGTGAAAATGCTATAAGGGAAAACACTTGTATAAGGGGTTGTCCCTGTATAATTATAGCGTTTTTGGTGTGTGCTGGCAAACTCTCCCTCTGTCTCCCCAAAGGGCTAGTGGGGTCCTGTCCTCTATCAGAGCATTCCCTGTGTGTGTGCTGTGTGTCGGTACGTGTGTGTCGACATGTAGGAGGACGATGTTGGTGAGGAGGCGGAGCAAATTGCCTGTATTGGTGATGTCACTCTCTAGGGAGTCGACACCGGAATGGATGGCTTATTTAGGAATTACGTGATAATGTCAACACGATGCAAGGTCGGTTGACGACATGAGACGGCCGGCAAACAAATTAGTACCTGTCCAGGCGTCTCAGACACCGTCAGGGGCTTGTAAAAACGCCCATTTACCTCAGTTGGTCGACACAGACACGGACACTGACTTCAGTGTCGACGGTGAAGAAACAAACGTATTTTCCTTTAGGGCCACACGTTACATGTTAAGGGCAATGAAGGAGGTGTTACATATTTCTGATACTACAAGTACCACAAATAAGGGTATTATGTAGGGTGGGAATAATCTACTTGTAGTTTTTCCTGAATCAGATAAATTAAAGTGTGTGATGATACGTGGGTTTCCTCCGATAGAAAATTATTGGAGGTATACCCTTTCCCGCCAGAAGTGAGGGCGAGTTGGGAAACACACCTTAGAGTGGATAAAGCGCTCACACGCTTATAAAAACAAGTGGCGTTACCGTCTCCAGATACGGCCGCCCTCAAAGAGCCAGCTGATAGGAAGCTGAAAAATATCCTAAAAAGTATATACACACATACTGGTGTTATACTACGACCAGCAATCGCCTCAGCCTGGAAGTGCAGCGCTGGGGGGGCTTGGTCGGATTTCCTGACTGAAAATATTGATACCCTTGACAGGAACAATATTTTATTGACTATAGAGCATTTTAAGGATGCATTTCTATATATGCGAGATGCGCATTCTGGCATCAAGAGTAGATGTGATGTCCATATCTGCCAGACGATGTTTATAGACATGACAGTGGTCAGGTGATGCAGATTCCAGACGGCACATGGAAGTATTGCCGTATAAAGGGGCGGTCCATCGGACCTGGTGGCCATGGCAACAGCTGGAAAATCCACTTTTGTTACCCCAAGTCACATCTCAGCAGAAAAGGACACAGTCTTTTCAGTCTCAGTCCTTTCGTACCCATAAAGGCAGGCGGGCAAAAGGCCAGTCATATCTGCCCAGGGTTAGAGGAAAGGGAAGAAGACTGCAGCAGGCAGCCCATTCCCAGGAACAGAAGTCCTCCACAGCTTCTGCCAAGTTCGCAGCATGACGCTGGGGCCATACAAGCGGACTCAGGTGCGGTGGGGGGTCATCTCAAGAGTTTCAGCACGCAGTGGGCTCACTCGCAAGTGGACTCCTGGATCCTACACGTAGTATCCCAGGTGTACATTGGAAATTCGAGACATCTTCCCCTCACAAGTTCCTGAAGTCTGCTTTACCAACGTCTCACTCCGACAGGGAGGCAGTATTGGGAAAAAAATTCACAGGCTGTATTCCCAGCAGGTGATAATCAAAGTACCCCTCCTACAACAAGGGAAGGGGTATTATTCCACACTATATTGTGGTACTGAAGCCAAACGGCTCGGTGAGATCTAAAAGATTTGAACAATTACATACAAGGGTTCAAATCAAGATGGAGTCACTCAGAGCAGTGATAGCGAACCAGGACGATATGGTGTCACTGGATATCAGGGACGCTTACCTACATGTCCAAATTTTGCCCTTCTCACCAAGGGTATCTCAGGTTCGTGGTACAGAACTGTCACTATCAGTTCAGACGCTGCCGTTTGGATTGTCCACGGCACCCCGGGTCTTTACCATGGTAATGGCCGAAATGATGATTCTTCCTAAAAGAAAGATGGACGCTTTCCTGATAAGGGCAAGGTCCAGAGAACAGTTGGCGGTCGGAGTAGCACTATCTCAAGTAGTTCTACGACAGCACGAGTGGATTCTAAATATTCCAAAATCGCAGCTTTTTCCGACGACACGTCTAATGTTCCTAGGAATGATTCTGGACACAGTCCAGAAAAGGATGTTTTCTCCCGGAGAAGAAGGCCAGGGAGTTATCCGAGCTAGTCAGGAACCTCCTAAAACCAGGAAAAGTATCAGTGCATCATTGCACAAGGGTCCTGTGAAAAATGGTGGTTTCTTACAAAGCGATCCCATTCGGTAGATTTCACGCAAGAACCTTTCAGTGGAATCTGCTGGGAAAATGGTCCGGATCGCATCTTCAGATGCATCAGCGGATAACCCTGTCTCCAAGGACAAGGGTGTTTTCTTCTGCGGTGGCTGCAGAGTGCTCATCTATGAAAGGGCCGCAGATTCGACATTCAGGACTGGGTCCTGGTGACCACGGATGCCAGCCTGAGTGGCTGGGGAGCAGTCACACAAGGAAAAAATTTCCAGGGAGTGTGATCAAGTCTGGAGACTTCTCTCCACATAAATATACTGGAGCTAAGGGCAATTTACAAGGCTCTAAGCTTAGCAAGACCTCTGCTTCAAGGTCAGCCGGTATTGATCCAGTGGGACAACATCACGGCAGTCGCCCACGTAAACAGACAGGGCGGCACACAAAGCAGGAGGGAAATGGCAGAAACTGCAAGGATTCTTCGCTGGGCGAAAAATCATGTGATAACACTCTCAGCAGTGTTAATTCCGGGAGTGGAAAACTGGGAAGCAGACTTCCTCAGCAGGCATAACCTCCACCCGGGAGAGTGGGGACTTCAGCGGGAAGTCTTCCACATGATTGTAAACCGTTGGGAAAAACCAAAGGTGGACATGTTGGCGTCCCGCCTGAACAAAAAACTAGACAAATATTGCGCCAGGTCAAGGGACCCTCAGGCAATAGCGGTGGACGCTCTGGTAACACTGTGGGTGTACCAGTCAGGGTATGTGTTCCCTCCTATGCATCTCATACCAAAAGTACTGAGAATCATAAGAAGGAGATGAGTAAGAACGATACTCGTGGTTCCGGATGGGTCAAGAAGGACTTGGTACCCGGAACTTCAAGAGATGCTCACGGAAGAACCGTGGCCTCTACCTTTAAGAAAGGACCTGCTCCAGCAGGGGCCTTGTCTGTTCCAAGACTTACCGCGGCTGCGTTTGACGGCATGGCAGTTGAACGCCGGATCCTGAAAGGGCATTCCAGATGAAGTCATCCCTACCCTGGTCGAAGCCAGGAAGGATGTAACCGCAAAACATTTTCACCGCATTTGGCGAAAATATGTTGCGTGGTGTGAGGCCAAGAAGGTCCCTACAGAGGAATTCCAACTGGGTCGTTCCTACATTTCCTAAAAACAGGACTGTCTATGGGCCTAAAATTAGGGTCCATTAAGGTTCAAATTTCGACCCTGTCGAATTTCTTCCAGAAAGAACTGGCTTCAGTGCCTGAAGTTCAGACGTTTGTAAAAGGGGTACTGCATATACAGCCTCCTTTTGTGCCCCCAGTGGCACCTTGGGATCTCAATGTTGTTTTGAGTTTCCTAAAGTCACATTGGTTTGATCCACTCACCACTGTGGAATTAAAATATTTCACATGGAAGGTGAAGATTCTATTAGCCCTGGCTTCAGCCAGGCGTGTGTCAGAATGGGCGGCTTTATCATATAAAAGCCCTTACTTAATTTTTCATTCTGACAGGGCAGAATTGAGGACTCGTCCTCAATTTCTCCTTAAGGTGTTTTCTGTTTTTCACATGAACCAACCTATTGTGGTACCTGCGGCTACTAGGGACTTGGAGGACTCCAAGTTACTTGACGTTGTCAGGGCCCTGAAAATATATGTTTCCAGGACGACTGGAGTCAGAAAATCTGACTCGCTGTTTAGCCTGTATGCACCCAACAAGATGGGTGTTCCTGCTTCTAAGCAGACGATTGCTCGCTGGATTTGTAGTACAATTCAGCTTGCACATTCTGTGGCAGGCTTGCCACAGCCAAAATCAGTAAAAGCCCATTCCACAAGGAAGTGGGCTCATCTTGGGCGGCTGCCCGAGGGGTCTCGGCTTTACAACTTTGCCGAGCTGCTACTTGGTCAGGGGCACACCCTGACTGAGGAGGACCTGGAGTTCTCTCATTCGGTGCTGCAGAGTCGTCCGCACTCTCCCGCCCGTTTGGGAGCTTTGGTATAATCCCCATGGTCCTGACGGAGTCCCCAGCATCCACTTAGGACGTTAGAGAAAATAAGAATTTACTTACCGATAATTCTATTTCTCGTAGTCCGTAGTGGATGCTGGGCGCCCATCCCAAGTGCGGATTGTCTGCAATACTTGTACATAATTATTGTTACAAAATCGGGTTATTCTTGTTGTGAGCCATCTTTTCAGAGGCTCCTTCGTTGTTATCATACTGTTAACTGGGTTCAGATCACAGGTTGTACGGTGTGATTGGTGTGGCTGGTATGAGTCTTACCCGGGATTCAATATCCTTCCTTATTATGCACGCTCGTCCGGGCACAGTATCCTAACTGAGGCTTGGAGGAGGGTCATAGGGGGAGGAGCCAGTGCACACCACCTGATCCTAAAGCTTTTATTATTGTGCCCTGTCTCCTGCGGAGCCGCTAAACCCCATGGTCCTGACGGAGTCCCCAGCATCCACTACGGACTACGAGAAATAGAATTATCGGTAAGTAAATTCTTATTTTTTTTAATCAAACTAAATTTATCTTTTAAGACTGAATTAAACCAAAAAATTATGTAAGATATTATAACAGGATTCCCACTTTTTGGAAAATCTCAATCCACTGGGTATCCGGATGATAGCTCAATAGTGTATTTATTGACAGTCAATAGGTCACCACCATATGGTTGAAAGTGCTTAAGGTTGACAGGTTCAAAGGTCAACATGTAAACAGTCGACACATTTTTGGTGGAGTTCACATGCTTTCTCAACATTTGCTTGATTTACTATCCACATAGACATCTGTTGGATTAGTAACCTTAAAACCTTGGCCAAAGTGAGCCCGTGAGGGTACACGTTTGTACTGATGGTCACATAACATGAAATATACAAGTGAAACGTGTGTCGACCATTGTCCTGTCAACCTTTTGTACTTGTTGACCTTTTGTACCTGTCAACCTAATGTATGTCAATCATTTGGTTTTGACCTAATGACTGTCGACCATAACACTGTTGATCCACACCCAGTCCACTGCGGCACCCTCACTGTAGTCTCCTGTACAGCCAGGGGAGCAAGAAGATCTGTCTGAAGCT